>NC_090447.1:1379734366-1380034366 GCF_031143425.1 Pleurodeles waltl | reverse complement strand
GGTTTCTTCCCAAACATAGAAGAGGAATGGTTACCACCCCCCTCCCTCCCCCCTTGGGAATTGTTTTGAGGGCCTTTTGAGAGTTCCTTATGTTTAAGTGTTTCTGCCCCCTCTTTCTTCGGTTGGAAACTCTGACCACCTTTGTGGGTGTCCCCCCCCAGATGCCTTTTTGGACACTCTGGTGCTAAACCAGAGGTATGCCTCCTCAGCAAGCTTCCTGGGATCAGTCAGCTTACTATTTACCAAGTGCTGGTGCAACTCTGTAAAAGAAATAATGAGCATATGCTCTCTCAGAATCAAATCATATAACCCTTGGTAATCATTTACTTTGCTGCCCGCACCCATCCATTCAGGTGCCTTATTGGAGAAATCAAAACAATCTACCCAAGTTCATGTGGAAAGTTTGGTGCTGTCCCTAAACCTCTGACGGTATTTCTCAGGGGTCAGCCCAAACTTGGCCAGTAAAGCGGCTTTCATGGGTGCATAGACATTGTGATCATGTTGAGCTAGTGTAAGAAGTGTGTCCCTCCCCACTGCTGGTACATAAAACCACAAGGCCTCCCCCCATTGCTCCTCAGTGGTCCCATGGGCCCTTAGTGCAACTTCATAGGCAGCCAACCACTTGTCAATGTCATCTCCTACCACAAAACTTGGCACCACATTCTTGGATATACGAACTCTTTTCTCCCCAACAGGTCCTGCATCTATGCTGCCATCATCACTGCTGGACTCAGACTGTCTCACCTTGATCTCCAGCTCCTTGAGACTCAGTTCATGAGCCAACAAAAGTTTCTTCTCAGCTAAGGCTCTCAGCTGCAGCTTCAGCTCGCTCAGCTTCAATCTGCTTGGCTGCTCTCTCAGCTTCAGCCTGTTTGGCTTCTCTCTCTGCCCTCCTTTCCTCCTGTTGAGCTTCAATTTTCAACCTTGCCATTTGCAATTGAAATTCCATTTCCTCTCTCCTTTCCTATGCGGTCAGGCCCTGATCAGAGACACTGGTCCCTGGTTTGGCAGGGGGCACAATTGCAGTGGTATCTTCATCCACTGATGGAAAAAAATCCTCTGAGGGGCCATTCTCTGGACCCTCCTCTTCAACATTCTCATCAGAATGGGCTTCTGCCCAGGCCCTCCGCGCCATTTGGAATTTCTCCATTCTGGAGGCTTTCTGGGTAGGTACACCCATATCCCTGTAGAACACCCTCAGCTGTTTAACAGTATAGGTCTCCAGCATGGCCAGATCAAAATCTTCATCTCCTGCTTGAGACCCAGCCAGAAACATGTTGATTGAGGATTTTAGTCAAAAATTGTCAGGAAAAACGAAATTGCAGAAAAAGATAAAAATCAAGTTGACTTTAACTGTGGGTAGGTAGTGAAATACTTAGCTACTGTATGTCACTGCACAAATACAAGTCCTATCCCCCTCACTGATCACCAATGTTAGAAATGGGGTCTTTGGTTGGCAGTCAGGTTACCCCCTGTCCAAGCAAGGACCCTCACTCTAGTCAGGGAAAGTCACACACAATCCAAATTATCCTGTGCCCACCCTCTGGTAGCTTGGCACTGAGCAGTCAGGCTTAACTTAGAAGGCTATGTGTAAAGTATTTGTGCAATAAATCATACACTAACACCATATAGCACCACAAAAATACACCACACAGTGTTTAGAAAAATATATAATGTTTATCTAGATGAATGCAGGTCAAAACGATTAAAATGCAATAAGTATATTTTGAGATATAACTGAAAAATGATATAAAGGGGGTCATTACAACATTGGCGGTAAAAGCCGCTTACTGCCGTGCAGAAGACCGCCAGCACACCGCGGCGGCCGCGGAATTCCGCCACGGTCATTATGACCCACAGCTCGGAATCCGCCAAAATCCATACACCCATACAAGTCCTCCACATCAAAGGTCAGTGATAAACCGGCGATAACAAAACCTCCACTGTCACGCCAGCAGGAATACGTCTACACTATCACGACCCACGAACCCACGCGGCGGTCTTTCATCCGCGGTATTCCATTGGCGGTACACACCGCCGCACTCAAAATACACACACATTTACAAAACACATCCACATTGGACAATTCGAAATGCACACACCTGATACACATACACACACCACTCCCACACCACTCCCACACATCCAATACAATATAACACACACACCCACCCACATCACCCACAAACCCTTACATCAACAATTGCAACAGAAGGCCAGAGAGAGACACCACCAGAAAGAACAATAGCATCCACAGGCACCCTACACCATCACTCACACAACATCCAAGCACCTCACACAACACACCTCTAAATATCACCCCACACATCACAACACACACCACCCCACACATCACCCACACCACCCCATGGCCCCGCAAAGACACCCCAGGTTCTCTGAGGAGGAGCTCAGGGTCATGGTGTAGGAAATCATCCGGGTAGAGCCACAGCTATTCGGATCACAGGTGCAGCACACCACCATAGCTAGGAAGATGGAGCTATGGCGAAGAATCGTGGACAGGGTCAGCGCAGTGGGACAGCACCCAAGAACACGGGATGACATCAGGAAGAGGTGGAACGACCTACGGGGGAAGGTGCGTTCCGTGGTCTCAAGACACCACCTTGTGGTTCAGAGGACTGGTGGCGGACCCCCACCTCCTCCCCTAGAACTAACAACATGGGAGGAGCAGGTCTTGGCTATACTGCATCCTGAGGGCCTTGCAGGAGTAGCTGGAGGAATGGACTCTGGTAAGGCAAATCTTTCACTACTTTATCCCCACCCACCTGCATGCTATCACATACCCCACCCTCGCCCTCACCCCATCACTCCAACTCCTCACGTATGTCCCAATATCACAAACCACACATCCCAAACCGAAGCACTGCATGTAACACCAAAGCATGGACACCCATCACCAAAGCATGTCCACTGCACATACCCATACACCCCCCCTAAACCATTATCACACAAGGTCCTACACAGGAATGCAAGCACTGGGGTACAGGGTCACCCACCCATTGCACACCATGGCACACACAGATGCAATAATCATGCCTTTACACCCCTGCAGGACCCCTACCCAACGTCACCGGACAGGAGGGTCCAGACATGTCCACTCCACCCACAGAAGAGGCCCACAGTGATGACAGCAGCTCTGTTCAACTGGATCAAGATGACCAGCCCGGCCCATCTGGGACCTCGGGACAGTTGGTTCCCCTCACACTGGCACAGGCCACTACAGAGCTACCCCCCTCTGGAAACACCAGCACAGCACCCACCCAGCGGGCCCATCCCTCTGTCCCCAGGACACGTCAATCAGCAGTGTGTCCACCACTACAGGGAACCCAGGCTAACCCACCACCCCAACAACACCAGGGACCTGGGGGCAGTGGCAGTGGGCACACGGTTCAGGGGACAGAGGCCCAGGAACACAGGGGAACTGGGAGGGCTACTGTGCGACAGGGGGAGGACAGGCCCAGGGAACCCACTCTGAACGAGGCCCTCTCCAACATCATGGGAGCCTACCACCATTCCCAGGAGACGATGGCAACGGTACTGGACAAGTTTCAGGAGACCCAGCGGCTGCAGGAGGAACAGTATCTGGGCTTCAGGGAGGAACTAAAATCCATCAATTCCACCCTGGGCACCATTGTAGGGGTGCTGAAGGAACTCGTCAACACCAGGAGGGACACTGTGGCACAACAATGGGCCCCTGACACTAGCCTGGACGATGAACTGCCCACCACCTCCGCCCACGCTAGTGGACAGGAGGCACCGCCACACGACCACGACACCAGCACCCCACCCCCTGCAGATGGAGAACCACCCCGCAAGCGGTCCCTGAGATCCAGGACAAAGACAGAGAACAATGCCAAGACCCCCGCCAAGAAATGAGACCACCCTGAATGTCATCCTTCTGTCCCACTTTGTCACCCTGTCCATCCATCAACTTCCCCAGCTCCACTTCCTATGCCCCTTTGGACAATGCACCTGTGAGACTAATAGACTGGACTCTGCCAGGGACATTCCTCCACCATCACCCCTGACAATTTTACAACCCCCTCCACTATTTAGCACTTAAATAAACACCCTTAAATCAAAAAACAATCTGGAGTCAGTCTGTGCTTTCACAATTGTGTATTTGCAATAACTGAGGGAAATAGCAATGTCCATTGTATTGTCAACATACCTATGTCACACAGCTCTAGTCCATGCGGAAACAGAGCAGATGTCACACAGTGGGACCCACATCTATGAAATCGTAAGGGAAAGTGACAACTCAGTGACCATACACTGGGTGAAAATGACAGACAGATGAGAGGTAGTAGAATTAAATCAGATGTAGCAGGCAGTGTTGTCTTCTTACCTGTGTCTCACTGGAAGTATTGGTGGATCACCGTGATCCTGTTGTCTATGTCCTATTCTTCTGCTTCCTCATCTTCACTGTCCACAGGCTCCACAGCTGCCACAACACCTCCATGTGGACCATCCTCCTGCAGAAAATGCACCTGTCATTGCAAAGCCAAGTTGTGAAGCATACAGCAGGCCACGATGATCTGGCATACCTTCTTTGGTGAGTAGAATAGGGAACCACCTGTCATATGGAGGCACCGGAACCTGGCCTTCAGGAGGCCGAAGGCCCTCTCTATAATCCTCCTAGTTCACCCATGGGCCTCATTGTAGCGCTCCTCTGCCCTTGTCCTGGGATTCCTCACAGGGGTCAGTAGCCATGACAGGTTGGGGTAACCAGAGTCACCTGCAAATGTCGAGGGACAACTGTTAGACACACACTTACTCATAGGGACATCCCCAGACACCTATTCACACTGTATAGGGTCCATGTCCTCACCTTATAGCAACACATGGTGCCTCTGGAGTTGCCCCATCACATAAGGGATGCTGCTATTCCTCAGAATGTAAGCGTCATGCACTGAGCCAGGAAATTTGGCATTCACATGGGAGATGTACTGGTCGGCCAAACACACCATCTGCACAGTCATAGAATGGTAACTCTTCCAGTTTCTGTATACCTGTTCACTCCTGCGTGGGGGGACCAAGGCCACATGTGTCCCATCAATGGCACCTATGATGTTGGGGATATGTCCCAGGGCATAGAAGTCACCTTTCACTGTAGGCAAATCCTCCATCTGAGGGAAAACGATGTAGCTCCGCATGTGTTTCAGCAGGACAGACAACACTCTGGACAACACTTTGGAAAACATAGGATGGGACATCCCTGATGCTATGGCCACTGTTGTTTGAAAAGACCCACTTGCTAGGAAATGGAGTACTGACAGCACCTGCACTAGAGGGGGGATTCCTGTGGGATGGTGGATAGCTGACATCAGGTCTGGCTCCAACTGGGCACACAGTTCCAGGATTGTGGTACGATCAAGTCTGTAGGTGATGACACATGTAGCTCCTCCATTGTCGACAGGTCCACCAGCATTCTGTACACCGGAGGATGCCGCTATCTCCTCACCTGCGCCAGCGGACGTTGCCTATGGAGGAGAACAGCGAGCAGAGAGTCAACCAACTTTGAGGTACGTAAACACAACTTAATTGGAAAATTTTGCAAATCGACATATGGCTGTATTAGTGTTTAAGCAAGGCCTAGATATGTGTGACGCAGTCCAAAATAATGCCATGTGGGCCCCTGAAATGGCGGCTGCCTGATCTGTAAAGTGGGACAAGGGGATATGAGGTAGCTGCGCTGGCGTTGTACACCGTCGCGGTAGGCGGTCAAAGACCGCGGTGCAATCCTGCATTGGTTAACATTGGACCCTATGGGTCCCAGGAGCCAATGACGAATTACGCCGGCGGTGAAGGTACGCCCCACCGTGGACGTGACCGCCATTTTCTCTCTGTTCATTCACTTGATACCTGATCTTCGACAGGAGAGGACCTACACTGCAAGTGCTGCCGTGACCTCAGTCTGGAAAAGACAATGGCTCGTGTGTCTGGGGAAAGGGCCCCTGCCTTCAGCACGGTGGAGTTGGAGAAACTAGTGGATGGGGTCCTCCCCCAGTACACGGTACTCTACGGTCCTCCAGACAAACAGGTGAGTACACTGTGAGCATGCTGTATGGGCAATGGCTGTTTGGAGTGGTGTGGATGAAAGTTAGGGGGTGAGAATGAGGCTTGCATGAAACGACGATGAGTGCATGTGTGTCATGGCAAGGGTAGGGATGCGGGCCAATGACTGTGACGGTGCGGATGGTTATATCTTCTCCTTTTCCCCTGTACTATTCCTGTAGGTTAGCGCCCACCAGAAGAAGGATATTTGGCGTGCCATCGCCAAGGAAGTCCGGACCCTGGGGGTCTACCACAGACGGAGCACCCACTGCTGGAAAAGATGGGAGGACATTCGCCGCTGGAGCAAGAAGACGGTGGAGGCCCAGCTGGGGATGGCCTCCCAACGTGGGAGGGGTGCCCGTCGCACCTTGACCCCCCTGATGTTCCGGATCCTGGCGGTGGCGTACCCTGAGTTGGATGGGCGCTTGAGGGCATCACAGCAGCCACAAGGGGGTGAGTACACTCTCATTCAGCTGATTCAGCGCGCATTGTAGGTGTCTGGGTGGGGGAGGTGGGCTGTGGGTTCCCCTAGGCCAGGGCGAGTTTAGTAGGCAAGGTCCCTTCTGAAGGCAGGCCCTGTGGCACCCCACCCCATCTGTATACAGAGCCAACTACACCTAGTCAGGCTCTTGTGACATCCATGTGTGCAGCAATCGGGCATAGCCTTGTAACCCATGTCCCTGTGATTGATTAGGGAACTCCAAGTGCACAGCATAGTGCAGGGGGCTTCTGTGTCTGTAGTGTCCTCCAACGGTAGCGGTATTGCGTGCACTCAACATGTCTTTCTTCTTTCTCCCCCCCCTCTTTTGGGGTCTCCCTGTTCTTGTGTGCATTAGCATCATCAGGCGGAGGAGCAGTGGCACTTGAGCAGGAGGGAGCTGCATCCCACATGGCCCTGGAGGGTGACACAACGGATTCTGAATTCACCAGTGGGACGGAGGGCGAGGGGAGCTCCACAGCGGGGACAGGAGCTGAGACCAGCGATACGGACTCCTCCTCTGATGGGAGCTCCCTTGCGGTGGCGGGCCCATCTGTGCCCCCCGCATCTACAGGTACAGCTGCCACCGCCCCTACAAGCACCACCCTCCCAGCAGCCCCTCAGCGTTTGCCCCGTGGCCGCTCACCCAGGAGGGTGGACATCTCCTTCGCCCCAGGCACCTCAGCCCCTGCCACTGTCACCCCTGCTGCCCTCAGTGAGGAGGCCATTGACCTCCTCAGGTCCCTCACTGTTGGGCAGTCTACCATTTTGAATGCCATCCAAGGTGTATAGAGGCAGTTGCAACAAACCAATGCATACCTGGAGGGCATTCATTCTGGCCAGACAGCCCAACAGCGAGCTTTTCAGACTCTGGCCTCAGCACTGATTGCAACCATTGTCCCTGTCTCTAGCCTCCCCCCTCCAACTTCCTCCACCCAGACCCAAACCTCTGTACCTCAGTGTAGGAAGTTGGCTCTGTATGCACCATTTCAAAGTAAGGAATAGTATGCACAGAGTCCAAGGGTTCCCCTTAGAGGTAAGATAGTGGCAAAAAGAGATAATACTAATGCTCTATTTTGTGGTAGTGTGGTCGAGCAGTAGGCTTATCAAAGCAGTAGTGTTAATCATTTGTTGTACACACACAGGCAATAAATGAGGAACACACACTCAGAGACAATTCCAGGCCAATAGGTTTTTGTATAGAAAAATATATTTTCTTAGTTTATTTTAAGAACCACAGGTTCAAATTTTACATGTAATACTTTGAAAGAAAGGTATTGCAGGTAGGTACCTTAGGAACTTTGAATAATCACAATAGCATTTATACTTTTCAAATAAATCACATATAGCTATTTTAAAACTAGACAGTGCAATTTTCACAGTTCCTAGGGGGAGTAAGAGTTTGTTAGTTCTTGCAGGTAAGTAAACCACCTACGGGGTTCAAGTTTGGGTCCAAGGAAGCCCACCGTTGGGGGTTCAGAGCAACCCCAAAGTTACCACACCAGCAGCTCAGGGCCGGTCAGGTGCAGAGTTCAAAGTGGTGCCCAAAACGCATAGGCTTCAATGGAGAAGGGGGTGCCCCGGTTCCAGTCTGCCAGCAGGTAAGTACCCGCCTCTTCGGAGGGCAGACCAGGGGGGTTTTGTAGGGCACCGGGGGGGACACAAGTTAGCACAGAAACTACACCCTCAGCAGCACGGGGGCGGCCGGGTGCAGTGTGCAAACACACGTCAGGTTTGTCGTTGAAATCAATGGGAGACCAAGGGGTCCCTTCAGCGATGCAGGCAGGCAAGGGGGGGCTCCTCGGGGTAGCCACCACCTGGGCAAGGGAGAGGGCCTCCTGGGGGTCACTCCTGCACTGGAGTTCTGATCTTTCAGGTCCTGGGGGCTGCAGGTGCAGAGTCTTTTCCAGGTGTCGGGATCTGGGAGTCAGGCAGTCACGGTCAGGGGGAGCCTCGGGATTCCCTCTGCAGGCGTCGCTGTGGGGGCTCGGGGGGGCAACTCAGGCTACTCACAGTCTCATAGTCGCTAGGGAGTCCTCCCTGAAGTGTTGTTTCTCCACAAGTCGAGCCGGGGGCGTCGGGTGCAGAGTTGCAAGTCTCACGCTTCTGACGGGAAACGCAGTCGTTTTAAAGTTGCTCCTTTGGAAACAAAGTTGCAGTCTTGGGTGAACAGGGCCGCTGTTCTCGGGAGTTTCTTGGTCCTTCTAGAGCAGGGCAGTCCTCTGAGGATTCAGAGGTCGCTGGTCCTGGGGAAAGCGTCGCTGGAGCAGTGTCTTTTCGAAGTGGGGAGACAGGCCGGTAGAGCTGGGGCCAAAGCAGTTGGTGTCTCCGTCTTCTCTGCAGGGTTTTTCAGCTCAGCAGTCCTCTTCTTCTTAGGTTGCAGGAATCTAGTTTCCTAGGTTCTGGGGAGCCCCTAAATACTGAATTTAGGGGGGTGTTTAGGTCTGGGAGGGCAGTAGCCAATGCCTACTGTACTTGAGGGGGGGGTACACCCTCTTTGTGCCTCCTCCCTGAGGGGAGGGGGGCACATCCCTATTCCTATTGGGGGAATCCTCCTTCTACAAGATGGAGGATTTCTAAAAGTCAGAGTCACCTCAGCTCAGGACACCTTTGGGGCTGTCCTGACTGGCCAGTGACTCCTCCTTGTTTTTCTCATTATCTCTCCTGGACTTGCCACCAAAAGTGGGGGCTGTGTCCAGGGGCGGGCATCTCCACTAGCTGGAGTGCCCTGGGGCATTGTAACACAAAGCTTGAGCCTTTGAAGCTCACTGCTAGGTGTTGCAGTTCCTGCAGGGGGGGGAGGTGTGAAGCACCTCCACCCAGAGCAGGCTTTGTTTCTGTCCTTAGAGAGCACAAAGGCTCTCACCGCATGGGGTCAGAAACTCGTCTCTCAGCAGCAGGCTGGCACAGACCAGTCAGTCCTGCACTGAACAATTAGGTAAAATACAGGGGGCATCTCTATGATGCCCTCTGTGTGCATTTTTTAATAAATCCAACACTGGCATCAGTGTGGGTTTATTATTCTGAGAAGTTTGGTACCAAACTTCCCAGTATTCAGTGTAGCCATTATGGAGCTGTGGAGTTCGTTTTTGACAGACTCCCAGACCATATACTCTTATGGCTACCCTGCACTTACAATGTCTAAGGTTTTGCTTAGACACTGTAGGGGCATAGTGCTCATGCACATATGCCCTCACCTGCGGTATAGTGCACCCTGCCTTAGGGCTGTAAGGCCTGCTAGAGGGGTGACTTACCTATGCCACAAGCAGTGTGAGGTTGGCATGGCACCCTGAGGTGAGTGCCATGTCGACTTAGTCATTTTCTCCCCACCAGCACACACAAGCTGGCAAGCAGTGTGTCTGTGCTGAGTGAGGGGATAAGACATGCTGCAGCCCTTAGAGACCTTCCCTGGCATCAGGACCCTTGGTACCAGGGGTACCAGTTACAAGGGACTTACCTAGGTGCCAGGGTTGTGCCAATTGTTGAAACAATGGTTCATTTTAGGTGAAAGAACACTGGTGCTGGGGCCTGGTTAGCAGGGTCCCAGCACACTTCTCAGTCGAGTCAGCATCAGTATCAGGCAAAAAGTGGGGGGTAACTGCAACAGGGAGCCATTTCTTTACACTCAGCCTTTCCCAAGCACACCATCAGACCAGCATGCACACACGTCAACACACAAGGGAAGCTCAGGCAAACATAAACACCACACATCCCACAGGCACTCACGCAAGCATAATACACATGCAGACATACCAACATCCACTGCCTCCACTGTGTCCCCCTCCTCCTCGTCTCCCTCCTCCTTCCCTGTCTCGTTTCCACTCACACCTGCATGCACTACATCGTCAGCCACTACCATCACCAGCACGCCCACCACCACACCCCGCTCACGTGCAGTCACCACCCCCACTACCATTCACACATCCCCTGTGTCCTCTCCCAGTGTGTCTGTGAGCCCACCTCCCAAGGTACACAAACGCAGCCACACACCCACCCAACAGCCATCCACCTCACGACAGCCTCCAGCCCATGCACCTTCACCCAAAGTCACCAAACATACACCTCCTACAACCACTACCTCTTCCTCCACTCCCAAACCCCCTCCATCTACCCCTCCCAGTGTGCCCAAAAAACGTTTCCTGTCCAACCTTGACCTCTTTCCCTCACCTCCCCAACCCCTTCAGTCTCCTAGGGCCTGCCTCTCCAGGTCCCAACCCAGCGCCTCAGACACAACATCTGCGGGAACAGTGGTGCCAGTAGTAACTGGAGTGCGCCAGGCAGCAGGCCAGCCAGTGTAGCAAGGAGCCAGAGCACGGACAGTCCCCCACCTCAAAAGCATAAAAAGTTGTCCAGTGCCCAGCGGGAGAGAGGAAAAAAATCTTCCACCAAAGCCGCTCCCAGGGGTACAGTTGGGAGTGTGGAGACAGCTGCACCACCATCCAAGGTGGGGAAGGTGCACAGCAAAACCGGCAAGTCTGGGAAAACCTGCATGGCGGACAAGACCGCAACAAGCACCACTGGCAAGGACACCGCCACCACCAGCACCGCTGCCAAGGACACCGCCGCCAACAGCACCGCTGAACAGGACACCGCCGCCACTAGCACCGCTGCCAAGGACACTGCCGCCACCAGCACCGCTGAACAGGACACCGCCGCCACCAGCACCGCTGAACAGGACACCGCCGCCACCAGCACCGCTGCCAAGGACACCGCCGCCACCAGCACCCCTGCCAAGGACACCGCCGCCACCAGTACCGCTGAACAGGACACCGCCGTCTCCAGCACCGCTGAACAGGACACCGCCACCACCAGCACCGCTGAACAGGACACCGCCGCAACAAGCACCGCAGGCCAGTGAGCACCAAAGATTCCGACGCTACTGAGGCCGCCATGAGCAGGATGAAGCACTCTGGGCACAAAGCCCCCTCCAGAACCAGTGGAGAGATCCATCCACTACCTAAGTCCTTGGCAGGATGAAGCACTCTGGGCACAAAGCCCCCTCCAGAACCAGTTGAGAGATACATCCACTACCTCTGTCCTTGGCAGGATGAAGCACTCTGGGCACCAAGCCCCCTCCAGAACCAGTGGAGTATCACATCCACTACCTCCGTCCTTGGCAGGATGAAGCACTCTGGGCACAAAGCCCCCTCCAGAACCAGTGGAGAGATACATCCACTACCTCTGTCCTTGGCAGGATGAAGCACTCTGGGCATCAAGCCCCCTCCAGAACCAGTGGAGTATCACATCCACTACGTCAGTCCTTGGCAGGATGAAGCACTCTGGGCACAAAGCCCCCTCCAGAACCAGTGGAGAAAGGCATCCACTACCTCAGTCCTTGGCAGGATGAAGCACTCTGGGCACAAAGCCCCCTCCAGAACCAGTGGAAAGATCCATCCACTACCTCAGTCCTTGGCAGGATGAAACACTCTGGCCACAAAGCCCCCTCCAGAACTAGTGGAGAGATCCATCCACTACCTCAGTCCTTGGCAAGATGAAGCACTCTGGGCACAAAGCCCCCTCCAGAACCAGTGGAGACTGTTATCCACTTGAGAGACTGTGGCTTTGCACTCCCCAGGATGCAGCAGTGGGCAACCCAACCACTGTAGAGACTTGAGAGACTGTGGCTTTGCACTCCCCAGGATAAAGCAGTGGGCAACCCACCCACTGTAGATACTTGAGAGACTGTGGCTTTGCACTCCCCAGGATGCAGCAGTGGGCAACCCACCCACTGTAGAGACTTGACAGACTGTGGCTTTGTACTCCCCAGGATAAAGCAGTGGGCAACCCACCCACTGTAGAGACTTG
Source organism: Pleurodeles waltl (assembly GCF_031143425.1). NCBI lineage: Eukaryota > Metazoa > Chordata > Amphibia > Caudata > Salamandridae > Pleurodeles > Pleurodeles waltl. The sequence continues at coordinate 1,380,022,008 of NC_090447.1, read as the reverse complement.
GGAGACTGTGGCTTTGCACTCCCCAGGTTGCAGCAGTGGGCAACCCACCCACTGTAGAGACTTGAGAGACTGTGGCTTTGCACTCCCCAGGATAAAGCAGTGGGCAAACCACCCACTGGAGAGACTTGAGAGACTGTGGCTTTGCACTCCCCAGAATAAAGCAGTGGGCAAACCACCCACTGGAGAGACTTGAGAGACTGTGGCTTTGCACTCCCCAGGATGCATCAATGGGCATGGAGCCCCCTCGTGGATCTGGCGTCGTGCACTCATCCGGCTGAGGTGCCCCCCCTTCCCTTCCCCCTGAGGTGCCTGTTTTATTTCTATCTGATGCCCCAGCAGTGTTCTCTCCGTCTTGTTCAGGTATTGAGTGTGGGCCTCGCACATGCATTTTGGGCCCAGTGGTCCACGGACTATGATGGTGGAATCCCTTGGACTTGTATTCTTGGTGTATATATTTGTTTATAGTGTGAATATCTTTATATATGTATATATTTTTGATTCATGTATTTGAATATATTACAATCATTCGACTCATTTCCTTTTGTCCTTGCATTCTTCCAGGGGGGGATTGGGGGTGTAACTGTAATGTATCATGATGTATTAGTGTGTGTGTTGTCGTGGGTGAGGGTTGGTGTGTGTCACTCTCTTTTCCCTCCCCCCTCCCCTGTGTCGTAGGTGCAGTACTCACCGTGGTCTTCGCCACCGTCTTTGTTGTTCCTGGTAGAGAAGCAGGAAGATAAAGGCTGGCAGTATCTGGAGCTCGGGTTCCATGGCGTCCTGATTCCTCGGGTGTGTAGAGGTGAGCGTTTTCCCTTCCAAGTCCTGTTTCCGCCGTGTTTTTGTTCGCGGTGAATCCGCCCCGGAAAAGGTGGCGGATTGGACTGTTGTAATTCTGTGGGCTGTACATTGTCCTCCGCCTGTCTATTGGCGGTTACCGCCGCGGTGTTTGTTTGTACCGCCTTGGCCGTCGGAGTGTTAAAGTGGCTGTCTCTGTTGGCGGTTTCCGCCATGGTCGTGAGTCCAATTTTTTTTCCGCCGGCCTGTTGGTGGTTTTACCGCCGCTTTAACACCGACCGCCAGGGTTGTAATGACAACCAAAGTGTCTTAAGTCTTTTAAAAGCAATTAAAGTCTCTTTCAAGCACAAAGTACCTGGTTGGCGGGCAAAATCTCCACCAAGAACCGCAGAGGAGGAGATGCGTGGAAACAAATGGGTGTGCGTTGATTTCTTAGGCCGCACACGGCAATGGGTTGTTTAGTTTTTACACAGGGATGGCTGTGCGTCGATATCCGCGCTCGGTCATGGATCCTCTTCGGGTTGCGGGGTTTTCGGACGCCCGGGGATGATGCGTGGATTTCCTGCGCTGGCAGGACAAAGTCACAAGAGCTGGGTCGATTTGGTGGGCGTTGTGTCAAATTTTCTACCACACGGCAGACGCTGTGTCGATTCCTTTCTGGAAATCGGGCTGCGTTGTTCCGACTCTGCAGTGCGTTGATCCGGTGGGCAGTGTGTCGAATTTCCAGTCGCTACACTGGCGCTGCGTCGATCTTCTCAATGCGAAGTCGGGCTGCGTTGTTCCAGTTCGGCATGTGAATGTTTCACTGCAGTGCAGGCTGTGCGTCGTTTCTGCCAGGCTGTGCGTCGAATTTCGCTGCACAAGGTGTCCTTCTTGTAGAGATGAAGTCTTTTTGGTCCTTAGACTTCAGGGAACAGGAGACAAGCTATATCCAAGCCCTCGGAGAACACTTCTTCATCACAGTCAGTGAGCAGAAAGGTAGCATGGCAACAGCAAGGCAGCAGTCCTTCACAGAAAGCAGGCAGGTGAGTCCTTTGGGCAGCCAGGCAGTTCTTCTTGGCAGGATGCAGGTTCTGGTTTAAGATTCTTCTCCAGGAAGTGTGTGAGTTGGTAGGGGCAGAGGCCCTGTTTAAATACCCAAATGTGCCTTTGAAGTGGGGGAGACTTCAAGTAGTGGCTTAGAAGTGCACAGGGTCCCCTTTCAGTTCAATCGTGTCTGCCAGGATCCCAGTAGGGGGTGTGGCAGTCCTTTGTGTGAAGGTAGGCTACTGTCCTTTGACATGTAAGTGTCAGGCCCTCCACTCTCCCAGCCCAGGAAGACCCATTCAAAATGCAGATGTATGCAAGTGAGGCTGAGTATCCTGTGTTTGGGGTGTGTCTGAGTGAATGCACAAGGGAGCTGTCAAGTAAACCCAGCCAGACGTGGATTGTAAGGCACAGAAGGATTTAAATTCAGAGAAATGCTCACTTTCTAAAGGTGCATTTCTAAAATAGTAATATTAAATCCAACTTCACCAGTCAGCAGGATTTTGTATCACAATTCTGGCCATACTAAATATGACCTTCCTACTCCTTTCAGATCAGCAGCTACCACTCAAACAGTGTATGAGGGCAGCCCCAATGTTAGCCTATGAAGGGAGCAGGCCTCACAGCAGTATAAAAACGAATTCAGGAGTTTTACACTACCAGGACATGTAAACTACATAGGTACATGATGTCCTGCCTTTTGCCTACACAGCATCCTGCCCTATGGGTTACCTAGGGCATACCTTAGGGGTGTCTTATATGTAGAAAAAGGGGAGTTTTAGGCTTGGCAGGTACTTTTAAATGCCAAGTCGAATTGGCAGTGACACTGCACACACAGGCCTTGCAATGGCAGGCCTGATACAAGGTTAAGGGGCTACTTAAGTGGGTGGCACAATCAGTGCTGCAGGCCCACTAGTAGCATTTAATCTACAGACCCCAGGCACATATAGTGCACTCTACTAGGGAGTTATAAGTAAATTAAATAGTCCATTTGGGTATGATCCAATGTTACCATGTTTAAAGGGAGAGAGCAAATGCACTTTAGCACTGGTTGGCAGTGGTAAAGTACGCAGAGTCTTAAAACCAGCACAAACAGTATCTAAATAGTGGAGGGATGCAGGCAAAAGGTTAGGGGTGACCACCCTAAGGCTGTTAAGACTAACAATGGGCATCTGGGGACTAACTATGACCCTTCTCTGGGTCACCTTCCCACGCCACTCCTGGGAAACCAGGGCCATAGGGCAGAAAAAATCCTCCCCATGGGCTGGAGTCACCCTACTCACCTGGCCAGTGTACCTCTCTGTCGAAACTATTCTCTCCACCATCATGGTATGATTATCCCCAGTGTCCCTCAAAGCAGTGACTGGGACCCCATTCACTCCCACCTGTTGGAAGGGACGACTCAGGGATCACCAGCTCACCCTCTAAGTCTATCTCCCAAATGAGGGAGATTAGGGCATGGTCAGTGACCTGCCCCTGGGGAATACTTTCCCCTAAGGCCACATTGGCCACCCCTGTAGAGGTCCCTCCATTGGGTGTTTTCTTTGGACAGACAGAGTCCCCCTGCTTGTGTCATAGCTGGGAGCACTCAAAGCAGCGGGATTGGAAATGGGGTGCCCTGGGCCACCACCACCCCATTTCTCCGAAGGGGCACGGGAATCCTTTCCTCCCCCCATACTCTGGGACTTGTCTGGGTCATCTCTAACCTCTCCCTAACTCTGCTGGGGGGAACCAGAACCACCCTTCTTGGGGTCACTCCTAGGTACCTTCTTGGACATTCTAGTGCTAGCCCAGAGGTCCACCTCCTCAGCAAGCTTCCTGGGATCAGTCAGCTTACTGTAAACTGACGCAACTCGGTAAAGCAAATACTGATTATATGCTCTCTCAGGATCAAATTGTACAAACCAATGTAATCATTTACTTTACTGCCCCACATCCAACCATTTGTTTGCTTACGAGAAAAGTAAAATAAAATCTACCCAGGTTTGGTTGGGGCACTTGGAACTGTCCCTGAATCTTTGGCAATACTTTTCAGGGGTCAGTCCAAATTTGGCAGTCAAAGTGGCTTTCATAGGGGCATACCTGTTCAGATCCCCAACCTCTAATGTAAGAAGTGTGTCCCTCCCAAGTATTGGCACATGTTTCCACAAGCCAGCCCCCATTGCTCTTCAGGAACCCCATGAGCCCTTAGTGCAACTTCATACGCAGTAAGCCACTTATCAATGTCAAATCCCACCACATAACTTGGCACCACATCCTTGGGGATATGAACCTTTTTGTCTTCAGCAGGTCCTGTATGTATGCTGCCACCTTCACTGCTGGACTCAGACTGTCTAGACTTGAGGTCCAGCTCCTTTAGACTCAGTTCATGACCCAGAGGTAGTTTCTTTTCAGCCAAGGCCCTCTCAGCTGCAGCCTCAGCTTGTGTGGCTTCTCCTCTCCTCTGCCTCCATGTTTAATCCTGCCAACTACAGCCTGAATTCTCTCTCCTCCCTCCTTTCCTCTGCGGTCAGGCTGTGACTTGAGACACTGCTCCCTGCTTTCTCAGGGGGCACAAATCCAGGGGTATCGTCCCCCACTGCTGTTGGCAATCCTCTGGAGAGCCATCCACTTGGTGTCCCAACTCAACATGCTCTTGTGAACGGGCTTATGCCCAGGCCCTCAGGCCTTTTGGTACTCATCCTTCTTGGAGGCTCCTGGGAAGCACGGAACTCCCATCCCCTTGCAGAACCCTTTCAGTTGGCTGACAGTGCATGCCTCCAGCTTGGCTAGGTCAAAATCTCCAGCTCATGTTGTATAGGATACTGATTAAAGAATGTCAACCAAGGAAATTGCAGCAAAAACAGAGAGCAAATCAAATAGACCTTCACTGTTTGTAGGTAATGTACACTTAGCTATTGTATGTCACTGCACAAACACAAGTCCTATCCTCATTGCTGATCACCAATGTTAGAAATGGAGTCTCTAGTTGGCAGAGGTATACACCTTTGTCCAAGTAGGGACCACAATCCCAATCAGGGTAAATCACACACAATCCAAATTATCCTGTGCCCACCCTCTGGTAGATTAGCACTGAGCAGTCAGGCTTAACTTAAGCTTAATTTAGAAGGCAATGTGTAAAGTAGTTGTGCAATAAATCATAAAGTAACACAGTGAAAACACCACAAAAATGCACCACACAGGATTAGAAAAATAGATTATATTTTTCTGATTAAAACAAGATCAAAACGCTAAAGATTCAGTAAGCACACTCCCGCGGACCCCATTACAACATCCCCGCTGGGCCGGCGGGCGCAAACCTAGTTTATGCCCGCCGGCCCAGCGGGGATGCGGCCGCAACATAGGAGCCGGCGGTATTGCGGCCGTGCGACGGGTGCAGTAGCACCCGTCGCGCTTTTTACTGTCTGCTGTGCAGACAGTGAAAAGCTGCACGGGGCCCTATTAGGGGACCCCTGCACTGCCCATGCCAGTGGCATGGGCAGTGCAGGGGCCCCCAGGGGCCCCAGGACTCCCCTTACCGCCAGCCTCTTCCTGGCGGTGCAAACTGCCATAAACAGGCTGGCGGTAGGGGAGTCATAATCCCCAGGGCAGCGCTGCTTGCAGCGCTGCCCTGGTGGATTATCACCGCCGGGGCTAAAACGGCGGGAAACCGCCGGCCCCGGTGGTGCGACCGCGGCGCTACCGCTGCGGTCGTAATACGGGTCTCCGTACTGCCAGCCTGTTGGCGGTACGGACGCCACATTACCCCTGGCGGTCTCCGACCGCCAGGGTCGTAATGACCCCCAAAGTCTTTTTGGCCCTGAGACTTCAGAAAACAGGAGACAAGCTCAATCCAAGCCCCTGGAGAGCACTTCTCAGCAAAGTCAGAGGCCAGCAGGGCAACAGGACAACAGCAGGGTAGCAGTCCTTCTCAGCAAAGCAGTCCAGATGAGTCATTTGGGCAGCCAGGCAGGTACTTTTGATAGATTGCAGGTTCAGGTCCAGAAGCGTCTGAGTTGTTGGGGTCAGAGACCTAGTTTATATACCCAAAAATGCCTTTGAAGAGGGGGAGACTTCAAAGAGTGGTTTTGAAGTGCACAAGTTCCCCTTTCAGTACAGTCCTGTTTGCCAGTATCCTAGTAAGGGGTTTGACAGTCCATTGTGTGAGGGCAGGCCACTAGCCTTTGAAGTGTAAGTGTCAGGCCCTCCACCCTTCCAGCCTAGGAAGACCCATTCAGTATGTAGATGAGTGCAGCTGTGACTCAGTGTCCTGTGTTTGTGGTTGTCTGGGTGAAACTTACAAGGAAGCTGTCAACCAGCCCATCCCAGATGTTTTTTGGAGCTAGGCTGTAAGGCATAGATGGTTTTTAAGTGGAGAGAAATGCTCACTTTCTAAAGGTGGCATTTCTAAAATAGTAATATAAAATCCAACCTCACCAATAAGCAGGATTTTCTATTACCATTCAGGCCATACTAAATATGACCTGGTTACCCCTTTCAGATCAGAATCTACCACTTAAAAAGTATATGAGGGTAGTCCTAATGCTATCCTATGAAAGGAGCAGGACTCACAGTAGTTGTTGGAAAATGGGTTATTGGTAGGGCAGGTAGGTACCTACACCTAGCAACAAGCCACAAACCTCCACATAAGTACAGTTAGGTCTCAGTAAATTAATCCCAGCTCTACCCTTGGTAGCTTGGCATCGAGCGTCAAGGCTTAACTTAGGAGACAAAGTGTAAAGCATTCAAATATCACAAAACAGTAATTAAATAAAACACAGGAAACAGTTTAAAAATCCAAAACCAATTTATAAAAATAGTTTATATTTTTATCTTTAAAATGACACAAAAACGATTAAAATCGGTTCAGGGGAACCGGAGATATGAATTTATAAAGTATTATTATTTTCTAGCGCTTAGAAACAAAAAGCGCCAATCGGGTCATCTGGTTGCACCAGGACCGGGGCAAAGTCAAACTTTCAGACCGACCGCGATGGAGCCCTGCTCGGCTACAAGTCGCGGGAGGCCTCGGTTAAAAAGTTACCTTCTGACTTAGTCTCTTTTTTGATGTTTTTCTTCCCCGGGACGAACCTGCCAGTTGGATCCGACCTCCTGGAGCCCTTGTCCGGATACGCGAAGTCGGTTTCCTCGGTGGTGATTTTTACCTTCGGACTTAGTCGTTTTTTCGAGATGAAAATCCTTCGACCGGGGTAAACCTGGATCTTGATCCGACGTCCGTGGAGCCCTTCTCGGATACGATGGCTGGAAGGTCCCGGTCAACTTTTTACGTTCGGACTTAGTCTCTTTTTTGGATGTTTTTCTTTACCGGGACGAACCACGAAGTCAGGCCGGGTCGCGGTTGAGGCAAGCCGGCTAGAATTTCCGCGTCGGGTCGGTCACTTTATGGAGCTTTTTTTCAAAAATTCTCCAATCTTTTCCAAACTTCTGGGGCTTCACCCAGATGTTCTTTTAAGGTTCTTTTGGGGTCCACAGCTCACCCCAAGGGTCCAGAAGTTCTGTGATGGTCCTTGGGAAGTGCGGACTTCAACTCCCAGAATGCACCTGGCGCAAACTCCTTTTTGGCCACTGGACAGTGGTCAGCTGGTCACTTTTTCAGGAGTTGGTGCAGGGGACTCTGGATAGCAATTTTTCACCTGTAGCAAACAGGGAGTCCCTCCTTGAACCAGTGGAAGCCAGGCAAAGTCCTTCTTGTGGTGAAGCCCAAGTGTGCAGCTGGTGCAGTCTTTCTGAGTGCAGGGTCCAGGTGCAGGCCAGGGGTCCAGCAGGGCAGTCCTTCTTCTTCTTTAGTTCCTTTCTTGTTGAATTCTGGAGGGGATCTGAGGCGTGGGTGCAGGTCTGCCAGTTTTATCCTTGCTCCTGGGTGAAAAGCAGGGGGGCCCTGGTTCTCCAATCAGGGACAGGGTCGTCCCCCTGTGATGACCACTTCCTGGGAAGTGTGGCAAAAATCCATCCCAGAAGGCAACAGTCTCTAAAAATCCAAAATGGATGAATCTGATTTTTGGAGGAGAGATCTGGCTGAGCCCACCCACTGGTGTGGCTAAAAATCATAAACACACCCCTCTCCTGCCCTCTCCTAATCTAATCAAGGGGGCACCTAGCTGTCTGGGGTTGCAGGATGTGGGGGTGTTGTTGGGTGCTCCAGATGTCCTTCTCTGCCTTTGAAGACCAGTTTGGCAGCCCTCCCCCTTCCTGCCTCACCATCTGCTGAGGGGAGATTCTCTCCCCCAAGCACATTCCTTAGTGTGAAGCCAGGCCACTTCACACCTCATTAAAGTAGCCTGGCAGAAGCTGCTGCAGGCTGGCCAATCAGAGCACAGCAGCAAAAACAATGCAGAGCTGAAATTGGCAACTTTTTAGGTAAAGTCTAAACTTTTTACCTGAACTAGTTATATTAAATCCAACAACTGGAAGTTGTGGGATTTATTATAACAATCAATTTGATACCAAATTCTTGGTATGTAACATTTAAGGAGACTTTAAAATTTAAAATAAAGTCTGCCCATTCTAGCCTATGAAGGCCATTTACTTCAATGAGGGAAAAACTAATTTGGCTGTTTTTACCTCACCAGGGCTTATAAATCTATTTTTATAAAGTCCCTGCTTATAGTTACATGGCACCCAGCCCTAGGGGCACATAGGGCACACCTTAGGGGTGACTTATATGTAAAAATAAGGTAGTTTAAGACTTTGGAAGTACCTTTAATTGCAAAGTCGAATTTGCATATAACTTTAATTTAAAAGCAGCCAGCAAGGCAGGCTTGCTTTTAAAATGACACTGGGCACCTCAGCAATGCACCTAGGTGTGCACCACCTATGCTGTGGTCCCTAAACCTACATGCCCTACCATATACTAGGGACTTATAGGTAGGTTAACTTAGCCAATTATAATTAGCCTAATTTGCATATCCATTTTACACAGAGCACTGGCCCTGGGACTGGTAAGCAGTACCCAGGGCACAGCCAAGAGTCAGTAACCACCAGTACCTATCCAGAAAGAGTGGGGGTGATCAGGCAAAAAAAAAGGACTTTCCTACACTGCCCCCACCCAGATGAAAGGTGATGGGTACTAACCTACACCCTGGTAGTCCTCATCAGCTAAGTGGAAAAACCTGGAAAGGCCATCTGCATTGGCATGGGCAGTCCCAGGTCTGTGCTCCACTGTGAAGTCCATCCCCTGTAGGGAAATGGACCACCTTAACAGTTTTGGGTTCTCCCCCCTCATCTGCATCAACCATCTGAGAGGTCTGTGGTCAGTTTGTACACGGAAGTGAGTGCCAAACAAGTAAGGCCTCAACTTCTTCAGGGACCAAACCACAGCAAAGGCCTCCCTCTCAATGGCACTCCATTTTTTCTCTCTGGGGAGTAGTCGCCTGCTGATGAAGGCAACTGGGTGATTATGGCCCTCTTCATTAACTTGTGCTAACACTGCCCCAATCCCTTCCTCTGAAGCATCTGTTTGCACTACAAATTCCTTGCTATAGTCAGGGGCCAGTAACACTGGTGCTGAACACATAGCCTGTTTTAGGGTGTCAAAAGCTTTTTGACACTCTGGGGTCCAAATGACCTTCTTGGGTTGTTTCTTGGAGGTAAGCTCAGTCAGAGGGGCCACTATGGTCCCAAAATTCTGAACAAACCTCCTGTAATACCCAGTCAGGCCAAGAAAGGCCCTGACCTGAGTCTGGGTTTTTGGAGCCTCCCAATCCAGGATAGTCTGGATCTTGGGCTGGAGAGGTTGTACATGGCCTCCACCAACAAGGTGGCCCAGGTACACAACAGAACTTTGCCCTATCTGGCACTTGCTTGCCTTGATAGTCAGGCCTGCTTGAAGCAGGGCCTGAAGCACTTCCTTCAGGTGGACCAGGTGGTCCCTCCAGGTGGAACTAAATACAGCTATATCATCCAGATAAGCTGCACTAAAAGATTCCAACCCAGATAGGACTCTATTCACCAACCGTTGGAAGGTGGCAGGAGCATTTTTCATCCCGAAGGGCATCACCTTGAACTGAAAGTGGCCCTCTGGTGTGGAAAATGCTGACCTCTCCTTAGCTCTTGGACTTAAGGCAATCTGCCAATATCCTGAGGTCAGATCAAATGTGCTCAGGAATTTGGCAGCCCCCAACCTGTCAATGAGCTCATCAGCTCTAGGTATGGGGTGAGCATCAGTCCTAGTGACTGCATTTAGACCTCTGTAGTCCACACAGAATCTTAATTCTTTCTTCCCACCTTGGGGATTAGCTTTGGGCACCAGTACCACTGGACTGGACCAAGGACTATCAGAGGGCTCAATTACCTTCAGGTCCAACATCTTAGCCACTTCAGCTTTGATGTTGGCCTTGACCTGGTCAGACAGCCTGTACAGCTTGTTCTTGACAGGCAAGCTGTCACCAGTGTCGACATCATGGACACACCAATTGGTGAGTCCAGGGGTCAGGGAGAACAGACTAGCAAACTGTCCCAAGACTTGCTTACAGTCTTGTTGTTGCTGATCTGTCAATTTGGGAGAGAGTACCACTCCCTCCACTGACCCATCTTTTGCCTTTGAGGACAGGAGGTCTGGCAGAGGTTCACCCTCCTCCTCCTTCCCTTCATCAGTGACCATCAGCATGGTCATGTCTGCCCTGTCCTGGTGGGGTTTCATCCTGTTTACATGTAGAATCCTGTGAGGATTCCTGGGGGTGCCAAGGTCCACCAAGTAGGTGACCTCACCTTTTTTCTCTAGGATTGGATAGGGCCCAGTCCATTTGGCCTGTAGTGCCCTAGGAGCCATGGGCTCCAAAACCCACACCAGCTGTCCTGGGTGATACTCAGGCATGGTAGCCTTTTGATCATGCCAGAGCTTCATGAGCTCCTGACTGGCCTCCAGGTTTCTGCTTGCCTTCTTCATATACTCAGCCATGCGAGACCGCAGGCCTAGTACATAATCCAGCACATTCTCCTTGGATTCCTTGAGAGGCTTTTCCCAAGACTCTCTCACCAAGCACAATGGGCCTCTTACAGGGTGCCCAAACAGTAACTCAAAGGGGCTGAATCCAACCCCCTTCTGTGGCACCTCCCTGTAGGCAAACAGCAGGCATGGGAGGAGGACATCCCATCTCCTCCTGAGTTTGTTAGACAAACCCATGATCATGCCCTTCAGGGTCTTATTGAATCTTTCCACCAGACCATTGGTCTGTGGATGGTAGGGTGTGCTGAACTTATAAGTAACACCACACTCCTCCCACATGGCTTTCAGATAGGCTGACATAAAGTTTGTGCCCCTATCTGAGACCACCTCCTTTGGGAATCCCACTCTGGTGAACACACCAAGTAGGGCCCTAGCCACTGTGGGAGCAGTGACTGTCCGGAGGGGTATTGCCTCAGGGGACCTGGTGGCATGGTCCACTACCACCACAATGTACCTGTTACCTGAAGCAGTTGGTGGGTCTAGGGGACCAACAATGTCAATCCCCACCCTCTCAAAGGGAGTCCCAACCACTGGCAGTGGAATCAAGGGAGCCTTTGGCTTGCCCCCTGTCTTGCCACTGGCTTGACAGGTGACACAGGAGCTGCAAAACTCCCTGACTTTTTCTGACATTTCGGGCCAATAAAAATGGTTGACCAGCCTGCTCCAGGTCTTGGTCTGTCCCAAATGACCAGCTAAGGGGATATCATGGCTTAAGGTAAGGAGGAATTCTCTATACTTTTGGGGGACCACTACTCTCCTAGTAGCCCCTTCTTTAAGGGCCCTTGCCTCAGTGTAGAGAACTCCATCCTCCCAGTAAACCTTGTGGGTACCACTGGTATCCCCTTGTTCTTGCCTGGCAGCAGTCTGCCTCAGGCCCTCAAGAGTGGGACACTCTCTTTGTCCCTGGCACAAATCTTCTCTGGTGGGCCCACCTGCCCCTTGCAGTTCTGCCAAGTCAGGCAGAGTTTGCAGGGAAGGTGTCCCTCCCTCAGAGTTCAGATCCTCCCCCTCAGGGTTGGATTCTTCCTGACCCTCTGTACTTGTTGGGGCTGGCAAGCCAGACCCAGTGCCTTTTCTCTTTCTCTTGGAGGCTTGGCCCATTGTTCCAGGGTCCAAGTGTCCAGCATTCCCCTGTTGTGCTGCCTGTGACCTGGTCACAGCACACACCCATTCAGGGAGGTCCAGCATCTGTGCATGGACCCTTCTTTCCACTTCTGACCACTCAGATGCTTCAAGATCATTCCCCAGTAGACACTCTACTGGGAGGGCAGGAGCTACAGCTACTTTTTTAGGGCCAGTCACACCTCCCCATTCCAGACTCACCATAGCCATGGGATGGAGTTTGGTTCTGGTATCTGCATAAGTCACCTGGTGGAAGACACCAGGTAAGACCTGCTCTGGAGAAACCAGCTTTTCTGCAACCATTGTCACACTGGCTCCTGTATCTCTCAGAGCTTCCACTTCAGTCCCATTGACTTTAGGCCTCTGCCTATACCTCTCCATGATGGGAGGTAAGGTGGCCATAGTTGCAATGTCCACCCCACCCACGGATACTAAGGTGACCTCAGTGTACCCTGATTCCACCCCTGGGCCAACTTCCACCCCCAACCCTACACTAGCAATCCCCTGGGATTGCCCACCAGTGGGGGGCTTCTTGGTGCAGATAGCATCTCCTCTTTTATGTCCTGGCTGATGACAGTCAAAACACTTGCCGGCCTTAGCAAGCTCCTGAAACTTTCCTGCTTTAGCAGGATCATAATTCTTTCCCTGATACCCTTTCCCTTTAAAAGTGAATTGGCTCGGGGCTCCCCCTCCCTGAGAAGTTTTTGGGGACTCTTGTGAGGACTCTTTGGGTTTTTTGTCATCTTTCCCCTGGTTCTTCCCCTGAGAAGAACCATGTCCTCCCTTTTTCTGATCACCCCCTGGGGGTTTCTGGTTAACCCTAGTTCTTAACCAGTCATCTGCTGCCTCCCCCAGCTCTCTGGGGTTGGTCAACCTAGAGTCTACTAGATACTGGCGGAGCCTCTCTTGGACACAATTAGTTAGAAGGTGCTCCCTCATAATCAAATTGTACAGCCCCTCAAAGGTACTTACCCTGTTGCCCTGTATCCAGCCCTCCAGTGCTTTTACTGAAATGTCCACAAAGTCCACCCAGGACTGGGTGCTTGTCTTTTGGGTGTCCCTAAACTTAAGCCTATACTGCTCTGGGGTTAGACCAAACTTTTTAGTCAAGCAACTCTTCATACTGGGGTATGAGTCTGCATCCTCCCCACTCATGGTTAGGAGCCTATCCCTCCCAGAGTTGGGAACTAACTCCCAAAGGAGTGAACCCCAGTACTGAGGCTTGACTTTCCTCATCTGGAGGGCCCTCTCAAAGGCCCCCAGCCACTTATCTATGTCATCCCCCTCTACATAGGCAGGAACCACCCCTTTGGGTAATCTGGGGGCAAAACCCCCACCCAGGGACACCTCAGTTTCTTTCTCGCTGCCTCCATCTTTTTTTTCTTTGCTTGCCCACTTTTTCTTTTCTAGGGCAAGCTTATCTGCTTCCAAAGCTATGTAGGCTAGCTGGGCTTCCAGCTCTCTTTCTCTGATGGATGGGTTCTCTCCTCCTGAAAGGACCCCCTTCCTACCACTAGCTTTGGGTCTGCCCCTAGTGACTGTATCCACTGAGGACCGTTCCTCCTCTTCCTCACTTAGGCTCGGACGCCTTCCCTCCCCTGAGTGGTTAGAGTTAGCATCTTCCCCTTTTTCTTCCTCCTCTGGAGCTTCCTCTGTCTCTACCTCTTGGGCCTCAGCCCATGCTGTCAGGGATTTAATCAGGATTTGCTTCCTGAGATCAGGGGTTGCAGGCAACCCTCTCTCAATACACAACCCCCTAAGCTGGACTACTGTCAGTGTGGGTAGGCTAGCCAGATCAAGCTCCATGGTTCCCTAGTTTTGTGTCAACAAAAACTTTTTGCAAAAATTGGAAACAAGAATTTAGAAAAATTACAAAAATTCAATAATTGAAATTAATCCAAATTAATAAAAAAAAAAAAAAAAAAAAAATTAAAAAAAAATTTTGCACTAGGACAATTTAAAGGATTTTTAATTTGTTTTATCTAAAACTGTAACGTGATATTGAACACAAGGACAGGATCCCGTCGCTGCTTCCAATTATGTTGGAAAATGGGTTATTGGTAGGGCAGGTAGGTACCTACACCTAGCAACAAGCCACAAACCTCCACATAAGTACAGTTAGGTCTCAGTAAATTAATCCCAGCTCTACCCTTGGTAGCTTGGCATCGAGCGTCAAGGCTTAACTTAGGAGACAAAGTGTAAAGCATTCAAATATCACAAAACAGTAATTAAATAAAACACAGGAAACAGTTTAAAAATCCAAAACCAATTTATAAAAATAGTTTATATTTTTATCTTTAAAATGACACAAAAACGATTAAAATCGGTTCAGGGGAACCGGAGATATGAATTTTTAAAGTATTATTATTTTCTAGCGCTTAGAAACAAAAAGCGCCAATCGGGTCATCTGGTTGCACCAGTACCGGGGCAAAGTCAAACTTTCAGGCCGACCGCGATGGAGCCCTGCTCGGCTACAAGTCGCGGGAGGCCTCGGTTAAAAAGTTACCTTCTGACTTAGTCTCTTTTTTGATGTTTTTCTTCCCCGGGACGAACCTGCCAGTTGGATCCGACCTCCTGGAGCCCTTGTCCGGATACGCGAAGTCGGTTTCCTCGGTGGTGATTTTTACCTTCGGACTTAGTCGTTTTTTCGAGATGAAAATCCTTCGACCGGGGTAAACCTCTGGATCTTGATCCGACGTCCGTGGAGCCCTTCTCGGATACGATGGCTGGAAGGTCCCGGTCAACTTTTTACGTTCGGACTTAGTCTCTTTTTTGGATGTTTTTCTTTACCGGGACGAACCACGAAGTCAGGCAAGCCGGCTAGAATTTCCGCGTCGGGTCGGTCACTTTATGGAGCTTTTTTTCAAAAATTCTCCAATCTTTTCCAAACTTCTGGGGCTTCACCCAGATGTTCTTTTAAGGTTCTTTTGGGGTCCACAGCTCACCCCAAGGGTCCAGAAGTTCTGTGATGGTCCTTGGGAAGTGCGGACTTCAACTCCCAGAATGCACCTGGCGCAAACTTTTTTTTGGCCACTGGACAGTGGTCAGCTGGTCACTTTTTCAGGAGTTGGTGCAGGGGACTCTGGATAGCAATTTTTCACCTGTAGCAAACAGGGAGTCCCTCCTTGAACCAGTGGAAGCCAGGCAAAGTCCTTCTTGTGGTGAAGCCCAAGTGTGCAGCTGGTGCAGTCTTTCTGAGTGCAGGGTCCAGGTGCAGGCCAGGGGTCCAGCAGGGCAGTCCTTCTTCTTTAGTTCCTTTCTTGTTGAATTCTGGAGGGGATCTGAGGCGTGGGTGCAGGTCTGCCAGTTTTATCCTTGCTCCTGGGTGAAATGCAGGGGGGCCCTGGTTCTCCAATCAGGGACAGGGTCGTCCCCCTGTGATGACCACTTCCTGGGAAGTGTTGCAAAAATCCATCCCAGAAGGCAACAGTCTCTAAAAATCCAAAATGGATGAATCTGATTTTTGGAGGAGAGATCTAGCTGAGCCCACCCACTGGTGTGGCTAAAAATCATAAACACACCCCTCTCCTGCCCTCTCCTAATCTAATCAAGGGGGCACCTAGCTGTCTGGGGTTGCAGGATGTGGGGGTGTTGTTGGGTGCTCCAGATGTCCTTCTCTGCCTTTGAAGACCAGTTTGGCAGCCCTCCCCCTTCCTGCCTCACCATCTGCTGAGGGGAGATTCTCTCCCCCAAGCACATTCCTTTGTGTGAAGCCAGGCCACTTCACACCTCATTAAAGTAGCCTGGCAGAAGCTGCTGCAGGCTGGCCAATCAGAGCACAGCAGCAAAAACAATGCAGAGCTGAAATTGGCAACTTTTTAGGTAAAGTCTAAACTTTTTACCTGAACTAGTTATATTAAATCCAACAACTGGAAGTTGTGGGATTTATTATAACAATCAATTTGATACCAAATTCTTGGTATGTAACATTAAAGGAGACTTTAAAATTTAAAATAAAGTCTGCCCATTCTAGCCTATGAAGGCCATTTACTTCAATGAGGGAAAAACGAATTTGGCTGTTTTTACCTCACCAGGGCTTATAAATCTATTTTTATAAAGTCCCTGCTTATAGTTACATGGCACCCAGCCCTAGGGGCACATAGGGCACACCTTAGGGGTGACTTATATGTAAAAATAAGGTAGTTTAAGACTTTGGAAGTACCTTTAATTGCAAAGTCGAATTTGCATATAACTTTAATTTAAAAGCAGCCAGCAAGGCAGGCTTGCTTTTAAAATGACACTGGGCACCTCAGCAATGCACCTAGGTGTGCACCACCTATGCTGTGGTCCCTAAACCTACATGCCCTACCATATACTAGGGACTTATAGGTAGGTTAACTTAGCCAATTATAATTAGCCTAATTTGCATATCCATTTTACACAGAGCACTGGCCCTGGGACTGGTAAGCAGTACCCAGGGCACAGCCAAGAGTCAGTAACCACCAGTACCTATCCAGAAAGAGTGGGGGTGATCAGGCAAAAAAAAAAGGACTTTCCTACAGTAGTGGAAAACTAATTTAGGAGATTTTCACTACCAGGACATATATTAAACACATATGTGCATGTCCTGCCTTTTACCTACATTGCAGCCTGCCCTATGGCTTACCTAGGGCCTACCTGAGGGGTGGCTTATATGTAGAAAAGGGGGAGGTTTAAACTTGGCAAGTACTTTTAAATGCAAAGTCAAAGTGGGAATGAAACCGCTTGCAATGGCAGTCCTGTGGCATGGTTAAGGGGATACTTATGTGGGTGGCACAATAGGTGCTGCAGGCCCACTACTAACATTTAATTTACAGGTCCTAGGCACATGTGGTGTACTTTACTAGGGAAGTTAAAGTAAATTATATATGCCAATTGGGTATGAGCCAATGTTACCATGTTTTTAGGGAGAGATCACATGCACTTTAGCACTGGTTAGCAGTGGTAAAGTGTCCAGAGTCCTAAAGCTAGCAAAAATGAGGTCAGAAAAAGAAGAGGAGGAACCCAAAATGTTTTGGGGGACACTTCAGAGAGGCCATATCCAACAAATGTTAATGGTGGAAGTATGCTATCTAAACATTTCTAAACATATCTATCCTAAACATTTGTGACACAGTAAGTAGACACGTAGGAGAAGAAAAAATAGTTACTATGGTGATATATTTCAATAGTCATAAAGTTGTCAACAAGAAATTTGATGGACATAAAACACATAGGCCCTCATTACAACCTCGGCGGTCTTTCAAAAGGACTGCTGAGGCTGCGGGAGACAGAATACCGCCTGTGCCGGCGGTATTTCTGGCTCCCTATTGTGACTTTTCCGCTGGGCCAGCGGTGGGTAACAGTGTTACTGTCAGCTGGCCTAGCGCAAAAGTCACATCAACATTGCTGCCGGCTCGTAATAGAGCCGGCGGCAATGCTGATATGCAGCGGGTGCAGTAGCACCCGTCGCACATTTCACTGCCCAAAATTCGGGCAGTGAAATACGCGACGGGGCTATGCCAAGTGCATGGGCAGTGCAGGGCCCCCCAGGGGCACCCCAAGTCCCCCTTACCGCCAGCCTTTCCATGGCGATGTTTACCGCCGTGGCCAGGCTGGCGGTTGGGGACCCATAATTCCCAGGGCAGCGGTGCACGTACTGCTGCCCTGGGGATTATAGTGGAGGGCCCGGCTGAATGGCTGTGGCTATTGCGCCTCGGTCATAATAGCTGGAGTAACACCGCCAACCTGTTGGCGGTGTTACCGCTAGCTTACCACCGGCCGCCAGCATCATAATGAGGCCCATATTCTTAAATTATACAGCTCATTAGATGTCCTGAGGTGTTTACCTTTTGGATTGAGGGATGAACATGGCATCTCCCCAACATTCTATCCAACACAGTGATAGTTAACAAGTATATATGACCATTCTAAAGGCCTAGCCATGTACAATACAGGCAATAACACAACTTAGTTGAATATTTCACCTTAGTCATCATGTGACCGGTGCAAAGACAATGGTTCACCTGCAATTTCTAGACTGCTGAATTGACTTCATGCCTTGTAAAACTTTGACATACATACTTGGTATGAGGTCACTCATTCCATCAATTCTTTCAGTTGGGGATGCCAGGTCATCATAAAGCAAAATATGCAGAAATAGCTCTGAGTAGAGCATTATATCTTGATCGCTCACTCCATGTGAAAAGGACATCAGTTGTGATATGTCAGACAAGTGCACAATACCAAATTTTTGTTATGTTTTGGTTTGCTAAAAAAAAGGCCTCATAGTAGTTGTAGCCATTTCAGTATCTGCGTGCCAACACTTACAAAATGGTTTGTGTAACATACCTGTTCACAAACTGGATTTGAGATGGACCAACTAGTTACTAATTGACACAAGTATTAGGTCCTGAAATGACTGTTGGTGGGACTAGACTTACAGACTCCATTTCAACAAGTGACATGTGATGGTAATTGGTATATTTGATCTTATCTGCAGCAACACACACTGACAATGATAAGACAATCCCTCTGCTACTTTGGGGATTTCCTGTTAGTTACCTAGGCAGTCAACACAATGGCAAAAGCTGGATTGGTGCATACAGGACATTGAGCTTTGGTAACAGTTAGTGAGATGTAACTTACCAGAGTCTACTCCCCCAGGTATTCCTGCCAAGTGTTCAGGATGCAGGATGGCCAAGGCCTTCTCACAGGAAACATCAAAATTGAGTTGCTGGGAGGACCACCACCAGGCCTATTGGACTTTGTGTTTCTTTGAGGCCAGGAAATGCACCTTCCCCCTCAAGCTATTCTATCTCTTCCTAATTTCGTCCTTTGTTCACAAGTTGGTGCCTGATACATTCACTCTGTCTACTACTCTGGTCCTCATTTCACTTTTCTGACTAAAAGTGGTATTTTGGACTTGGGCTCCAAACAAATGTGGCTCTAATCTTATGATTTCATCCATCATGACTGTCAACTCTGACTCTGAAAAGTGTGGGTTTTTGGGCCAGGACATATCCCGAAATTAAAGACAGTGACAGTGCAACAAAAAAACGACACAAAGGGATTGGAAAAAAGAGTGCTGGCAAGGTGTGTGGGGAGTAGTAATAGGGATGGGTAATAAGAATAGGCCTGCCTTCTCTCACCAAAATGCTGTGTCCAAATGGCTTTCTGCAGTTGGGTGGCAAAGGATAATGGTCTGGAATGGGGTGTGTTTTGCAGTGTGATTTGCAGTTGTATCTACTTTGCAGATGTACATCAAGTGTGCTGTGTTTGTCTCCATTCAATGGCCACTGTTATGGTGCTATGCTACGCATGTGCCACGGCGGTCGACCGCCGTCAGCGACAGCGGCCAGAGGACCGTCAGTGCCACTGTGTTTTCATAATTGGCGGGAACACACTGGCCTGACAGCGATGGATCACAAATTGCCAACATTGCAGGTCACCGCTTTGCTGGTGGCACCGACTCCATCCTCACGAGCGGCAGTTCAGGCTGCATGCATCATAATAGGGAGTGCAAAAGACCACCAACTCGATGGTTGACTTGGGACCACTGCCGCAGTAGACTGGCAATCTGACCCCCAAACTTGTAATCGGGCCCTAAGTGTAGAATATTCCACTAACAGCCAATTCGCCTTAAAAAAAAAGATGATAGCACTAGCCTACGTCCCTGTCACAGGAGTAGCTAACCACTATAACCTACTAATATAAAGCCCTATCTACCAACAAAAAGAAGACAAACTTAGTTTGCTAGTGTACTATTACACTTAGGTTGGCAGACTGCATCAGTCAGGACACAGACGCCAAGCCAAATTCCATATACCATGGTGGAATGTCTATGACAGCACCCTAGCGCAGGAAGCCAAAACAAAAAACGCAGTGGAAGGATGGTACAATGCCTTCCAGTCCTCAATAGGCAGAACACAACCTACATTTTGCAAATTTATTGAAGCATTACAAAAAGAGCAAAGCTACCAAGAACTAAGAATAGAACAACCTGTTACCCAAATTGGCCCTAAATGTATCAAACAAGAGAAAAGAATGTACAGGATACTACAATTTAAATTCAAACTCTTCATAAATACCCAAGGAGTACACTACTTAGAAATGATAGCCAAATCCATCCTCTAAAATACATATCGACTTACCAAAAACCTCAAAAACTACAAAATTCTCCAAACCAACAAACCAAACCTTTCATTTAAAAAAATAAATAATATGAATATGTTATTACATCAGTGAAACAGTTATATAAAATCAGAAAGTTGATAGACACTGATATAATAAAAAATATACATATTAAGGGCCTGATTACGAGTTTGGCGGTCCGACCGCCATCGACTTGGTGGTCAGACCACCGTATTAAGATGCATGCTTATCCACCATCACGGTGGTGAGACAGGCCAATGAGGCCACCAGAGCCAGTGTTTCTGCCACACACATTATGATGTTGCCTTCCTCCAACATGACCGGCAGTCCAACCACCACATTCCATCAGGCAGAATTGGAGAGTATAAAGAAAGGAATTCACCTGCAAGCAGCATCACATGTCCTGTGCAGCCATGGAGCTGATCACACATCCTCCTGCTGCTCATGGATGGAGCTCAAAATCCACGCCACCATGGGAGCAACTGACGGTAAGAACACACACCTAGCTCAACAACAGATCATCATGCCGTATTCCACATAATATGGGGGTCACTCTATGTGGACCAAGTACACCTGTCATTGTGTTCACAAAGAATGACATTCACTGCCATATAATGCCCCCTTTGCGCAGGTCATGGACACTACACTGCCACACTCCACAAAAACATAAGTCTGCTCATCTAAGTCACAGGAACAGTGAAGTGTACAGAACATTGTGCACACAACAACAACACCACATCAACATCATACACAAATCAACTGACACCCTCACATTGCTCCCATGCCATGGACTGTCGTCAGATTGAAAACACAAATACCCCTCCCATGAAACATCACTGTAATGGACCCACACATATGACCCACATTGCAAAACAATAAAAGGTCAGTGGGATGCACAATATTTTGTGAGAAAAATATCCAAAGCTCACAATGCAAACAATACCTGCACAATAGGGATGGGGGCATCAGGAGCATTCATGAAAGGAGGATGCCATGGGACACATTTCACTCTGCACATGCCCCAAAACACCATTTACACAGGAACTGGCCATTCATGTATCTCAGGGACAAAAGTAGTAGTCTCAAGTGACATGCCTATCTGCCAAATGTGCAATTGCAAGTCAAGGAAGGAAATACAGCAGCAACAGCATGGACCATACATGTAGATGAAGTAGCTGGAAGGTACACACATCAAAATGGACACATGGTCAGTCAAATGAAAAGGAAGGTAGCACAACTGAACACCCTCCATGTGCGGACAAACAAAACTCTACCTTCCACACATGACACGAATGTCCAATCCATATCAGGGGGACACTTCCAACACTATACATGCTGACAATGGCCAACCCAAGATAAAATGCCATATCAAACATAACACAACACAATGACACGCCAATTGGATTAACAAACACATATCCATACTTTTAGAAATGGGGTTTCTAGTTGGCAGTCAGATTACACCCTGTCAAAGTACAGACCCTCACTCTAGTCAGGGTAAAGAAGTCACACACCTAAGATAACTCCTGCTCAGCCCATTGGTAGCTTGGCATAAGCAGTCAGGCTTATTTCAGAGGTAATGTGTAAACTATTTGTACAAACACACACAGTAACACAGTGAAAACACCACAAAAGAACTCCACACCAGTTTAGAAAAATAGTCAATATTTACCTAAATCAAACAAGACCAAAACAACAAAAATCCAACATACAGAAAAAGAGATATCAATTTTTAAATTAAAAAGAGTCTTAATCCATAGAAATCAATGAATGCTTTGTTTTAGCACAAACTCCCTGATATACATTAAAAAATTACAGCCACAGGGGCGAGCGTGTGTCAGAAAAGCAAGTGGTGTGTTGATTCCTTACTCCCAAATAAAGCTGTGTGTCGATTCTTTTTCCACTGGGTAAGCGATACGTCGATTTTTTTCCTCGCAGGGAAAGGATGCATATATTTCCGGACAACCAGCCTCAGGTCCGTGTGGTGATTTTGACCCCCAGGGATGATGCATGGAAAATCCGGACACATGGCAGTGATAAGTCCGCAACTAAGCTGGCGATGCGTTGATTTCAGTGGCGCTTCGTCAATTTTTCAGCCATGGTGCAGGCGCTGAATTGATTCTTTTGCCGCTCGGCTCCATGGCGTGTATTTTCACCTTGGATCCACCAGCTTCTCCTTTCATGGGCCCAGGGACTGGATGTGGCACCACTTGGCACAGTAGGGTCCTCAGCAAGAGAGCCCAGGTGCTGGCAGATGAAGTCTTTGATGACCCTGAGACTTCAGAACAGAGGGCAAGCTCAGTCCATGCCCTTGGAGAAACTTCACAAGCAGGATTCCAGAAAGCAAAGTCCAGTCCTTTCACTCCCCAGGCAGAAGCAGCAGCAGACCAGCACAAAGCAACAAAGCAACAGGCAGAGTGGCAGGTCCTCCTCAAGCATCAAGCTCTTCTCTTTGGCAGAGGTTCCTTTTGATCTAGAAGTAATCTAAAAGTCTGTGGTTTTGGATCCAATAATTATACCCCTGTCTGCCATTGAAGTAGGCAAACTTCAAAGGAATGTCACACACTAGGGGGGTTGGAGACTGTATTATGAAAGGACAGGCACAGTACTTTCAAATGCAGGTGTCAGCTCCTCCCTCCCACTCTAGCCCAGGAAGACTCATCAGGAAATGTAGGATACACCTCAGCTCCATTTGTGTCACTGTCTAGAGGGAATTCATAAACAGCCCAACTGTCAGTCTGAGCCAGGTGTGTATTCAGCCGCCAGCCATGGGGCTGGCTTGGGCCTACCTTAGGGGTGACTTACATATAGAAAAGAAGGTTTTGGCCTGGCAAGTGGGTACACTTTGCAGGCCGAACTGGCAGTGCAAGACTGCACACACAGGCACTGCAATGTCAGGTCTGAGACGGGTTTACAGGCCTACTCATGTGGGTGGCACAATCAGTGTTGCAGGCCCACAAGTAGCATTTGGTTTACAGGCCCTGTGCACCTCTAGTGCACTTTACTAGGGACTTACTGGTAAATCAAATATGCCAATCATGGATAAACCAATCGCCAATACAATTTATGCAGAGAGAATATGCACTTTAGCACTGGTTAGAAGTGGTAAAGTGCCCAGAGTCCTAACACCAACGAAAACAGGTCGGAAAAAATAGGAGGAAGGAAACAAAGAGTTTGGGGAGGACCCTGCAAAAAGCGCCAGGTCCAACACATACAGTTGTCCTGGCACTGCCCATAAAGTAAAATTTTGCCAACAACAGAAAAAGGATCAACAATCAGGGTGAAACACAACTGTAAACATACAAAACAAATTACTCAGGAACAACAAAAAGGTAGAAAAGTAATAGCAGGACAAATGTGTACCCAACAAAACAACATCTTGGGTATATTAACAGCAACTGGTGAAGAGCAAAGGCCATTATCCAGTCCAAATACAAGTCCGTGCACATGATTGTGCCCAAGCTTGACTCCAATCGCTGCCAGGGAACCTACACAGGAAGGGTCATCAAGTGGGCATGCAGGGCACCTCAGGGATCATGTTTGGGTAGGGTGGGGTCAGATTTGGGATTGGTGGGTTTGGATTTGGGAGGGGTGGACTGTTTCTTTGGAGGGGTGGGCTTCTTCTTTGGGGGAAGGGGTATGGGTGGTTAGGGGGCAGGTATGACAGGGGATGACTTTGATGTGGAAGGAATGTGTTGATACTTTGGGTGTGTGCATCAATGAGGTATGCTTAGGTTTTGGTGATGTCTGTTGCATGTGTGAGTGTGGGCATTTGTGTGTCTTGGGGATTGTGAGGTGGAGGTGCTGGGTGATGTGGGAGCAGTAGATGTGTGTGGCAGTTGGGGTGGTGTCTATGGGTATGGTGGATGTGTGTATGTGTTGGGGTGCTGTCTGTCTGTATGGTGGATGTGTCTGTTGGGGTGGTGTCTGGGAGTATGGTGGATGTGGTGGATATGTCACTGGCTGTTGTGATGGTGTCTGTAGTTATGATGATTGTGGTGTGTGGGTCGGTGGGGGTGTCTTTGGGAATAGTGGCTGTTGTCGTGTCTGTGGGTGACTGGAGTGCTTGTGTGCAGGTGTGTCTTGTGGTTCTTGTGTCTATGTGTGCTGTTTGTTTGTGTTGAGGTGGTTGTGTGCGGATGTGTCTTTGTGTTTGGGACAGGTAGGGAAATAGGGAATTTGGATTGGGAAGAGGGAGGTGGTAGGGGGAGGATTGTGGGGGATGGATGGCTGCCATCAATGAGGAGGCCAAAAGTCTGAAAAGATCTGTGTAGGCCAGACTTGTCACTATCAATGCCTTCCAGGTACCCATTTGTTTGCTGATGTCGGTTGGCCAAACCCTGGATGGTATTCACAATGGCAGTCTGCCCCACAGACATACTCTTCAGGAGGTCAATAGCCTCCTAACTCAGGGCAGCAGGAGTAACAGGGGTTGGGGGTGAGGTGCCTGGGGCAAAGGATACGCCCACCATCTTGGGCGAGCGGGCATGGCCAACTGGATGGGGTGCCACAGGGAGGTTGGCAGTAGAGCTAGGGGTTGCGGACAAGGATGGTACAGGAGCAGGTCCTGATGGGTCCACCACTACAGAATCAGATGATGATGAGGTTGATCCTGTGCCCTCCGAGGCACTTACCATCTGGGCCACTGGGTCCCTCCGTGTTGGTGGTGTCACGACAGGAGGTGCCATGGCCAGATGCTTCCCCACTTGATTCTTCCCTGTCTCCTTCACCTGCCTGGGATGATGTTGCAAATACAAAGAGAAATAGGGTCACTGCATGTTCCTAATCATACTTGAACAACATCTGTGATTAGAAACCATTACCATGATGTAAAGTAGGCCCCAGCAACAAACTCCATCAAAGTTGATCCTACATTTGCCACAACATATGCATGGTTGCCACATGAACTGTCATCAGTTGCCTACAGGAAAATCCAATTCACAGACAACTCCAACTGCATGGGTGAAGCTGTGCAACACAGAAACCATTAAAGTAGGAGACCTCATCACCTTCAATGGTTTACCTAATGCAGCATACTTCAGTTACCAGTTGTCATATAATAGTAGGGCAAAGCCAAGTTCATTCCCACAGATCCCAAACAATGTCATGCATACAACTATTTGTCACATACACAATCCTACAGTATTAAGAATTGATGGTTTAAAACCCTGGCATGTTTCTGACAGAAGTACAGTAGCCTGAAGAGGGTGACATGGAAATACCCATGTCACACTGGAAATAAATCATCAATACCTGCTTCACTCTCTGTATATTGTCCTAATGGAATCATGGAGGTTGTACTAAAGTTGCTCAGATATACTACACATCTCGCATGGAAATGTACACTGTAGACAAATTGTGGAAAAAATGTCAGGGAGGTATGTCTCCAACATCCACAACACAATGAATCAGCTAGCCCCACAGAAATCACCTCTCTTGAATGGCACTCCTGACAATGACATACTCTGATTTCATCAGTAGAAGCCAATAGTCTTTTGAATGTTGGAGAGGCCCAGGGATTAGCACGTACTTGTAGAAGGCCCTTGACATGTTGCCCTATGGCAGGGGTCTTCAAACTGGGCGGTGAGCCCCCACAGGGGGACCTCAAGTGATCCCAGGAAGGGCGCCAGGCTCTGGCCAAAAGAGGCATTATGCAGATAACACTGCTTGTTTAAGCAGAAATACATTTATTGCATTTTTAAAAAGGTAAAGGAACTTAACTTCAATGTTTAGATAAGTTTAGAAATATTTATACATTGCCAACTTAATAGAATAATTGTGGGTCCAATGATTTAATTTTCTCCACTGGGGGGCCGTGGCATTAAAAAGTTTGAGAACCACTGCCCTCTGGGAAGCTACATCACTGTCTCCATTTTGGTCCTGAAAACCCAGATATATGTGGATGAATGGTTGTACACAATCAAATATGATTCCCAACTAACTGCAAGTCACTCCATTATGCATGGCAACAGTCAGGTAATGAACCTTCCCCATTTCACATGTGTAGAGCACTTTGCTACATGATGCCACACCAATGGCATGGAAATTCACATTGTGGCTAAAAACTGTAGCCCTGCCTGTCATATCCTCCATTGCTACTGAGGTTGTACATGCTAAATGACATGCAATGACAGGTAAAGGTATGTGTGAGCCAACAACCAATGGCAACACACTCTTGCCTGTGCACCATATTAAATGTAGCCCCATGACATATGTACAATTCCAAACACATTTTGGCATGCACACATACATGAGGGACTACAGAAATCATCCCATGAAGACATGTAGATCATGCATGAAACGCAGTGACAATAATTTGTCAAGAGTGAAAGGAACACGTGCTCACAAGTAGGGATAAGGAATGTTGGCAACAGTCATGTTACACAAAACATGTTAATGATCATTTCCCACTTACAAAGGGAAAGTATTGATCTATTGCTGCATCCAACGAACAATGTATGCTCTGCCACATGTATGATGACCACCTTCACGTAACAAGCAGTAGTGAGGTACCAGCACTCATGACACACTGAAGACAAGCAGCCTCTTGGGGGGCAGATGCCAATTTACTCACTTGAGCAGACAAATGGCTGAGGACAGTGATCCATCACTTCATTTTGTTTTGGCTGTCACACTGAAATGTAGTGGACTGTTGTGTACAAGTTACACCCACAACAACCAACACTACTTGACTGATCACTGTACACAGCCATGTGTTGGCCTTGGATAGCAAATTGTTTGTAGACTGATGCCTGGTCTGATAGGCAAGGCACATCAGCATGCACCAACTTCCATACCTACACAAACAGTCACTCTTTTTGTGTTTCACACATAGATCATCCCCAATCTACATGGGGAGATGGCCGAACCTAACATATCAACTTGGTAATGTGACAGACAGGATAATGCCCTGGGCTCACCCCCTTGTGGCTGCTGTGCTCCCCTCAAACGCCCACCAAGCTCCGGGTAGGCCACCACCAGAATGCAGGCCATTAGGGGGGTCAGGCTCCGACGTGCTCCCTATCCACCTTAGGAGGACAGCCCAGCTGAACATCAGCGATTTTTCAGGCCCATCGACTCCGGTCCTCCCACCTCTTTCGACAGTGGGTGCTCCGCCAGCTATGGACCCCCAGGGTCTGCACCTTCTCAGTGATGACTCTCCAAATCCCATTCTTCTGATGGGCGTTAACCTGTATGGATGCAAGAGAGAAATTAAAGGTTGCAAACACAAGTTTTTGCATAATGGTTGAGCCACACACATGTCAGAAACACCAAGCACAAAATGTTCAACTTGTCAACACACCACAATTGTAAAGCACACATGCTGGTAAGTACAGGGACATGAGTACTGTCAAGGTACCTTGGTTCAATTCCCTCAGGAGCAGAAGATAAATCCTCAGTCCCAACCCAGACTACTCACAACGAATGGAGTTCTCCGTTTTGAGCACCCTGGAGGGGGAAAGGGGAATGGAATAAGAGAGACTGCCTCAGAGGTCTGCTTCTTTAGTAACTCTGTCTGTCATACTCTTCTCTTTTTATCTTGGAAGTGGCACCTGAAAGATTATAATTACAATTACTAGAGGCACACAGGGGCATATTTATACTCCGTTTGCGCCAAATTTGCGTTTTTTTCGACGCAAATTCAGCGCAAAACTAACGCCATATTTATACTTTGGCGTTAGACGCGTCTAGCGCCAAAGTATGAGGAATGAGCGTCATTTTTTTGCGTGAACGCCTTCCTTGCGTTAATGAGATGCAAGGTAGGCGTTCCCGTCTAAAAAAATGACTGTGACGCAAATGCGTCGTATTTATACTCCCGGGCAAAAATCACGCCCGGGAGTGGGCGGGGCAAAAAACCCCGCATTTGCGCCTCTTTTTAACGCCTGGGTCAGGGCAGGCGTTAAGGGTCCTGTGGGCTCAAAATGAGCCCACAGCTGCCCTTCCATGCCCCCAGGGACCCCCCATGCCACCCTTACCCACCCCAGGAGGACACCCAAGGATGGAGGGACCCATCCCAGGGACATTCAGGTAAGTTCAGGTAAGTATAATTATTATTTTTTTTTCTATTTTTTTTTTTGCATAGGGGGGCCTGATTTGTGCCCCCCTACATGCCACAATGCCCAATGACCATGCCCAGGGGACATAAGTCCCCTGGGCATGGCCATTGGGCAAGGGGGCATGACTCCTGTCTTTACTAAGACAGGAGTCATGTAAATGGCGTCTGGGCGTCGTTAAAAATGGCGCAAATCGGGTGGAGGCGATTTATTTGCCTCAACCTGACTTGCCCCATTTTAAGACGCCCTAACGCCATTTTTCCCTACGCCGGCGCTGCCTGGTGTACGTGGTTTTTTTCCACGCACACCAGGCAGCGCCGGTCTGCTAGCGCCGGCTAACGCCATTCAATAAATACGGCGCCCGCATGGCGCTTCAGAATGGCGTTAGCCGGCGCTAATCTTTTTGGCGCAAAACTGCGATAGCGCAGTTTTGCGTCAAAAAGTATAAATATGGCCCACAGTTTTTTCATACAATCTTTCAACATTCACTAATAGTCAAATAACTCTACTTGTGCTCATTTCACAACTCTCTTAACCTGAGTTTCCAGAGGAATTTGCCTCTCTCTTCCTCTCAATGATATATATTGAAATTATAGTAAACAAGTTACATTGAGGCTGATCTCTTTGTTTGAAGTAATGGTCTAAATGAATTGCGGTTTCTTTGCAGGCATATATTATGAGTTCAATTTGTCTACACTTCCTCTAAATTTAATTGTTGATTTATATATATATATATATATATATATATATATATCTATCTTCACACCAGTTTGACAATTAAGTCAAAAATGCGGCACTCACAGGATTACAGCAGATTGCTTTTATTACATAACATGACCCCAAACAAACTAACACCAACGCGTTTCGACCTTCCCGGTCTTGGTCACGGTTATTACCCAATCCATTACAAGCACTATTTATACTAATCCTCTAAGCCATGCCCTTAAGTGGCCTTCTGGGATATGTAGTCAAAACAATATGTACTATTCCTAAAGCCAAACACAAAGCCTTTTACACCCTAATGTGTGTTCCACATACAGATAAAACTAAAAAATAAATGAAATAACCAACTTAGTGCATATATACAATATTGTTAAACCAATGTACAGCGACCATAACAACAGCTACTTTCTCCATCATTTCAATTGTTAATGTGTGCCATTTTTCTCTTTGCTTGCATTCCCACGTCAACAATGTCCAATAGTTATTGACAGTTTTCTCATTCCAAACAATTTTTTTTCCTTCCCCATTACTGTATGGGGATCCAATTCCCAATTACCTTTTCACTTATTTCAATTGATGTACTCCATTACATTTTTTACATTGACAGTGGGAATTAATCCATATTATACAATCAAGCTTATAGATGACAATACAGTTCCTCATCGTAGTTAATCCCAAATGGCATCTTAGTCTTTAACCTAATAATGTATCTGGATTCCAACCGTCTTAATCTTTGAACCCTATCACCACCCCGTTCATGCTTTTGTATTGTTGCAACACCATAGTACTTCATGGACAGCCAATCGAGTTCCAAGTGAGTTTTTAAATGTTTAGTCATTGCATACGTAGTATCCTTATTACGCACCGCCCTTATATGTTCTAAAATATGCTTTTTTAAAGGGCATACAGTGCTCCCTACATACCTCAGACCACATCGACATTCCAACACATATACCACAAAAGATGTTTCACATGTAATTCTTTCTCTAATTTCAATTTCTCTGCCTCTATAATCTAGTACAGCTTTTTTATTACATCCAATTCTACATGCTTTACATTTTCTGCAGCAAAAGAAACCCTTACTGCCCTCTGATAGCCAGTTGGGAGATTTTGGTATCTCTAGATGACTTCTAACTAACATATCTTTCAAAGATGGCGCTTTCCGATATGTAATTGAGGGGCAAATGCCCACTCTTTGTCCAATGTCACTGTCTTTTTGAATCAAATGCCAGTATTTCTTCAATATTTTCACAATTTGTGGGTTTTCTTTACTATAATCAAGAATTAATCTAATCTCATTATTTTCCAACCTAGACTCATCTGATGCATTTCTATTCTTCATCAATACCTGTTCTCGGGTCTTATTTCTTGCCTTTATCTCTCCCTGTTTAATCCATTTCAATATGTATCCCCTATCCAGGAATCTTTGTCTGATCTCATCAAATTTCTCATTCATATCTTGTTCATTTGAACAATTTCTTTTAATACGAATAAACTCCCCATAAGGAATACTTTTGATCAGTGAACTGGGGTGAAAACTCGTTCCATGCAAGATACTGTTGGTTGCTGTGGATTTCCTATGTAATGTGGTCTGTAATTCTCCATCTACAATATGCACTAATACATCTAGGAATTCAATTGAGCTTTCACTTATCTTATATGTAAATTGTAATCCAACATCATTTTTACTCAAAATATCAAAGAATTCCTCAAATTCTTCCACAGTTCCCTGCCAAATCAGGAATAAGTCATCTATATATCATAACCACATGACCACTCTATCCATATATTTATCATTCTCCTGACTACAAGCTATGCATTTCTCCCACCACCCCATCGTGAGATTAGCATAGCTAGGAGAAATGGACACTCCCATCGCTGTCCCACAGACTTGTTTATAGATCTGATGGTTAAACAAAAAACTATTGTTATTGAGGCATAATTCTATCATTTCTAATAGCATCTCAGAGTGTTTTAGGAAATGAATACTTTTTTGCCACAGAAAAAATTTCACTGCATTAATCCCCACTTCATGTGAGATTGAAGTATATAATGAAACCACATCTATCGTTACTAGTAGATAGTCGGACTGCCATACTATACCATTCAATGATCTTAGAAAATCTCCTGCATCTTGTACATATGAGTTCAAATCTCTTACCATTGGGGCCAGATAATAATCTACATAATTTGAAACGCCTTCATATAGTGAGCCACAGCTTGATATTATCGGCCTGCCTGGGGGTTTATCAAGAGTTTTATGAATTTTGGGCAGAAAGTATATCGTTGGCATAATTGGATTGTCATTCATCATAAATAATTTCTCATCACAACTGATCAAACCTTCTAGGTACCACTTCTCTAATCTTTCATTCAGGTCCCAAATCAAATCATTAACAGGATTCTCCGTCAATTTGCAGTAATTCACATTCATATTTAATTGTCTGTATGCTTCTTCTAAATAATCATCCTTATTCCAAATTACAATATTCCCTCATTTATCCGCTGGTTTGATCAATATTGATTTATTGTCCATCAGGCCCTTCAATGCTATTTGTTGATCTTTCGTCAAATTCTCTTTATGTTGTTTCCAAGAGGAACCGACATGAGAAGAGCGCGCCTCTTTGGATCTGTTGGAGCTGAGATATATATATACTATGAGTTAAATATAGTTGTGTGACTCATGAAGATGTCTTCTTGACTGTCTTTTATAAACCTTTTACAGGTAACAGTAACCTGGAGGCTCCTTCACGAGTGCAGAATAAAATATTTCTGTATACTTCTGAACTCTTATCGTTTTTTAAACATTTAACAATTTTATCTGAGTCTTATTGAAAATGTTTTAGAAATTTTCTAGTTTGTAGAGCCCAGCCGGAAACTCTCAGAAACACTGCTGAATTTCGTGGCACCTTTTTCGTCTTTGAACATCAAAAGTATAATCTGTGACTTACTTGAATGGTCCTTTGAAATATGTGCATAGCGGTATCCTTGCTGAAAACATTTACCCTACAACAAGTGCTCTCTCAAAATGCCTCTGGATTCCAGTCAGAACACAGTTGAAGTGCACGGTGGCTGAGTGGCCCGCACGTATCACAGTTCTATCTCAAGAGTGCAACACTAGAACTGCAACCTCGTATCTGAACAACCTGATGGCCATCTTGGATTTCCTTCTCTGTTTTTTCCTTGCAACGTTTGCAACACAACTCGACAAACTATCTGCCAATCAGGACATCGCCTTTTCCACTGTGGATACTTCTTGACCTGCTTACATTTTGCTTTTCTTTTACACTTCACAGGAGTCAGAACATTGCAAATCTGAGGGTTCTTGACAGCTTCACACTTTTGGTGTTATCTGCAAACTAACCCACTACCCTACTCATGGCATACAATGATTAAGCAAGCCTACTGACATCAGTTAGCCCAGGCGCAAGCAACATGTATTGTGATGCAAACCACAAAGAAACACTACACACCATTGTGGCTTCTGAAGGGTAAACTCTTTGGGCCTGACTGGACCAACACATTTACAAAACATGCAACATTGACTTAATGCATACAGTCCCTACAGGCAACTACCATAGTACAGCCTTCACCCTAAGACTTGAGTAACAATGAAAGGGCTGGCCTGGTGGGCACAGAAAGTCTCTACCCTGTGCATGTGTGGACATGTGGCCTACCAAATGCCAACTCATGCCACTTCAGGGTTGGTTTCTGTGGTATATACAGGTACCACAGAATACATCTCTGAACATGTGGCAAACCTATAGAGATGGCATACAACGTAATATGTAACCAAGCTACTGAGTCACATGTCATGGCCTCCCTGGAATCTACACACTATCTGCACTGTGGGTTTGTCAATTGTGCAATACGACTGTACTGGGCCAATATGACAAATGTGAAGGTGACAACAGAGCTGTGGGAGTAAGCGACCTGTCATGAGTCAAAGAAACACATTGATAATGATGCAAAAGGCATATGTGGACTGGTTCAGGAATTTACCTCAGTACCCATTCCTTATCTAGTCAATGGACTGAGGCATTCAGGGCAAGTTTTGCCACTAGAGCCTTATATTGGCCACATGACAGGATCTGAGCATACAGAACCTACATGACACTCACATTCCATCACTTCCATGCATGACAGTACATCATGTGGCCATCATCAATGTGGTTTGTGTGGCAACCTGAAGGGCATAGTGAGTCATGATAAGCCTCCTAAACAATAGTTTAGTAAGGCGAGATGTGGGGTGAAAGATCTATGGCACAATACACATTGCTTAAAAGATCCTAAAATGACTCAAACAAGATGCATACACAACTCATGCTTCCATGCACATACGTGTTGTCTGACATTTTCTACCATCATATCAATCAATCAATCAATCAAATAATTTCTTAAGCGCACTACTCACCCGGTAGGGTCACAAGGCGCTGGGGGGGTAAGTTGGGGGGGAAGGGGGGCGGTTACTGCTCAAAAAGCCATGTTTTAAGGTGCTTTCTGAAGGTTAGGAGGTCCTGGGTCTTGTGTAGGTTGGTTGGGAGGGAGTTCCAGGTCTTGGCGGCGAGGTGGGAGAAGGATCTGCCGCCAGAGGTGGTGCATTAGATGTGGGGGACTGTAGCGAGGGCGAGGTCGGTGGAGCGGAGCTGTCAAATTGGTATGTGGAAGTTTACTCGTTCGTTGAGGTAGGCCGGTCCAGTGTCGTGGAGGGCTTTGTGAGTGTGGACGAGGACTTTGAAAATGATCCTTTTGCTGATGGGCAACCAGTGTAGGGATCTGAGGTGGTTGGATATGTGTTTGTGGCGAGGAAGGCTGAGGATGAGACGTGCGGCTTCGTTCTGGATTCGCTGGAGTTTTCTTTGAAGCTTGGCTGTGGTCCCTGCGTAGAGGGCGTTACCGTAGTCCAGTCTGCTGCTAATGAGGGCATGGATGACTCTTCTTCTTGTTTCTAAAGGAATCCATTTGAAAGTCTTGTGTAGCATGCAAAGGGTGTTGAAGCAGAAGGATGATATGGCGTTGATTTGCTGGGTCATGGATAGAGATGAGTCCAGTAAGATGCCAAGGTTGCGTGCGTGGGTGGTGGGTGTTGGGGGTGGTCCGAGGGTGGTGGGCCACCAGGACTAGTTCCATGCTGTCTTGTTGCGGCCGAAGATGATGATCTCTGTTTGTTTGAGTTCAATTTGAGGTGGCTTGCTGTCATCCATTTGGCGATGTCGAGGAGTCCGGCGTGTAGGTTAATCTTGGCAGTGGCTGGGCTCCTGGTGAGGGAGATGATGAGCTGGGTGTCGTTAGTGTATGAAATGATGGTGATGCCATGGGGGCGGAGGATGTTGGTGAGAGGAGCCATGTAGATGTTGAAGAGGGTGGGGCTGAGGGAGGATCCTTGGGGGACCCCACAGATGATCTTGGTGACTGTACATCGGAAAGGAGGGAGGCAAACTCTTTGGGTTCTTTCGGAGAGGAAGGAGGTGAGCCAGTCCAGGGCCTTGTGGTGAATTCCGGCATCGAAAAGGCATGCGCGGAGGGTTTGGTGGCCTACAGTGTCAAAAGCTGCAGAGAGGTCTAGGAGGATGAGGGCGACAGTCTCGCCTTTGTCCACTCTGGTCCTGATGTCGTCTGTTCAGGCGATGAGGGCGTCTCAGTGCTGTGGTTCTTGCGGAATCCAGACTGGGAGGCGTTGAGTATGTTGTTTTCTTCTAGGAAGTGAGACAGTTGTGCGTTTACTATCTTCTCAGTGACCTTTGCGGGGAAGGGGAGAAGAGAAATGGGTCGGTAGTTTAGAGGTCTTCCGGGTCTGCTTTGGGTTTTTTGAGAAGAGCGTTGACTTCAGCGTGCTTCCAAATATCTGGGAAGGTTGCGGTGTCGAAGGAACTGTTGATGACGGCACAGAGCTGGGGAGCGATGATTTGGCTTGCCTTGTTGAAAATGTGGTGGGGCAAGGGTCTGTTGGGGAGCCTGAGTGGATGGAGTTAATGGTTTTGCCAATTTCTTCGTCGTTGGTGGGGGTCCAGGTGTTTAGTCGGTTGGTGCAGCAGGGTGTTGTGGTGTTACTTGTGTCGGTGGTGGTGATGGTGGGTGCTGATGATGTGAAGCTGTCGTGTATGTCTGCGATTTTGTGGTGGAAGTAGTTGGAGAGGGAGTTGCAGAGGTCTTGGGAGTGTGGAGGGTCGATGGTGCTGGATTTGGGTTTGGTGAGTTCTTTGACGATGTCAAAGAGTTCCTTGTTGTTGTGTGTGTTGTTGTCTATGCGTTCTTTGTAGAAGGACCGTTTAGTGGCCCGGATGAGTAGGTGGTCTTTGCACATGGCTGTTTTGAGGGCGGAGAAGTTGCTCATTGAGGGTTCTTGGCGCCAGGCTTTCTCAATGTTTCGGCATTCTTGGCATCCAGAGAAAGTCTTTTATGGCAGTAAAGTCTATTTACCTAGCTATATGCATCCAACACAAGGCAGATCTAGGCCTCAAAAAACATCACACAACACAATGTGTATGTCCAAAACATTCACATCCCATTGATGCCCCTCAAACTGCGACAACAGGCAGACAAGAAGTCTAACTGGCACACAGGGGCATATTGTAGCCTGTGAGGAGGGAAAGGATGGTCTATAACAGAATCAATTGTGCCTACAAGACTCTTACCTGCCCCTCTGGTGAGCCATAGAGCTGACCATACAGGGGAAGGACCTCATCCTCTGGAGAGAAGGCAGGGGCCATTTCTCCTGCTGTCCATGTCATGATTGCTCCCTGCGTGGGCACACCGCATCTGAAGTGTTTGAGGTGTTCCTAGCAGCAGTGTCAGGAGTCAAGTGACTGATTTAGCAAAACGTGGAGTACATGTACGCCACGTACACGGTCAATACTACTGAGGGCCACACCCATTGGCCCTTGACAGCCACAGGCAACAACATTAGCCTATGGCTGTGTCCACCGCGGTTGGTATGCTAACCCCTTTGACAACTTCCACTGTCTGACGCGGGTGGTTCATGATGTCCAGTGGAGTAGGTCAGGCATCCGCCAATTTGTCTTTTGGAAATACAGTATATGGCCCTGTTAAATGCATTACTACAACAATATATGTGTTGGATAATCAGAAATGTCCTAAATCAGTATTGTTGTGTAGGTCCTACTACACAATCACCAGAGTAATGTGTTGCAGGGCACGGATGGAATATGACGGCGGTGCACTGTCCACCACCGCTGACGGTATTTTTGGCAGTCGGAAAAGAGTGTCACAATTTGAGGGGCAATCGAGTAGCAGATAGTTGGTGTCACCTGAATCCATATTATGGACAAGTGTTAACAACCACGCGGTCACATTTGACCCTTGTGTAGTTGACAGCTATGATGTGTACTGGTTGTATTTCCAGTCAGGAATGATTTGTCACTTGATTTTGATTGTATGCATCATGTATATTGATGTGGACACAGTGATTAATGCTCCAACTCATATATTTTCACACATAGGAACCCTGGGAGAGGGAGGATTGAACAGCCTCCTGTTAACCGTCCATTGCCAGACCTCCAAACCATGGAGGAATGCCACATAATTTAGTTCCACCATCTGAATAGGCAAACAATAGTGGATTTATGCCATCAGTGGGAGCCAGATCTGATACCAGCCAACAGTAATCCATACTGCATACCACCCATTGTTCAAGTCATGGCAGTATTGTACTTCCTGGCCACAGGGTCCTTCCGACATACAGTGACCTTATCTGGTGGTATGTCCCAACCAATGTTCAGTCTGGTGTTAAGAGATTTCACTCAGCAATGTTGAAACACATTGACAGCTATCTCAGGTTTCCCTTATGTGAGGATTTAGCCAATGTGAAGGCTGACATCTATGGTTTTGCCCGCCTCCTACATGTGGTGGGGGCCATTGATGGTGCACATGTTGCCCTGGTGCTACTGCAGGCCACTGAACAAGTCTATCAGAACAGAAAAAACTTCCATTTCATCAACGTGCAAGTTGTCTGTGTATCTGATTTCTACATCTCAAACATTTGTGCCCATTTCCCTGGATCAGCCCATGATTCCTTTATAATGTGGAACAGCACCATACCCCAGCTGATGTCACAACTGCAACTAGAGAGGGCCTGGCTGGTTGGTAAGTCATGTCTGTCCCAATTGTGTATGAGCAATGTCAGGTGCTATAATCATGAAGTCAGTGACTCATTGTTGCACTTATGTCCCATTCCTTAACAGGAGACTCAGCATATCCAAACCGTCCTTGGTGATTGACGCCGCTGAGGAATCCTACTATGCCAGGGGAAGTCCGCTTCAATGACGCCCATGGAAGAACATAGCGGGCAGTGGAGTGGGCTTTTGGGCGCCTGAAGGTCAGATTTCACTGTCTAGACAGAACTGGTGGAGTCCTCCTCTACTCTCCAGTGAAAGTGTGTCAGATCACTGTGGCATGCTGCATGCTCCACAGCCTCATCCTGCATTGGAAAATCCCGTACATCCCAGAGAAGGGGGAGCCTGCAGTGCCACCAATCAATCAATCATAATTGTAGAGTGCAGCTACTACTCACCCATAAGGGTCTCAAGGCACTGAGAGGGTCGGTTCTCTGTCCTTCAGTCGAAGAGCCAGGTCTTAAGGTCCTTCCTGAATTGAGGCAACAATGGTGACTGCCTGAGGTGAAGAGGCAAGGTGTTCCAGCTCTTTGCCTTGAGGTAGGCATAGGATCTTCCTCCACCGGGTGAGAATTCTGAAATGTCAAATGAAGATGACAGTGATCCAGAGGAAGGAGCTGACTTGCGACAAGATCTCATTGACAGCTTCTTCTCATTAGTGTAAGTATGTCATGTGATGTCATGACTGTGACTATACAATGTACTCTCGTTGTGAGAACGTGTGGAGCTGTTTTTTAAAAATAGTTAGGGAGCTGTTACTTAGTCAAAATCAGCCAAAGGCTGTTTGGAGAAATAGCTTTTGACACATCCCTACCTTGATAATGTTGCTTTGTATGTGTCAGATGTATTGCAACGTACTTTGTTTTCCAGATGCTTGCAATGTGACTTGAGTCATGTGTATGGTTTCATGCATATACCTGTTGTTCTGTTCTTTGTA
Source organism: Pleurodeles waltl (assembly GCF_031143425.1). NCBI lineage: Eukaryota > Metazoa > Chordata > Amphibia > Caudata > Salamandridae > Pleurodeles > Pleurodeles waltl. The sequence continues at coordinate 1,379,984,163 of NC_090447.1, read as the reverse complement.
CAGGTACCTTCACCATGACATCTTCATGTGGGCATTTCAGAATTTTGACATTGGCCGGTATGTGATGCTGTTCTGACACACAAAGTGGACATGGATTGTTCCAGGGAATGTAGGTCACAGAGTTTGGGTATAGGAGACCTGGGCCAAGACAGCTTGGACAGTGTTGGGATGGAAGTTTAGAAGACTCCTTTGGTCTTGTTTCATGTCCTTTGGTGGCCCAGATGCATCATGTGTCATAATGTGGTCTGGAAATATGTAGTCCTAGGCCAAGACCATGTCAGTTACCCTTAACATTGGCAAAACACTCTTTTTGTATGGCCTGTATGTATCTGTTGATGTGTTTCATCATTGTAGGCCACAGTACCTGTGCAAAATCACTGACATATGTTTGTGTCATACCACCAGATGCATGAGCACTGGATCATAATGACCCTGTGATCAGAAATTGCTGTACAGCCATTTGAGTCTTGGAGTATATGATGTTGGATTAGTTTGGTGTGGTAGGTAATATGGCTCCTGCTGATGACATCAACCACTTCAATGTTCACCTATTTTACAAGGCAATGTCTGGCAAATCCCATCCTTCCATGATCTGAAGTTCTGTACCTGTAAATATATTCATTTACGCAGTATGATTCAATCATTTTTGATTGTAGTATTTCAGACATATTGACAGACTATCTACTGAACACTGTAATAAAATGCCTTCTTTGACCAGACACTTGTATGTAAGTGTTTGTGTGGGATGGTTGTAACCCTGAGCTGGACACTGTGTACATGCCCCATCTTGAACAAGTACCTTCTATCATATGGTTCACATGGTCTCACATATCTACATGGGTAAATATGCAATTAAAAACAGCAGACAATGAGTCAGTGACGGGTGATTTTATTGGGAAGCTACACTAACAGAAAATATATGTGACATGACTCAACCAAAAGCAAATGTGAAGGGATCAGTCATGGTGGATAAAATCATTGGAGTAGATGCCACAACATTGGAAGTCCCAAGTCCAGTGTACTCCTATTGGAAATGGAAGGTGGTTCAGGATCGGTCCACAGAGTGAATGTGTGACACACAAAGGAGGACCTTAAGGAAGAGGATTGTTGCTGGCAGTGGAGGGTGTCTTGCCATACATACCTCCTGGATATGTTGCTGGAAATCCCCGCTTGCAGAGGGAGGGATGAACAGCTACAGGGGCAAGGATGTCTCTGGCTGGTTGTTTGACTGGCAGAGCCTCCTTTCCTGTGGCTGCCACCGATGTGGATGGGCCTGCTGTTGATGAGCCAAAGGAAGGGGTAGACTGATTTTGAAAAGCCCTGCTCAGGGTGGTGTGTATATCCCTCAACAACCCTGTTAGGGAGGCCATGTTGGAATTCTGGGCCTCCATCTGTTCACGCATGCTCCTATGGATGTTCCTTTGTAGCTGCTTGATTTCCCAGCGTTCAGTCAACATCTAGCCCATCACACCTTGTGACTCCTGATCGACCCTCAAGACGTGGCTGATGGTGTCCTGGCCAAAAGCAGCCCCAGTGACCTCACCCCACTGTACCACTGCATTCTTTCCACCCACCCTACCCCCACGGGCCTGTGCTGTTGCCACAGGGTGCCCTCTCCAAATCGTTCCTGGGCCCTCATTGTCTGAAGTGTTGTGTCGCAACTCAGGATCCAGGACTGGGGGGCTCAAGATGGTGGACACTGGGCTAGGGACACAGGATGGTGGGCAAATGGTTTCCTGGGATGTTGATGTAACAGGGCTGGGAGGTAACATTGTGGGCACAGTGAGACTCACTGTTGCCATCTGACTAGGTTGCCCAGATGTGCCAGGACCACCCTCCACATCCAGACGTCTAGGAGTGTTGTCTTCACTGTGGGCTTCATGCAGAGGGGTAGTTGTAATCTGTTCTGTGTCCTCCATGTGTCCAGTGGCAGCTCGACCTGCTGATGAAGACCATATATTGTTACTTGTTGAATCTAACTCCAAAAGTTTAGGGTTAGAAGGGACCTTGGACAAAGTTATGTTGTAGGTAATCAAATTGTGCCAAGTAACCATGGTATTGGGTGATTTCACATGACATGTGTGAAGCATGCCAACCCAATTTGACTCAAGCAGCTGATGGGATGTCCAGATCAATTGCACTTTGGAGGATGGCCTCGAGATGACATTTCTGATGGACACATCTACCTGTGGATTCCTTACTTTTTGAATACTCCCAATACTTCAGCATTTAACATAAATCTTTTCTTTCTAGCTCTCCATGTCGACGAGGACGGCTCCTCAAGCGACTTGTCTGACGTCATCGGAGCCATAAGAAGTCCTCGCCGGCATGCTGACGTAAGTTCCCTTTTTTCTGCTCCTCCGACGTTAACGGTTTTTCTACCTCTCCAGGTGTTACACTGTGTCGGGGGAGCTCTTTGTTGATTTTTTTTTGTTCGACAATGCCTCTGCCAAATAAATTGGGCTTTAAGCCTTGTAGGGAGTATGGGGGTCATATATCTGTTACCGACCCTCACGAGAACTCTCTTTGGTGCCGACCAGATGTCGGGGGAAGCTTTTCATGCCAGATTATGGACCTGAAGACACTTAAAGAGAGAGAAGCAAAGCTGTTCCTGGAAAAGGCTAAGGAGGAACAGTGAGGCCGTCAAAGATCCAGACCTCGAGAGGAGTCTTTTCTCTTCTGCCTGAAGTGGTGGATATTATTTTACCAGCCAGGCGACACTCCACCAAAAATGTCTATGCTGGTAGATGGGCTAAGTTTGTTAACTGGTGGGAGGAGAGGCACGTTGATCCTTTAAAGGCTCATTTGTCCAAAGTTTTCACAATTTTCTCTCTCCTTGGCACAACCAGGTTGCACAGTTGTGATAGTGAAGGGCTATCTGTGGGCATTTATTTGTTTACCTGACCAACTCTCTTTATTTAAGCCACCTATACTTCTAAGGTTTCTGAAGGGTTTGACTAATAGGTTTCCTCCCACATGCCTCATTGGGATTTAAATTTGGTTTGAAAGTACCTGATGGGTACACCACTTGAACCATTGCATAGTTGCCTGCTGAGACACTTTACGTCTAAAACTGTTTTTATCATAGCGATCACTTCGGCTAGGTGTGTTAGCAAGCTGCAGGCTCTAAGTGTAAAACCCTTGTTTACCACTTTCCATGCTAGCAAAGTGGTTTTGATAACTAAGGTGGCTTTCCTGCCAAAGGTGGTGACAACTTTTTATTTAGGGCAGTCTATCACCCTTCTGTCCTTTTACCCTCCTCCCCATCCCTCTAAGGAGGAGGAAAGGCTGCACCGTCTGGATCCAAAGAGAGCTCTGAGCTTCTACGTGGACAGGACGAGAGAGTTCAGGATGGATGATCAGCTTTTTGTTGGCTACGTGGGCAAGATGAAGGGCAAAGCCATCCACAAAAGAACGCTATCAAGGTGGGTCATTCTATGCATTAAAATATGTTATTCACTAGCAAAGAAGGATCCTCCTGAGGGTATTAGAGCTCATTCTACCGGAGGTAAGTCGACTACTTCTGCCTTGGCTAGAGGTGTACCTTTTATGGATATTTGCAAAGCAGCAACTTGAGCTTCCCTCCACACTTTCACGAAGCATTACTGCTTGGATTCAGAAGTGAGGAGGGAAGGTAATTTTGCCTCGTCAGTGCTGCAAGACTTCTTGGTATAGCACAGACAGGCACCCACCTCAGAGTGCGGGACTGCTTTGGGATTCTATTCAAAAGGTGAGGAATCCACAGGTAGATGTATCCATAAGAAGAACAAGTTACTTACCTTCGGAAATGCTTTTTCTATTGGATACAGTATCTACCTGTGGATTCCTCACAGTCCCACCCACCTCCTCGTTGCCTGTCTGGTCATGCCAAAAAATATATGATTTGTATATATTGTATATATGTATTTCTAGCAAGTTGCATGTACAGAAAGTGTATTAATATATAGATGTATATATATAAATTCTTGTGTTGAGTTTGCACATGTTGTAGTTGTGATGTTGGTGTTCACCTGTTCGCCTCAAAGGCACAGTAAAAAAAAGTGGAAAAAACTGACGTCAGCATGCCGGCGAGGACTTCTTATGGCTCGGATGATGTCAGGCAGAGTCTCGTGTGGAGCCGTTCCATTATGACATCTTTGTCAACGTGGAGAGCTAGAAGGAAAAGATTTTCATTGAATGCTGGCACATTGGGAGTATTCAGAAGGTGAGGAATCCACAGGTAGATACTGTATCGTCCAGAAAAAGCGTTACCGAAGGTAAGTAACTCGTCTTTACCACCAGTGCAACTAACACTGTGGAGAGGCAAGATATAGCTTTGAGCAATTGGAGGCCAAGTTGAGAGAGATGCAGGCAGATTGTAGACTTTGTTGTATATGTGACTGGAGTCAGCACATACACAGAGCTGTGTCAATGTGTCTGCTGCTGCTACCAATCTAGTGATGCAGCTTGAGGCCTTAGGAATACTTGTTGTACACACTGTGTAAGGTGTCTTTCCTATTCTCAATAATTTCATCTTGACTTAGCAAGTCAAGATGGAGCTAAGTAGACAGACACATCTCTGATTCGAGCATGATTTGTAGCTTGGTCACTCCCAGGTGACTAAACATCACTTGGGAGTTAACAAGCAGGGGTATTTGGACAGTGAGCACAAGGCTGGTGGTTGGAGTAGCTGAAACAGGGCCTTCTGGGAGTTGCAGTAAGGCCACTCTCTCTACTCCCCAACACTTTACAAATGGTATCCCCCCCAGGAGAATACACTTCAATTGGGGGTTCACAAACAGGGTTATTTGGACAAGTGAGCACTGGATTGGAGGTTGGAGTTGCTGGAAAAGGGCCTGCTGGAAGTTGCAGTCAGGTCACTCTCTCCACTTCCCAACACTTTGCAAATGGCATCCCCCCAGGTAAGTAAACTTCATTTGGGAGTTCACATACGGGTATTTTGACAAGGGAGCACTGGGCTGGTGGTTGGAGTGGTGGAAAGAGTGCCTGCTGGAGGTTGCAGTCAGATCACTCTCTCTACTCTCCAACACTTTACAAATGGTATCCTCCCCAGTTGAGTAAACTTAATTTGGGAGTTCACAGATAGGGGTATTTGGACAAGTGAGCCCTGGGCTGGTGGTTAGAGTGGCGGAAACAGGGCCTGCTGGGAGTTGCAGTCAGGTCACTCTCTCTACTCTCCAACACTTTACAAATGGTATCTCCCCAGATGAATACACTTCGTTTGGGGGGGGGGGTCACAAACAGGAGTATTTGGACAAGTGAGCACTGGCATGGTGGTTGGAGGTGTTGAAACAGAGCCTGCTGGGAGTTGCAATGAGGTCACTCTCTACTCCCAAACACTTGACAAATGTTTGGCTTTACATATCTGTAATGTGTTTTTGTTATTGTGAGATTTCCAAGCACCATAGGACATATGACACGTGATGGGCCTTGGCAGCTGTGTTGTTGGATCCAATTATACAGATTGACAAAGTTAAATCTCAGGTACTCTGGGTACTGAATGTTGGTGAGGTACATAAACAAGATAGTGTTCAAAGCTGCACTGTGGGCATGCATGACATTACATTTTTGCAACAGTTTGCTTATTGTATATTACCAGACTGTACTCCCCCAGGTATTCCTGTCAAAGCTTCAGGATGCATGATAGCTAAAACCTTCCCCTCCCAGGGAAAGAGTTGTAACAGGGCACTGGGAGGGTCACCACCAGTCTTCCTGACCTGGAGCTGGTGCCAGGAGACCATGAAAGAGACGTTGCCCTTTGAGGTCATTCCACCTCTTCCTAATGTCCTCCTTTGTGCGCAGTCAGCCATCCTGTCCCACATTTCAATTTTCCCACTGTGCTGGACTTGGGCTCCAAACAACTATGACTCTACTCTAATGATTTCATCCACCATCAACTCATTCTCTGAAAATTGTGGGGTTTTGGCCCATGACATGACTGGAAATTAACGTTGTGACAGTGAGTAACTAAACAAGACAAGTAAATATTGGGTAGAAAAAAAATAGTATGTGTGTGTGAAAGGTTTAAAATGGGATGGGGGAAAAAGGGCTGCCTCCTGTCCAAAAAATGGACAGCAAGGTGTGTGATCTGTCTTGGTGTTCTGCAGTGGAAATTCAAAGGATTATGGTCTGTGAAGGGGTGTGATTTATAGCGTCCTTTGCAGGAGTGTCCACTGGAGCAACTTGTTTTTTTTAACTCATCCAATGTGCAGTTGTCTGTTGCTTTGCTGACTGCGGATCGAGGTGGTTGACCATCATTGGCTAACCACTGCCAGGAGACCCATTAATGGGCTCGGTGGTTGGCTGCGGTGCTGATGGTGCTGGAAGTCAGACTGCCTGCATACTAGCCGGCGCGCCTCTGGCGGTCTGCCTTTTTTGCTTGGTGGGTGGTGGTCCTGCCTGTATGACTCTAGGGACGGTCACCAAAATCATAATCAGGTCCCTACAGTTTTGTAGCTGCAGATCTTTCTCCATCTCCATCTAACAAACAATTGTAGTCCACAAAAAACTGAAGAAAACAATTACAAAAAGCCCCCAAAAAATAAAAAAATATAAACAATCCAACCGGAATCCCTCAAAGCAATCCAAAGTCTGTAGGTTCCATAAAAAAAACCCGAACAAGGCCCTCATTATGTCTTTGGCGGTAAAAAAACGCCTACAGCCGTGGCGACGGCCGCCAAAAGAACAACGTCCCGGCTACCATCCATTCACCAAATTATGGCCACAGCTGGATTACCGCCACAAGACCGGCGGAAATCCGGCTTTGGCCATACTGGCGGACGATGGTAAGATGGCGCTGCAACTACCAGCAGCGCCACAACAGTAGACTGCCACCAGCTGTATTATGAAAAATAATACGGCCTGGCGGTGTTCTGCTGGCGGGCCCTGCTGGTAGCAGCGCCCCATCTCATCCCCTGTACGGATGTGTGCATGAATGAATGGATGCATGCGTGTATGTCTGTGTGAATGAGTGTGTGTGGAGGGGGTGGTAAGGGGCGTCAGGGGAGTTTTGGGGGGAGGGGGCCACCTATCAGTGACAGGGAAGGAATTCCCTGTCACTGAAAGGGCCTACCACCATATTTTTTGTGGTGTTATGACTACCACGAAAACCATGGCAATAGGCAGGGTCATGATGCCGCCGGCGGTAAAATAGCGGCCGCCGGGCTGGAGATTGTTATCTCCAACTGCCATGGCTGTTGGAGTGGTACATTGGTGGGTTGGCTTCAGCCAACCTGCCAATGTCATAATGTGGCGGTAAGTACCGCCAGCCTGTTGGCGGTACTACCATCACATTATCTCCAACCGCCGGGGTCATAATGACCCCCCCAAGTGTTTTAAAAAACACTAGAAAGTACTCTAGAAAAGCCAAAAAAGAAAATTAAGTAATAACAATTAGTTAATAATAAACCAAAACTGATATCCTTTAAAAAATTAATATGTTGTTGCGATGCAGTGTGAGTGACCTGCCCAAAGTGGACTGTGCATTCAGGGGCCTAGCTTTTGGGGGGGGGGGTGCATGGGTCGCTACTCCCCCCCTATTAAGTATATGTTTCTGATGAAGTATTTGGGATACAGGTGCTCTCAGTCGGCTATGTTGAGGTGTCAGATTTCACCATGAATTTTTACATGAACACAGACAAAAATGCGCACACACTCTCTCCCTGTCTGTTTAGGTTGTCTTCAAAAACATAAGTTGTTTTACAAAATGTTGAGTTAGTAATCCTATTATTCTACATTCCTCCCTTTCCACTGCCCCTTAGGTCCCTCTAATGCACCCTGCTTGTCATATGATGTATTTCAACATTACCTGCGAGCCTGATTGTCACTAAATTTATGGGTCTCATCCTCCCATCGCACTGACCAAGCTACCCTCCTGTGAGCACCTGTCCTTCTATGGGTATGATTCAGATGTGGGACACAATGACAAGTGTACTTCGTGCCCATAGCGAGATCCTAGATGATGTGGCTAATGGCACGACGACCTGTCGTTGAGTGGGCTGACACAGGTAGATGTGTGTACTTATGGTTGGTTGCATCCACTGTGGGGTGGATTTTGGTGTCCTTCAACGATCATGAGAAGCAGGCAGCAGGACATCTATGATGGGCTCCATGGCGGCACCAATCTTGTAAGGCTTCCTGCAGGTGAGTGTTTCCTTTTATACTCCCCTTTTCTGCCTGCTGAGGTGTGATGGTTGGACTGCCACGGTCAGATTGCGGTGTGCAACCTTGTAATGTGTCCGACAGGAACACAGGCTTGTGCTGCTTCGCGGCGGCAAGTGCTACCTGGCCGTGCCGGCGGAACTATGGTGCTGTTTGCTCCATAGGCCTTCATGATTTGTAATACAGCGGTCGGACCGCCAAGCCAATGGCGGTCGGACCGCCACCACAGCCATGGCGGTCCATGGACCACCAAACTCGTGATGAGGCCCTTAATCTCCAAATTTTCATAGAAATCTTTTGTAGAGAAAACCCTGAAAAGAAATGTCAAGGACCCACCCACACAATACATTACAGTCCCAAATATACAGATACATAAAATGTAATCATCAAAACATAAGTAACATCACATAATTTAACATAACAGATCCATACAAATAGTGCAAAACACATCTAAATATACCAAAAAACTCTAATACAACATACCCATGTTTTAAACATACATCCTCAATCCCCCCTACTCGCAAAAACCCTTAAAAAAGCCTTTAAAAAGGACTTACCTGTTCCCACGAACAGCACCTAACCGTGACTTGGTTCCTGGAAAATAGAGCCAAAATAACACTAATAAACTACAATAGAATGTAGTGGTAAATAAAAATGGCTGCCAGATGAAGATAAGGGCCTGATGACGAGTCTGGCGGTCTCGGACCACCAGACTCGGGGTGGCGGTTGAACCACTACGGCTGTGGCGGTCCGACAGCCACATTATGACCCTGGCGGTCCAACCACCAGGGGGCCGCCGCCTCCACCAGGATCAAGGATCTCGACAGGATGACGGCGGTTGTGGTTGTAATCAGCCATGGCGGTGGCATTGAAGTCAGCGCCGTCGTGCTGATTACAAGCTTGATCTCCACCAGCCTTTTCATGGTGGTTAACTCGCCATAAAAAGGCTGGCGGAGAACAAGTGCAGGGGGCCTCAGGGGGCCCCTGCACTGCCCATGCCAATGGCTTTGCAGACAGTGTTCATTTGGAGGGTGCTATGCTATTGGCCTTGGCTCCTTAAAGGAGCTGAGACTAATACCATAGCACTGCTCCCGCAGGTCAGCCAGGTGGGAACGCCATAATACTATATTCCTGTCGAAAGGGGGGGCATTGGCGGTCCGTGGCGGGACCACCAATTTCATTACGAGCTCCAGAGTCTTTAAAATTTGTACGGGACTGGGTATAAGGAAACTGTGACATAGCCAGGTTTGGTATGAGTGGAAAGGGGTGGCATATTGGAGATTAAACATCGAGCCAAATAGGTTTTTTCAGCGGATTAGTTTCAAACCACTGAGCCATGGGAGGCCAGGTAGGTCATTTGGAAGGAAATCCAATCAGGGAACCTGCAACTGCCAACTTTTGTGGGCATTCTCATTTAAAAAAAAAACTATTTTAGGTTTTTATTCTCCCAAAGGAAGTGTGAAACAACCTTATCAATTTTGAAGAAATCTAGGAAAAGATGAGTGGGTAACATACTCAATAAGAAGTTAACCAAAGGTGAGACCATCATTTTGATTATTGCAAATCTACCCCACCAAGAGATATGTTTTGATGACCACGCCAGCAGTAGGTCTTTTACTTTGTGAAGGGTTTTATCTTCATTGAGGGAAAAAGGTTCAGTGAGGTCTTTCCAAAACCATATCCATAGGTATTTGGAAGTTGGATGAGCCACCAAATGAGGGATGACAGTCGATATTCAGCAGAAGAATTTCAGTCTTGTCCCTATTTAGGGAATATCCTGAGAATTTGAAAGAACAATCAATGCAGGATAGAATCACAGTACTAGCAAGCTCTGGAGATTCAGTAAATTTCAGGATGTTGTCTGCATACGCAGCCATTTTGCATGGGATGTTATTAAAGGCGATGGCTCGTACAACAAGTGATTAATTTAACATCATTGGCAAGGGATCAATGGCAAGGAAGAACAGTACCCTGTTGGGTACCTTGTTGTAGCATAAAAGGTTGAGAGAGTGTTCCATTGATTCTAATACTTGCTGAGGGGTTGGAGTACAGTGCCATGGTCATCGTAATGAACTCTTTTCCCAGGGTGTGTCTCGAGAGAACAGCCTCAAGGTATGGCCAGGAGACCTTGTTGAAAGTCTTCTCCACATCCAGGGCTCTCTCGATGATATGGAAGAAGAGACAGATGTTGTCACTAGCAAGGTGCCCTTTGACGAAACCCGATTGAGTAGGGTGGACTAGTTTGGGAATCAGGGGAGTGAGACGGTGTGCCGGAATTTTTGCATAGATTTTAGCATCAATGTTGATGAGGGAAATTGGCCTAAAATTTTTGGGGTTGGAGTGGTCCTTGCATTCTTTGGGGATAATCACCATGGTGGATCCTGTTACTGAACCAGAGGTAGTGAAGTAGGAGAGAGTCAATTCTAACTTGGAAATTATTGAATGGGCAAAGGTTTTGGCGTATCAAATCAGGAAAACGTCCGGACCTGGTGCCTTGTCAGATGGAATACTTTTGATCGAGTGAATGATCTCTCTTGTGATTGGGTTGGCAAGGGAGATTTGGTTGGTGCCAGAGATTTGTTTAATTGGGAGAGAGTTCAGGAAGTTTAAACAAGTGTCAAAATGTGTGTTGACTGAGGGGATGTACAGTTTGGTGTAAAAGCTTTGGAAGGTTTTTAAAATCATATCAGTTGAGGTTTGTAGCGTGGTGTGTTAATCTTTGATCGTTTGGCTGAGGGTAGAGTTACGCTTAAACTTCAGGGACTTCCCAGCCTTATTAAGGTAGATCAATTTTTTACAATTTTGGGCGTGGACCCAGAGATGCACCCGTTTACTGACAATGAAATTTAAATCATATTTAAGTTGTTTTAAGAGTACCAGGGTAACTGGGTCATTATTTTGACGGTAGCAGAGTTCTTTAGCTTTAATTTCTGAGGTCAGTTGGTCTAAGGATGACTTAATGAGTTTATCCTTTCATGACATATGATTTATGATATGGCCTCTAAAATAGTATTTCACTGAGTCTCAAAGGGTAACTGGACAGGATACAGAGTTTTGATTTATCTGAGTGAATTGGGATAACTCATCATGGAGGTCTTTGACCACGTTTGGATCCTCCAGGATTTCTAAATTCATGCGCCAAGCTTTTGATTTTAGGGAGGTGGGAAGGAGGTTGAATTGCAACGAGATGGCTGCATGGTCCGAGATAATAATCAGTTTTATAGAGGTAACAGTGGCATGGGAAAGGGGGGTGGAGTAAACCAGGAAGTAGTCACTTCTGGAGGAAGGTAAAGTCACCACCAGTGGGATTGTGAAGCCTCCAGATGTCGGCCAGTTTGTGAGCCGAGCATAAAGCGCTTCATACTTTTTGGGATCTAGGATTCTGTACCTGAATGCAGACTGTCTTTCTAGGAGAGAGCCCACTGGGAGGTTGAAATTGCTGCCAAGTATAATTAATGCATCCGAGAGGAGGAAAGCAAGTTTGGCTGCCAAAGCTTCCCAGAATTTAGGATCATCTATGTTCAGGGTTATGTATTCACTGCATAAATTCAGTAGAGGGGTGTTGCAGTCATGTAATTAGCCATCTACCTTTGTTGTCTGGTCCTGATAAAATGATTGAAAGCCCAGAGTTAGTGGAGATCAATGTAAGGACTGTGTTCTTTTTGGATACAGATGGGGAGCAGGCAATAACAACCTAACCCGTACAGAAAAAAATATCTTGCAAAAAAACCAAATTGCCCTTAAGAGAGTGGCAACAGTCTGAACATTTCTGACGTTTAAGCAGGCGGTTCAGACCCTTGGCATTAAGGGAAATCTCTTTAAGAATGGAGTGATTAGAGTCAGCCATTGATGGTTGGTGGAAGCGTATAAGATCAGGTATTGCAAGTGGCCACAGGTTGTGGTATGGCCATTGAGGGATCATGAGTATCACAGGACTCTGGGTAGGTGGGGAACTGGAAGGGAGAGTGAGTGGTGGGAATAGTGCAAGAGGTCATGGGGAAAGCAGTTGTTCTACTGTTAGGAGAAAAAAGAAGCCTGAGAAGACAAGGTATAGGGTCTGGGGCTGTGGATGTCACCTGCAAATAGAAGCAGTATGCTATAACCAGGAGAAACAAAAAGGAGGGCATGAGCCCGCCACTACAATTGTAAAACAACAAGATATAACAGATATTAACATAGGGCCCTGGTAGGCCATAAATGCGAGTGAGAAATAATGTGAGCATTAAATGCGAGCAAGCAACATACAAATCTTAGAGCAGCTTTTCATAAGTGTGTTTTAAATCGACAGTAAGTGTGGTAATACGTGGCAAGGAAATATGGAGGAGTAGGTGTAGACAGCTTGAGTCATCCGGAGGTGCCAAGGAGCGTTAGATTGTGGGTTGTGTTATAGTAAGCAGGTGCCTTAGAACCTGAGACCCAGTGGCGCGTCATAAAGGAGCATGCTAGCTGTAGTGATGTACTGCATAATCAATGGTGCTTAAGTATGTGAAGCGGCAAGTCTCACTTTATTAACTGGGGATGTTGGGGAAGGTGGGAAGCGAGTTGTGAGGATGGGAGACACGCTGTGGTATAGTGTATCATGTATCATATAGTTACCAGCTATAGTGGGGCACTGTTTAGTTGATGGAACAAAATTAGGTGGAGTGATGTGCTTCACTTATTTTGACTGAGGATGCAGGGAAGTTTTATATGGGGATGTGGGATGTGGGACACGCTATGAGGTGATGGTCATATGTTGATAATAGCAGAACCTGCCACAAGAGGTGATCATTGGAGCATGCGTCAGGTCAAGGCTCTATAACCTGCATAGATAAAGTTTGTGTGGAACTAACTATATCCTTCATGGGTACTTTGTCATGTCAGTGGAGAGTGGTGATCGCTAGAGTGTATGTATTGCATAAAGAGCTATATGAGCATAGTTTCAGGTTGCGGGGTATGCAGTGGTTGTAGTATGTGAGTCGAAATGTGAATTCAGTGTGAGTCACTTGTGAGTTCAATGGGGGGTAAGTGTGAATTATGTGTGGATCCTGCGGATTATGTGGATCATGTGGATTATGTGGATCATGTGGATGTGACCATGTAGATCATGTGGATTATGTGGGAATATGAGGGAAATGTAGAAATGTAGCACCTGAAACGTAAAACAGTCAAAACCTTGTTGGCGATAGAAACTTTTATTATTATAGACACATAGAGCAGTTTCAGGAGACATAGCTTTTCGTGGAGAACTGCCAAGGGTATTATTTGAATGGACTGAGCAGATGTGAGAAACATCAAAACACCTCAACCATGGCCATTCAGAGGGTTTTCTATGTGAGTTTCTACAGTGTTGTCCAGGAACACTCATAGATCGCTTGGTTCAGAAAACACATGGGTCTTGCCTAGATAAACAATCTTGAACTTGGCTGGGCCAATGAAGGAGTGTTGGATCACTCTGTCCAGAAATGGTCGTTTGAGGGCTAGAAACCCCTTACTCGTGACAAGAGTCTCTGGTATAATCCTGGGAAATGCTGATCTTCACACCTTGCCAAACAATTAATTTGGTCTTCTTAATATAGTACAAGATGATTTCTGTAGGCTTATAATGTAAAGGTTGAAAAATCAAAGCTCGTGGGGTGGCCATGTTTTTAGGTTTGTAGGAGGGTACCCTATGGGTTTTTCATTTTCAAAGTCTTTGTTGAAAGTAATACCCAGGGTCGACGGGAGCCATGTTTCGAGAAAGATAATCACTTAGGGGACTTTGTATTCTAATCCTTTCTGGAGACCAAAACTTCTGAGGTTACCCCTCCTGTTGTGATCCTCCAGTTCAGTTAGATTGTGTTTGAGTGCAGAGATGGAATTGTTGTTCTTGAGGAAGTGGTTGGATTGGGCTGTCAGGCAGTGCTTGGCCATGGCCATACGATTCTCAGCGTTTGTTGCTCTCAAGTTAAGGTCCATAAGGTCTCTCCTGATCGCAGCGACATCCATTTGCAACATATCAGTGTTGGTCTTGTGCACTGAGCAACGTTGTGCACTTTGTTCAGTTTCTTGAGTATCATTTCAATGGTGGACTGGTTCTCTTGTTTCTCTTTGACTGGAGAGTCAGGGTTCAGTGCTTCATGTTTTGAGCATTTAAGGCCAGGTTTAGGTTCCTTGTCTCTAAGTGATCTGTAATCCCTCTGGTCCGCCATGTTTACAGAGTGGTCAGCAACTCTTGTTAGAGCAAGTTGAAGTGGTTAAGACTCTTTGGCAGGGGGATTTGTACCGGCTGGCCTATGTGACTGGACGAAAGACGTCAGGATGCAAAGATTCAGTCACAGTTGTGTTTGGGAGCCTCAGACTTACTGTGTCTATCTTTCGCTGTCCCAACGTATGCCTAGTCGTAGACCTCAGTGAAAAAATTCTATGGCATGATATGCCGGGCGTAGATCACTTAGCGTTCGAGGTTGGTCAGTCAACTGGAAGACTCGGACCACAATTATTCGTAAATGAATGTAGGCAACTGTAGGAGGCTGGCCCTCTATGTAGTGTGCACAGCTAAGCACACTGTGCAGAGGATCCAGGCAACCACACATTGGTTTACAGGAGTAAAAACTAGACCACCTAATGCTCTAATTGGTATGGTAGCTTGGTCAAGCAGTTAAGCCAATCTTGGAGAAGGGCAAAGCATTTGTTGTACTCAGTTTCAATCTTGCAACTCACACACTCAAAGGAATGACTCAAGAGCAAATTATAAAAATACTTCCGATTTTTATGAACATTTTTGGACCAAGTTCATCAGAATTGGTTAAGTACTTTTTGAGATATGTATTTTTGAAATTTAATAAAAATAGTCTTTTTGTTCGTAATTACGCACCATAGGAATCAATGGTTGCCCACCTTTAAAAATTCATATAAAATCAGGAAGAGCAGTTACCAAGTTCTCCTTTTGGAGGTTGATCGAGGTCATTGATGGGCACTTAGGATCAGCAGCAGACGTTCAGGTGGCACCTGGTTCCGGCGGCAGCAAGTCTCTAATGCTGGTCTTTGGCTGCTGCAGGGGACCACTTTGAAAAGGTTTGCACAGTAAATTTTAAAGATGGATCCTAGGGGTACCCTTGGAGTGTTGAGGTCACAAGGGGTGGGGGATCCTTAGCACACATCTGGTTCTTTGATGGAAGCCACAGGGTGGCTGGGTGCAGAGAGAGTTGGTGATCCAAGAGCTGTGCATACAAGGACCCTCAGAAGCTGGAGATAGGTCAGTTCAAGGCACTCTGGCAAGAGGCTCAGGCTGTTTCTGAAGCCCCTTGACTGGGTCTTCCTTCTGGTCCTTTTACAGTCCTGGGTGGTCTGTTTTTCTTGATATCTGAAGTAAGATGACCAATACCCAGGGTATTGGTGCAGTTCAGTAGCTGGAGGGTGCAGTGCCACCAAACTTGGCACACTGGCAGAGTTTGTCCTCACGGTCCTTGGTGTGAAGTTTGGTCTGGCTGCATCCAGTTCCGGAGTTATCGTCCAGTCAGCGAAGTGGACCTCACTGGCTTGTTGGTTCCTTGTGGATTTAGAGTGGTTACTCCACTTTGGAGGGAGTTCTCTGGCAATTTGCAAAGCCTGGAGGTCCTCTGGGGTTCTTGAGATTGTTCCAGTTGTCTAGCAGCTCCCCAGCGGCGATTGTCGGATCCTGGGTGCAGCAGGCAAGGCTTGGCGCTTTTTCTTGGTGCAGCAGGACTACAGTTCTCATGCCTTAGATTTTCTTGGTGCTGGTCTTCTTCTGTTCATTGAATCTCAGTTCTTGGTTTAGGGATTCCCACTAAATACTGTATTTAGTGGCCATTCCAGGGGGAACCTGGTAGTCCCAAAGGGGCCATCTACCTTACGGTGGCTACACCCACTAAGTGACCGCTTCCGGTGGGCAGATGTCACTTCCCTACATCTAAGTGGCTATTTTCCCTCCATCCATGATGGAGGAAAATGAAATGGAGAGGTCACCTTGCATTCAACACCTTGGGGGTGGTGCATGCTAGGTGGGGCCACTCCTCCTTTTCTTTGTTTACTTTTCCCACAGTTGCTCCCGCCAAAAGTTGGGGTTTGCAATGGGGGTGGTCATCTGCTGCTAGCAGCATACCTGGAGGTTGAGTTTCAAAGGTGGTAAGCCCTTTGAAGCTCGCCAACAGGGCAGTGCACATCCTCAGGGAGGGGGTGTTAGCACCTCCACCCAGAAAGGGCTTTGTTCTGCATCCCAGAGAAAAGAATCTGTCACTCCAGGGTGCAGATTTGTGTCTGGCAGTGGCAGGCTGGCCAGGACCAGTCATTAACCATGCCAGGGTAGTTAGCTTTTGCAGGGGGCACCTCTAAGGTGGGACCTGGGTACATTTGGTAATACATTCAATACTGGTACCAGTTTGGATTTATCATTCTGAGTTGTTTGATACCAAACAACCCATGGTTCAGAGTGGCCATCATGTAGCTGTGAAACTCTTATTGATCAGTGTCCAGCACATATATTAAAATGGCTGTTGTGTGAACTCACTATGTCCCAGGTTTGGCAAGGACACAGTTGAGGCATATTGCTCATGTAGTTATGCCCTCAGTTACAGTATAGTGTACCCTGCCTTAGGACTGGAAGGCCTGCCAAAAGGGTGTCTTACCGAAAGCGCATGCAGTGCATAGTGGACATGGCACACAGGTAGAGTGCCATGTCAAGTTTGTGTTTTAGGTTTGCACCAGAGAACTCAGTCTACAATAGTAGGACTGGGTGCATCTGGATGAATGGCCCTAGAGGGTGGCACAATCAGTGCTGCTGGCCGCAGGCTCCTTAGTACCCCATGCCCTGGGTATCTAGGTCCCATTTACTAGGGACCTATAGTGGAATCTAAAGGTGTTGCAATTGTGCCAATGCATCACAACAGTTTAGGGAAAGAACTCTGACCCAGGGAACCCAGTTAGCAGGGGCCCTGGGCACTTTAAACTTCTAGGCTACATCACGTACCAGGCAAGAAGTGGGGGCTAACCATGTCAAAAAAAGAGGCCTTTTCTCACACTTTTCTCTCACAAGCCTTGGGAGCCTACCAAAATTACCAAGGCATGATGGGCCAAGTAATCACCATGTTGGGGGAAATCCAAAAGTTGCAGAGACAACCACCAGGAAGTCATGCAGCAGTGGCAGGCACAAAATGCATCCTGGCTTCCATTGCTGGGGTGATGAGGAACATCAACACTACCCTGAGTAGGTCTGCAACGCAACATCAAACCTCTACCACTAGTAATGACTCTTCAGGCCCTTCACATCTGCGGCTGCTAGTGGAATTGAGGCCCTGCCAGGGGAAGGTCATGCCTCAGACACCCCACCCTTTCTAGCTGAAGAACAACCCTGCACCCCCCCAAACGTTGATGTCCACCCAGACATCTAGCAGGAGCAGATGCCAAGACCAAACCCACTGCTAGGAAGTGAGCCTCTCCTGATTGGTTCCTCTTGAGTGCCACAGATACACCCTGTTGACTGTTCTGTAACCAATCTCCATTTTCCCTTTTTTGCAAGGACACTGGACTTGTGTATCCTAATGGTGCAGAAGCTACCCTCATGATTCCAGCCACCATGACTGAACCCTTTACTGTTTATTTTTGTGTGTTTTTAAGTTACTAATCACACATTGTTTTACTCTCCACAATAAATCACACTTAAACACAGGTCCTGTGTATGTGTCATTTATCATCCATGTACAATAGAATGTTTGCAACTGTAGTATGAATATGTCCCTCTGTACTGTACACCCTTTGATATGGACATCACAAGTGGACTCTGTCAGCAGGAGACTCATAACATTAGGACTGCAACATGGACAGATTCCAAAAAAGTTGTAAACTACATCTACACACATTTATTGGTAGATATGCAAACAGCACATGGAGTATGACTGAGAGTAACCTTGGGCTGTTTGCTAAGGTGTCACACAATGCTAAACCAACCACAGGATACAGTAGTTAGGGTCATGTTAGATTTCCTACGAGGTAGGAGGCACCCAGATTGGTCCTTTGAAACAACTGGTAAAGCCTTATCACATACCCATACCATAGCTTCCAAATATCCATATCCCATTGTATAGACAGAGATCAGTATTGATGTCCCCTGTCCAGGGATCTCTCACTTACATTGGTCACATACCTGTTGGCTTGTCACTCGCCTATGTCAGTCCACAGTGACATGCACATTGGCATGCAAAGTAGGAACACACTGACAGCTAGGTTCAAGGAAGAGTACATACAACAGAAACCATTGTGATGGGATAGGCTATTGTCCTACATTTACACATGAGCCAGACACATATGGAGACACAAATGACACCATGTTACCACCTCCTGTACCCTACAGGTGAACTTAACTGGAAAACACATTTCCAAACCAGTGTCCTGACAGTCTAACAATGCTAGTTACACTCCACATACTCGTGACTTAAAGTACCTGATTTCAGCCATGTCCACTTCTCATGTCATGTCCCATCTGCTTCTGACACTGTCTGTCATTTGCCAAGGTTGATGAGCCAAACAGGATCTCAGCAAATCTGTGATTGACAGAGAAAAGGTACGAAGAAAAGGGATAGAACATAGCAGAATACATTCCTCAAGTCATAGAAGTCATGTCTACAAATTTGACTTTGCATCTGCTATAACAAAATATGATACTGTAGACTACTCTGTCCTGTACATAATACAAGCTTTCAGTCTGCATGCACAACTCACTCATAGGCATACCTACAACCCCAAAGATGATTGCAATAAAGGAGGTGGCATGCTACCCATCAACTTCAGGTTACAAAATTAAATCACAACATTAAGTAAACATCACATTCCTTTTAGTCAGTAGAAGTACTGATTGATGAGATCTGCCCTCGAGTCTCCTGCACCATCTTCCTCTGGCTCTTCATCACTTGGCAAATCTTAATTTTCACTCACAGGTTCTGCTGCCTCCCCCCTTATCTGGTATAAATGACGTCTGACGTATCAGGGCAAGATAGTGGAGCATGCAGCAGGCAACTATTATTTGACATACCTTGTTGAGTGAGTAGGGGAGGGCTCCTCCTGAAATGTCCAAGCACCTAAATCTTGCCCTCAGAAGCCCAAACGTCCGCTCCACGACACGCCTCTTCCATTGTAGTGGACTTCTCCTGGTGTAGTTGGGTGCCTCACTGGTGTCAACAACTAAGGATGGTTAGGATAGCCAGAGCCACCTGTGAGCAATTTGGTAGAACAACACAAACATATATGTGGGACGTGCAACATTATGATGGCAGGAAACATACATTGTAAACACACATTTCAAATCTAACTTATCAACCAGCCAGGCCCTCTCTGTGCGGAGTCGTGTCATCAGCAGTGTTGTATATTCATGGTTTCATTAGCAATTGGTTATGTAAGTGTTAGTTCTGTACTAAGGTAATAGGATTCACATGTCTGGACAGTTGTTAGTGATGTAGGTGTTGTCATGTAGAGGTTTTTTAATCAGCTGATATAGTGGAATAATATGAGCCCTTCATGAACATTGTTTGGTGTCCGTTGTATTGGTGGTGTTGGTACGCTCCCTGTGGTTGTCTGTGGTTGTATCCTGTGTGCTAAGCAGGCCCGTAATGCAGGACATAGAATTGTTGTTTATGTGTTAATGAGTTAGATAAGTGGGTCCAGATAATCTTTATGAATCTTTTTATAGTACTTAGATGTTTCAATGACATGCTATGTCATTTTGTGAGGCACACTGTTTGGGTTTCCCATATGTAGTGTCTTCATCTGAGGTGTTTGACATTGTGAAAGATGTGGACAGATTTACAAGTTAGGTATGGGTTTGCAAAACAACTTGTGTTGTATTTGAAGAGAGATTAGTTTACTTTCATGGAATATGACTACTGGTGATGGACTGGGCAGGTGTGGAGTAGGGGGAGGCATGATATTGTGTTGTCAGTAAACTGCATTTCCTAAGAATGATTTGTTGATAGACAGTGATGATCTATGTGTATGGGGGGAGACTTTAGATGTAGCCAATTCATCTTGTGCATGACGTTTTTGAGTTACTGCTGAATTGATGGGATAGTGATGTAGTGGGCAAATGGTTGGCTTATGTTGTGGGTGAGACTGTAGTCTTATGGGAATGTTGGAAGTATGTAGTTGTGACATGATGTAGGCTCTAAATGGTTTCTATCCGGGGTCTTATTTGACATAGAGCTTTTGTTACTGTTGTGTATGGGGTAATGTTTGTGTAAGTTAAGAATGTGATGACTCTCTCTCTTTCTCTCTCTGCTTCTGTGCATCCGTATAGGTAGGCGAAGAATAGGGGGCACAGCTGAGTGGGGAAGCTGCTGACCACGGGACCTGGAGTGCTGATACCACTGACACCGAGGGACCCAGTGGCCCAGAGGGCAAGGGGAGTGCCACAGGGGAGACTGGATCCAGTTAATCATCTGCAGTCGCCTCATCCAGTGGACACTCCCTGGCGGTGGTGGACCCATCTGAGACCACCCCAGCACCATCTCAGTCCACCATCCCCCTTACTACCACTGCCCTCCCTGTAGCTCCCCACCAAGTTGGCCGTGCCTGCTCACTCAAGAGGGTAGGTGTCTCCTTTGCCACAGGCACCTCTGCCCCTGTCAGCCCTGCTGCCCTCAGTAAGGAGGCTATTGACTTCCTGAGATCCATCTCTGTAGGTCAGTCGACCATCGTGAATGCCATCCAGGAACTTGCAACTTAGATCCAACAAAGTGATGAGTTCCTGAAGGGCATTCACAGTGCGTTGGCTGGCCTACAAAGATCCTTTCAGGCTCTGGCCTCCACACTGATGGCAGCCAGTCATCTGTCCTCCCTCCACCTTCTTCTTCCTCTTCCCAAACCCAAACCCCTCTATCCCGACCCAGCAAAAGCACACAGACAAACAAACATGCATCCACCTCAAGATCCTCCACTGGCATGCACAGAAGCAACATACACCTGCACACACATCAACAATCACAACCTTCCCTGACACCCCCACCACGCCCAGCATCACAGGCACAACACCTGACACACCTGCAGACACCACACCAACATTCACAGATCCAGCCACTACACCTGTCTTACCCACAGACAGCACCACAGCAGACCCACAGACATCCACCTCAGTCACCACATCCACAGACACCACAACCACAGACATGTCTACATGCAGCACATTCACCATACCTGCAGTCACCATCCTAACAAACACTCAACCACCCACAACGGCATCTCCCAGCATCTCCAGCCCCCCTCCTCCCAAGACATAAATACTCCCATACTTACCCACCCAACAGACACCCACGACCCACAAGCATACCTCGCACAAACATGCACCCAAGACATCCACACCAACAACTTAAACAACCACTCCCTCTCCCTCCACACCCAAACCCTTTTCCTATGACGGTCCCTGGGTGTGTAAAAAAGCTTTCCTTTCGGAGTTTGCCCTTTTCCCTACTCCTCTCCCCGTGTTACCCCTAAACGTGCTGCGTCCCTCCCCAAGTCCAGCCCTTCCACCTCTAAGACCTCCACTGCTGCCCCTGCAAGTTCCCATGCCCCTCCCCTGCCAAGAAGTCTACCCCTCCACCTAAAAACCAACCCTCCCCTAAATATAAGTTGAAGACCAAACCTTCCCCTCCCAGGTCAGATCCCAGAGGCCCCCCTCCAAAACCCAAACCAAAACCCCCACCCCTCCAGATAATCCCTGAGGTGCCTGCCTGCCCTATAGATGCCCCTACCTGTGAAGGTTACATGGCAGTCAGGAGTTAAGTCCGGGGCACACATATGTGCACTGTGTGCATTAAGACTTTTAATTAAGGACTGGCCTATGGCCTTTGTTTTTCCAATATTTTGTATCTAATTATAATTTAAACCAACCTGTTGTTGGTTTGCTTGTTACATCTTTGTCATGCACTTCTTTCCCTAGTATGTAGTTATTCCTGGCTGACACTACTTGTGTGTCTGAATGTGTGTGTGTGTGTGTATGTGTGTTCTTCTTGGGCTACGTGTGTTGTTTTGGCAGTATGTGAGGTTGTGTCCAGTGATTGTGTCTGAAAGTGGTAGGGTATGTGTTGTGTGATAGACATTTGTGTGTTGAAGGGATTAGTTGTGTTGGTATTGTGTGTTGTTGGTGTTGTGATGTGTGTGCTGGTGTGTGTGTGTGTGGCTTTGTGTGCATTGTGTGAGTGTTCTGTGAATGAAAAGTTGGTCACAGAGTTGTTTATAGGTCAATCGATAAGTAGTATGATTGTGTATTTGTATGTGTGTTTTGCCTGTTGCTGTTAGCTGGTGAAGTCTGTGTGATGTGTCCTTGGGTGGTGTCCCCTGTGTGACCCTTCCAAGTGATTTGAGATGGTGAGGTTGTATTGTTTTTGTGATGTGTTGTGGTGTTGTGTGGTACTGTGTGAGTGTGGGCCTATGCAGTGTTTCTGTGAGTACCTGTGTGTGTGACATTTGTGTGTGTGTGGTGATCGTGGTGTGTTTGTTGTGTATATGCAAGTGTTTGTCTGGCTGTATTAGAGTGTATGTGTGTTAGTGTGCAATTACGTGTATTGCCAACGCACCCTCTTCCCGAATGTATGTTGTGTGTGTGTAAAATTTTTTACAATATAGAACAGTAACAGGTAGTGTGTACTTACGGTTGCTGTCGTCGTCACAGATTCAGAAGTCTTTGTGTGAGCAGGAGCAGCAGGAAGGCATGCAGTTCTGATTCCATGGCTGCTCCGGGCAAGTATGGCTTCCTGAAGGTGGGTGTCTCCTTTCATGCAGTTCTTTTCCGCCTGGATTTCCGTGGTGGTGCGACCGAGGTGGAAACCTTGGTGGTGTGCAACCTCGTAATCTGTCCAGCAGAAACATGGTCTTCGCCAGCCTGCAGGTGGCTACTGTCATCCCTGGCGGCCAGACCGCACTGACGGTGCTGGCGATGGTTTGGCTGTATTCTGTTGGGAATACCACCATGGTCATAATATGGTGGTCTAACCTGCCAGCCTGTTGGCGGTATGACCGCCACCACCAACATGGCGGACCTGACACCGCCAAACTTGTAATGACCTCCAGAGTGCTGAAGAAATGGTCAGATTAGTAGTCAAGGCCTGCATCACAGAAGCAAAGCTGTTTTAGTAAGCTCCATGGGGCATGCATTCCACTGAAGACGTTCACAGCAGAATCAGTAGAATTAGTTGTAACAAGCGATCACGAGGCAGCCTCCCAGGTTTTAAAGATATGATTTGGTGAATGTCCTGGTAAGGTGCAAAGGTGGGTAGCTGCAGGCCAAGCCCTTCAGCCAACTCACACTGCACACTGCACACGGCCAATAAAGATATGCAACGCAGAATGGGTACATGTCTAGTGCATGCAGTAGACCATTAAAACAGATATTCATTGAAAAATGCAGTTTAAGGTTAGTTGTAGTTTGGCAAACACAAACTCGGCATGTATTGAGGTGCGCATTGTTTGTTGCATACCATAACTGACAAATTTCAGCAGTTTTTTGGGTTTGTGTATGCCGAACCTTAGCTAAATTGTAACTATTTATTCAGTGACTCTAGAAATATAGTATGCGAGTTGCTAATGCTAAGGTTGTTTCACTCATACATATTTCTTGCAAGATCAATATCAGAAGGTATTGTATTATTCATCAGATAGGTTTCTTTTCTAGCCCATATAACACTATAGTAGTGTAGAGGCATGGCAGACTGAAAAACTACCACAGTTATTACTACCTACACTTTTGTTTCAGGGTCCAGAGGAGGCACATGATATGGCACTATAGTGTCTAGGTGCCATGTGTGGTCTAGCCTTCTGCCCATTGAAGAGGGTATGGAACAAATATGCAGAAGGGTGGTGCCAGTCTGTTACCACTAAAAAACACTAGGAAGGTGTTAGAAATTGGGTCGCTAGTTGGCAGAGGTATTCACCTTTGTCCAAATAGGGACCACAATCCTAGTCAGGGTAGTCACACACAATCCAATTGATCTTTTACCCACCCTTTGGTAGCTTGGCACTGACCAGTCAGGCTTAACTTAGAAGGCAAAGTGTCACGCATTTGTGCAATAAATCATGCAGTAATACAGTGAAAACACCACAAAAATATACCACACAGTTTTAGGATATTTATCTGGTTAAATTAAGGTCAAAACGATAAAGATTCAATAAGCACAAGCTGAGATTTCACTTTTGCAAGATTAAAAAGAGTCTTAAATCTTAGACATCTACAGTTGTCTCTTGTGTGCGTCAAAATGACCACGCACGGAGACCGCAGACGAGGAGATGTGTGGAAAAATAAGGTGTGCGTCGGATTTTCTGAAGGTGCACAGACAATGCATTGTTTCTTTCCACACTGCAAGGAGCTTTGCTTCGATTTCGGGTGCACAGTTCCTCACTGCGATGCAGGGATCTTTTGACTCCCAGGGATGATGCAGGGAAAATTCTGGGCGTGCAGGAAGAAGTCACAGGCGTTACGTCAATCCGCTAGGCGATGCGTCGAATTTTCTGTTGCACTGCATCGATTCTTCTCTCAGGAAGTCGGGCTGTGTCATTCCGGCTCAGCTGTGCATTGATCTGGTAGGGCTGTGCGTAGATGCTGTGTTGATCTTCTCTCAGGAAGTCAGGCTGCGTCGTTCCGGTTCAGCTGTGCAGTGATTTTCTCGTCACAGGGCAGCCTGTGCATCGTTTCTGGCAGGCTGAGCATCAATTTTCGGTGCACAAGGGGTTTCCTTGAAGAGATGAGATCTTTTTGGCCCTGAGACTTCAGAAAACACAAGGCAAGCTCAATCCAAGCCCTTGGAGAGCACTTCTCAGTAAAGTCAGAGGCCAGCAAGGCAACAGGGCAACAGCAGGGCAGCAGTCCTTCACAACAAATAGGTCCAGATGAGTCATTTGGGCAGCCAGGCAGTTCCTCTTGACAGGTTGCAGGTTCAGGTCCAGAAGTGTCTGAGTTGGTGGGATCAGAGACCCAGATTCATACCCAAAAATTCCTTTAAAGTGTGGGGGGGGGGGGGGAGACGTCAAACAGTGGTTTTGAAGTACACAATTTCCCCTTTAGTACAGATTTGTCTGGCAAGGTCCCAGTAGGGGGTTTGGCAGTCCATTGTGTGAGGGCAGGTCACTATCCTTTTAAATGTGTCAGGCCCTCCAACCTTCCAGCCCAGGAAGACCCATTTAATATGCACATGAGTGCAGGTGTGACTGAGTGTCCTGAGTTTGTGGTTGTCTGGGTGAAATGCACAAGGGAGCTGTCAACCAGGCCAGCCCAGACGTTGATTGGAGACAGGCTGTAAGGCACAGAAGGTTTTGTGTGCAGAGAAATGCTCACTTTCTAATAGTGACATTTCTAAAATAGTAATATAAAATCCAACCTCACTAATAAACAGGATTTTCTATTACCATTCTGGCCATACTAAATATGACCTGGCTACCCCTTTCAGATCAGAATCTACCACTCAAAAAGTATATAAGAGCAGACCTAATGCTAGCCTATGAAAGGAGCAGGCCTCACAGTAGTGGAAAACAAATTTAGGAGTTTTCCACCACCAGGACATATAAAACACGTGTACATGTCCTGCCCTTTACCTACATAGCACCCTGCCCTATGGGTCACCTAGGGCCTACCTTGGGGATGACGTATATGTAGAAAAAGAGGCGTCTAATACTTGGCAAGTATTTTTAAATGCCAAGTCGAAGTGGCAGTGAAACTGCACACACAGGCCTTGCAATGGCAGACCTGAGACATGGTTATGGGGCTGCTTATGTGGGTGGCACAATCAGTGCTGCAGGCTCACTAGTAGCATTAATTTACAGGCCCTGGGAACATGTAGGGACTTACAAGTAAATTAAATATGCCAGTTGGGTATGAGCCAATGTTACCATGTTTTGGGGAGAGAGCACAGGCACTTTAGCACTGGTTAGCAGTGGTAAAGTGACCAGAGTCCTAAAGCCAGCGAAAAATGAGGCGGAAGGCAAAAGGTTTGGGGGGTGACCCTCCAGAGAGGACATTTCCAACAGGTGGGAATTAAAATAAAACCCTTTTGGAAATAATGTTAAACACATTTGTAATTGAATTAAGGTATTATTTACAATAATTAAAATACAAGTAAATATAATGTAATGTTAAAAATATGTAAAATAGTACATATTTATTATTTAATATTAAAATATTTGAACACCTTATGTTGAACTTAAAAATAATGTAACAATAATTATGATAATATATAAATATACCTACATTAAAATAGAACTAAATTAATTTTAATTAATTCTGCACATCACTTTTAATAGTTATTAATGCATGTTTAAAATGTATAATGTTGTCTGGAGATGGGAATTTATTTTTGAATGTACACTTCAGAAAAATAATTTTGATTTACTATATTTCCATTTATTAAAGTTTTAATTAAAAATGTAGGGCCTGATTACGTGTTTTGCGGTGGGGGGACCACAATGGCAGTGGTGTGGGTCCAACCGCTGTATTACAATACACGCAGTTGCATAGATGAAAGACCGCTGTGGTCCCACCCACACCGCCAGCAACACTAGACCACTGTGAAGTAGGCCTATGCACCACATCGGAGCTGGCGGAAACGGAGGGATATATGGCGGAAACTCACCTGCAGGCAGCGTCACACATCCTGTGCCGCCATGGAGCCGAGCCTACAGGCCCTGCTGCTGCTTGTGCTACGCATTGGTGCACAAAATAGACACTGTTGTGGACGCAACCAATGGTAAGCCAAACACGTACCCATTTCCTCCAACTCCATAGCAAATCGACGGTCCGTCATTGACCTTGTATGTTGGCTGTGATCCTTGGCCCAAATATATTCGGACCTTTGGCCAGGACACTGCACCACCACACTCTACAAAACTTGATATGTGTGCACATCCCAGTTTCAGGGATAGTGATGTGTTCATAACATTGTGTAACACAACAGCAAATCTTCATCAATAACATACCTGAACATTGAAGTGACCTTCACATTGTTCACATGCCATGGTCTGTTGTGCCATAACATATACATCTGTATGGGTCTCATTGAATCCAAACAAACCTTCCCTGCAAAATCCTTGTAATGGACTCACACATTTCACCCACATTGCAAGAGAATGTAAGGCAAATGGGATGCAGAATAATTTGTGTGACAAACATCCAAAGCTCACAATGTAAACAATCCCTGAAGAATAGGTATGGCGGCATCAGGGGAACCCCAGGAAGGCTACAGCCCTGAGACACTTTTTACTTTGCACATGCTTCAAAACCACTACGTGCACTAGAACTGTGTCTTGTGAAGATCAGGGGCAACCAACAGTATAACCAAGTTACATGTCTATGTTGCAAATGTGTAAGTGCAAGTCCAGAGAGCAAGTACACCAGTAACAGCATGGGTCACACATTTATATAAAGTAGGTGTATGGTATGCACATTAAAACAGGCACATGTCCATTCAAATGTATAAGAAGGTAGCACAACTGAACACCCTCCATGTGTGGACAAACAAACCTCAAGCTTGCACACATGATACAACTGTCCAATCTATATCAGTGGGAGAAATGTAACCCAATAGATGTTGACATTGGCCAAGCCAAGATGAAATACTTACCATATGAAACACCACCCAATGCAATGAAACCCCAATTGGATTACATCCCACACATCTATCCATTGAACTCTTCCCCTTGTCCTGGGTGACTCCAGCACTGGTTCCAAAGTCAGATCTTACCAGCCACATGAAATGGAACATCAGTCAGGGTGAAACAAACACAACTGTAGTCATACATTACACATTATTCATGAACATCAAAAAGGTAGAAAAGTAATGGCAGGACCAATGTGTAGCAAAACAACCAACTGATGTTTATTTTCATACTCTAAAAATTGAGAAAAGGCCAATGGCCAACACTTGTACCAAATGTGTTGAGCACACTGCTGTGCCCCACAACCTGCCTCACAGATCACTGCCACATGATCCTCCACAGGAAGGGGCATCTAGTGGTACCTTAATGACCACCCACGGATGGGTGGGTTTGGTCTTGGGGGGGGTGGGCTTTACTTTGGGAGGGGTGCGCTTCTTTTTGGATTTGGTTGGAATGTGGCTGGTTTTGGGGGGGCAGGTGCCACAGGGGAGGACTTAGGCATGAAATGGATGGGTTGGGATGTGGGCAGGGTCCTTTTTGATTTGGCAGGGGGGTTTCACAGGGGTTAGGGCAAATGCAATCAATAAACTTTCTTTGGGAAAATGGATAGGTTGTTTTGGAGGGATTAGGGGTTGGGAGGTTGAGGAAGTGCTTGTGTCAGGTGTGGGAGTGACTGTTGATGCTGGTGTGTGTGTCTGAAGTATGTTTGTGTTTTGTTGGCGTCTGTTGTGTGTGTGAGTGTGGGCATTTGCATTTCTTGGTGGATTGTGACGTGGATGTGATGGGTAAGGTTGGAGTGGTAGATGTGTCTGTGTGGGTGGAGTGGTGTCTGGGGGTATGGTATAAGTGGTGGCTGTGGGTGTTGGGGTGGTGTTGGGGGTTTTGGGGTGAGTGGTGGCTGTGTCTGTGGGTGTTGGATTGGTGTATGGTGTGAGTGGTGGCTCTGTCTGTGGGCATTGGGGTGGTTTCTGGGGGTAAGGTGTGAGTGGTGTCTGTGGGCGTTGGGGTGATGTCGGGGGGTATGGAGTGAGTGGTGGCTGTGTCTATGAGTGTTGGGTGGTGTTTGGGGATATGGGTGAGTGGTGGCTGTGTCTGTGGGTGTTGGGGTGATGTCTGGGGATATGGTGTGCCTGGTGTGTGGGTCTGTAGGTATGGTGTCTGGGGGTATGGTGTCTGTGAATGGCATGAGTATCTGTTGAATGCTTGCATGCTTATATGTCTTGTGGTGTTTATGTTTATGTGTGCTGCTTGTGGCTGTTGAGGTGTGTATGTGTGTATGTGTGAGTCTGCTTGAGACAGGTATGGAAATAGGGAAATTGGATGGGGAAGAGGAAGGTGGTGGGGGAAGGATTGTGGGGAGAGGAAGGCTGCTGTGAGGGAGGAAGCCAGAGTCTGAACAGATCTCTGTAGGCCAGACATGGCACTGGGAATGCCTTCCAGGTACGCAACTATCTGTTGAAGCTGGCTGTCCCGCACCTGGATGGCATTCAGAATGGCAGTCTAACCAACAGGGCTGTTCCTCAGGAGGTCAACAGCTTCCACAGGGGTGACAGGGGTAGGGGGTGAGGTGCCTGGTGCAAAAGAGATGGCTAACCACTTGGGGGAGTGAGCCCAGCCAACTTAGTGGGGAGCAACAGGGAGGGTGGAGATGGAACTAGGGATGGCAGACAAGGATGGAACAGGTGTAGGTCCTGAGTGTTCCGCCACCACTAGGGAGTGTCCACTGGGGGTCAACTCAGAAAAAGATGACGTTGAGCCTGTGTCCTCCGTGACACTCCCCTCTCTCTCTAGGCCACTGGGTTCCTCCGTGTCTGATGTTTCGTGACCAGAGGCTTCCCACTGATGTTGGCCCTGTCTCCTCTGCTTGCCTGTGATGACGCTGAAATGACAAATACAAATAGGGTCATTCCATGTGCCTGAACACACTTGAACAACAGCTTTGATTACAAAACATTACCATAATGTACAGTAGCCCCCAGCCACAAAGTCCTCCAAGGTGGCTTCAAAATTTGCAACACCACATGCATGCATGCTACATGAACTGTAAACATTTGCCCACAGACAAATCAGACTCATCGACAACTTTAATTGCATGAGTGAAGTCCAATCACAGTACCAATGGATCAAGTAGGAGACTTTGTCACCTTGAATGGTTTAGCTCTTGTAGCACACCCCAGTAAACTGTTAACATCACATCTTATGGCAATCCCAAGTTCAGTCTTGCGGATTCCACACAAGGTCCTGCTATCAGCAAATGTTAATATACACAATACCACATCATGATGAAATAATGGGCAAATAATCCAGCCATGTTGCAGTAAGAAGTACAGTAGCCGGAAAAAGGTGACATGGAAACACCCATGTCAAACTGTAAAAACTCACCAATGGTAACTTCACCATATGTCCATTGCCTAAATAGTCTCATGGGAAGTTGTACTAATGTTGCTTTGCTAGGTAACTTATCTTGCACATAAAAGTACACTGGAGACAATCTGGTCAAAATGTCTGGGAAATATGTCTACAAATATCCACAGCACAATGAATCAGCTAGGCCTAGGGAAATCACCTGTCTCGATTGGTACTGCTGAGAACGCCCTTCTAACGCTGCATAACTAAAAGGGAGTAATCCATTGAATGTTGTTGTGGCTCAGGGGATCTCCAGTATCTGAAGAGGGCCTTGAACATGTTTCTCAATGGGTAGGTACATCCAGTGCTTAATTTGTAAATAAAAAGGTGCCGGTGCCCAGAGCCCTCCTTTTTAACACACTGCTGCTGCAATTAAATGTGTGAACACGGAATACTGGGGCAGCGTAATCCCGAAGCCATCTCGGACCTCTTCAATCCATTTTAAGACACTCCCTGCCCCTTCAGCTCACACCTGCAGCTTTCTGCTTTCTCTTATTATGACGCTTTTTTGTTTTTCTCTTCCTCTGCCTTTCACAAACGTGTCTTTTGCTCGCAGCAAATGCTTGAGGCAGAAGACTAAGCGCCGGTCCTCATAAAAAAGGTGCTGGTGCTCAGCACCGGAAACAACAAGCACAAATTAAGCACTGGGTACATCACTGTACTTTTTTGTCATGCAAACACAGATTCCATTGGATTACTGAGTGTACACACTTACATATGATTCCAGCATGTCTGCATGACACTCCCTGATGCATGTCAACAGTCAGGAAATGAACCTTCACCAATTAAAATGTGCAAAGCATTTAGCCAAATGATTCAACATCAATAACATGAGAATGCACATTGTGATTAATTACTGTAGGTCTATCTGTCATGTCCTTCATTACTTCTGCAATTGTTCATGATAAATGACATGGAGTAACGGATTAGGGTATGTGTGACCCAACAAACAATGTCGACACACTCCTGTTTGTGGTACCACATGAACTGTATACCCATCATATAAAACTATTTCCAAGAGATTTTGTCATGCACACATATGTGATGGAATCAGACATCATCCCAATGAAGACAGGTAGATCATGTATGAAACAGTAGTGGAAATGATACACCAAAAGTGCAAAGTACACATGCGCAAATACTGATGCCAACAGTGATGTTACAGAAATCATGTAATTGTACATTCCCACTTACCAAGGGAACGTATTGTTCAATGACTGCACACAAAGGACAATGTATGCTATGTTGTATGTATAATGGCCACCATCGCATGAGGGACCGTAGTGACGCACCAGCACTCCTGACACATTGAAGACAAGTGGCCTGTTGGGTACAGATGCCAATATACTCTCTTGAGCAGACACATGGCTGAGTACAGTGATCTATTACCTCATGTTG
This sequence comes from Pleurodeles waltl, assembly GCF_031143425.1. NCBI lineage: Eukaryota > Metazoa > Chordata > Amphibia > Caudata > Salamandridae > Pleurodeles > Pleurodeles waltl. Next base: position 1,379,952,600 of record NC_090447.1, on the reverse strand, counting down.
TTTGACGTTGGGGCTGACACACTGAAGATAAGTGGACTGTTAGGTACAAATGACACCCACAACAAGAAACAACATGAGATGATTGACCACTGTACTCAGCAATGTGTCTGCTCAAGACAGTATATTGGTAGTGGACTGTACTCTGTTGTGTCCCTGGTCACTAGGACAATAGACCAGGTGCATCAGTATGCACCAACTACCATACCCACACAAACAATAACACATCTTGTGTGTCGCACATGGGCCATCTTCAATATTCATGGGGAGATGGCTGCCTGTAATACATCAACCTGGCAATGTAACAAGTAGGAATCTCCCCAGGACTCACCCCCTTGTAGCTACAATGCTTCCCTCAAATGCCCATCAAGCTCAGGATAGGCCACCACCAGTATGCGGGTCATAAGTGGGGATAGGGTCCGGCGTGCGCACCGCCCACATTGGGTGGTCCTCCAACCTTTTGCAATAGTGCACACTCTGCCGGCGATAGACCCGCAGGGTATGCACCTTCCGGGTGATGGCTCTCTAAATCCCTTGTTTCTGAGCGGTGTTGACCTGTATGGATGCAATAGACAAATGAAGAGGTCACAATTGCACCTTTTTATGGTAACTGGTTGTTTAACACACATTCTGGAAACAACCTAGCACAAGCATTTTGTAATTGTCAACACACTACATGTATAAAGCACACATGGTGATAAGTACAGGAACATAAATACACACTTTTGGAGTATCTGCTGATTATCCAAAGCCCTGGTCATGGCCTACACTGACTAAGCAAGCCCACTGAGATCATGTAGCCCAGGGCCAAGCAACATGTACTGTGATGTGAGCTACTATGAAACACAACACAACATTGTGACTTTCTGAATGGTAAAGAGCTGGCATGGGTGCCACTGAAAGCTTCTTCTCTGTGGATGTGTGGACATGTGGTCTACCTAATGGGTTCTCATATCACATCTGAGTGGCTTTATGTGGTATGTATTGGTATCACAAGGAGGCACCTTTTACCATATGTGGCATTCCTACAGAGACAACATTCAACAACCCAAGGTATGTTTGGTCTGATTGGTTGCATGAGGCAAAGTTAGTGAATCACATGTCATGATCTCCTCTGAATTAACCAACTATCTGCACTGTGGGTTTGCACTTGTGCAATAGGCCTGTACTGTACAAACATGACTTATGGAAAGGTGACAACAGCCCTGTGGGAGTAAGGGACCTGTCATAAGTCAATGACACACATTGACAATGGGGGGTCAATGGAAATAAGAACCAAGTCAGGTGGTTATCTCAGTCCCCATTTCTAATGTAGTCAATGTAAAAGCATTCAGGCAAAATTGTGTTTCTGAAGACACATTTGGTCACATCCAAGGATCTGCACTGGACCTGGTACCTCAGTTGCATTGCCACAGTTAGTGTCCACCAGCCTGGGCTATGTCCCATACTGGGAAAAGTCTTTGACAGGCCTTGTTTTCTGCAGGTTGAGCATACAGAACCTACATGAACATCACATTTCCATCACCTCCAAGCTTGACAGTACATCCCGTGGCCATCCTATATATGGGTTCAGGGTTGTGTGGCACTCTGAAGAGCTCAGTGAGTTTTACATTGTTCTCATACCACAGTTTACCAAGGTCTGATCTGGGCTGAGTGTGAATTGACACATTGCTAACAGCATCCTCGGCAGACACAAACACTATACATACACATTTCATGCAGTACTGCAGATACATTTACTGTGACATTTACCATCATCAGATATATCATTGTTTGGCTGTAAGGTTTACTTGCATAGATATATGAATTCAACAGAAGGAGGATCTACGGCTTATCACAAATCACACAACACTGGTTATTTGAAATACAGAGTATAGGGCTCCACATTCGATGACCTGCACATCCTATGAATGGACCACAGATTGTGAAAACAGGTACCCAAATAACTCACTGGGACTCATAGGCACATTGTAGCCTGTGAGGAAAGAAAGGATGGTTTTGAACAGAGTCAAATATGCCAATGGGGTAGTTACCTGTTCTTCTGGTAAGCCATGGAGCTAGTCATACAGGGGAAGGACCTCTTCCATGAACCTCTCCAGATCTTTAGGAGAAAAGGCAGGGACCCTTTCACCTGTTTGCCATGGCATTATTGCTCCCAGAGGTAGCATACAACAGCTGAAGTGGTGGAGGTGTTGATGGCAGCAGTGTCAGGAGGCAAGTGAGTTATTTTCCAAATTGCGGCGTACATGTAACGTGGTCATCATCGTCGACGAGCACAGCCATTGGGCTGCGACTGTCACAGTCAACAACGTTAGCCTATGGCTGTGTCCACTGCAGTAGAAACCACCTACTGACTTCCGCTGGCGGCAGGAGGTTCCTGAAGTCCAATAAATTAGGTCAGACATCTGCCATTTTGGCAGTTCAAACTACAGTTTTGGTGACTGTAAAATGTGTCACAACATCTATAAATGTGTAGTAACATCTCAACATATGTAAAGCTCCCTTGATATGTAGATTCTCCTTCACAATCATCAGTGTAGTGCGTTGCTGGTCACAGATGCCATATGACAGCGATGTACTGTACCCCGCCGGTGATGGTATTTTTGGTGATTGGAACATTCTTTATAATATCAAGGGGCACAGGAGGAGCAAATAGGTGTTTTATGTGTGCATATGTGTCGTATACACATGTCTAGACGGCCATGGGGATCATAGTTGGACCTTGAGTAGTTGGCACTTTTGATGTTTTAATGGTTGTTATATATTTCCAGTCAGTAGTGTTTTGTCATATGACTTTAGTCTCACTCATCAGGTATGTTGGTCTGGACATAGTGACTAGTTTTTCCAACTCATTTGATTCCACAAATAGGTACCCTGGGAGGAGGTGGTAACTTCCAGTCTACTATCCATTTCCAGATCTTTAGACCTAGGATGAACATGATGTAATAAAGCAGTTCCGTCTGAATAGGCAAACAATCCAAGATTGGTGTCATCAGTTGGAGCCGTATACCACCCATTGTGATACTCATGGCAGTATTACACTTCATGGTTATATTGTCCTTTCAATATACAGTGGGTAGTATATCTGGTGGTAAGTCACAACCTATGTTCAGTGGTGTTTTAAAAGACGTGCATAGAGCAATGATGAAACACATTGACAGTTGGAAGAACACGGGCCAGTGGAGAGGGCTTCTGGGCTCCTGAAGGCCAGATTTCACTGTCTGGACAAGACTGGAGGAGCCCCCTCTACTCACCCGGGAAGGTGTGTCAAATCACCGTGGCCTGCTGCATGCTCCATAAACTCACCATGCGAAGGAACATTCCTTACATCTCAGAGCAGGAGGAGCCTGAGATGCCACATAAAGATGATAGTGGTGTAGAGGAAGGATCTGACTTGAGACAAGACCTCATCAACAGCTTCTTCTCATGAGTGTAAGTATGTCATGAGATGCCATGACTTTGACTGTACAATGAACTCTTCTTGTGATGATATGAGAAGTATATTTGTTGGAAATTTTAAGAAGCTGAAGCTCTAGCAAATACTGTCAAAGTGTGTATGATGAGGGAACCTTTTGACACAGTCATATTTTGGAGATGTTGCCTTGTTTGTGTAGGATTTATAACATGGACTGCATTCTCCAGACTTTTGCTATGAGAATTCTGTCATATGTATGGTTCCATAACTATACTCCTTGTTTTTGCGTTTGTTCAGGTACCTTCACCATGACTTCTCCATTGGGACATTTTTTTGAGTTGTGACATTGGCAGGTATATGATGCTGTTGGGACATACTAAGTGGACATTGATTATTCTTGGGAATGTATGTCACAGACTTTGGGTGTACAAGACCTGTGCCAATACAGCTTCCACTTTGATACGATGGAAGTTTAGAAGACCCTATTAAACTTGTCCCTTGTGTGGTGGCCCTGATGCTTCATGTGTGTCATCATGTGGTCAGAAAATATGTAGTTGTAGGCAGAATTCATGTTAGTTTCCCTTCACATTGGCTAAACACTCTTTTTGTATGAACTGTATGTAGCTGTTGATGAGTTGCATCACTGTAGGCTAAAGTGCCTGTGGCACATCACTGACGTTTGTGTCATAACACCAGATGCAGAAGAACTGGATTGTAATGACCCTATGATCAGGAACTGTTGCACTGCCATCTGTCTGGCTCTTACATTATATGATGTGGAATTCCTTCCAAGAAGTAGGTGATATGGCTCCAGCTGATGGCATCAACCATAATCATTTTTGTCTATTCTCCAGGACAATGTCTGATGCGTCCATTCTTTCAATGTTCAGGGGCTCTGTACCTGTAAATTTGATCTCTTACACAGATTATTCAAACATGTATGATTTGCTATGATTCAGACATATTGACAGCCTATGAGCTGAACAATGTAATACAATTTCTTCTTTGACAAGACAATTGCATGTATGTGTTTGTGTGGAATAGTTGTAATCCTGAGCTGGACACTGTGTACATGCAACATCTCCTTGCTTCCACAAGTATCTTTTTTTGTCATTGTATAGTTCACATGTTCCTACATATCTACATTGCCAAATGTGCAATTTAAGACAGCAGACAATGAGTTTGTGACTGGTGAATTTATCACTGTGCAAAGGGTGAAAGAAACTTGTGGCAATAAGTAACATAAATGAAAAGTGAAGGAATCAGTCATGGTGAATGAAATGTAGAATGACCTATTGGTTTGAGTTACAGAAACAGGGCCTCCTGGTAGTTGTAGGCGTATCACTTGATGGCTCCCAACACTACACAAATGCTAAACTCCTAGGCGCATGAACATCAGTTGTCAGATGGCAAACAGGTGTATTTGGGCAAGAGCACATAGGCTCTACTTCCCAACACTTGATAAATGTTTAGTCTTACATATCTGTTGCTACACTGCAGTTAGGTTGGAACATACATTTATATCTTGACAGATACCATGAGTCCTGGGATGATATTTTGATATTGAAATACTTACATACCCCATTCCAAAATATGACATGTAATGGGGATTGATGCCACACCATGGGAATTCCAAAGTCCAGAGTACTCCTCCCATCAGAAATAGAATGGGGTTCAGGATCAGTCCAAAGAGTGAATGTGTGACACACAAAAGAGGACATCAAGGATGAGGTTTCTTGCTGGCAGTGGTGGGTGTGTTGCCATCCACACTTTTTTACATGGACGTCCCCACTTGTAAAGGTGGGGGAGTTCAGCTGCTGCAGAGGCAGGGATGTCTGAGGGTGGTAGGTCCTCTGGCAGGGACTCCCTTCCTGTGGCTGCCACAGATGTACTTGGGCTTGATGTAGTTTGCCCACAGGAAAGGGGTAAATGTTGGGGGAAAAGCCCTGCTCAGGGTTGTAGGGATGCCCTTCAGAACCCCTGTTAGGGTGCCCATGTGACAATTATGGTCCACTATTTGTTGGTTCATGTCCCTCTCCAGCTGCTTGATTTCCTGGAGTTCGGTTAGCACCTGGCCCATCATGCCTTGGGACTCCTGATAGACCCCCCAAGGCTTGGATGATGGTATCCTCGTTGTGAGTGGCCCCAGTGGCCTCACTCTGCTGGCTCATATCATCCCTCCTACGGATCCTACCCCCCACGAGCCTGTGCCCTTGGCACAGGGTGCCCTCTCCAACTGGTTCCTGGATCTTGAGTGTCAGGATTGTTGATTTGCACCTCAGAATCCACGACTGGGGCACAAGATCATAGCAACTGTGCTGTGAACACAGGTTGGGAGGCACGTTGTTGGATGCGATGTAGAAACAACTGGGGTGGGAGGTATTGTTATGGGCACAGTGAGACTCGCTGTTGCTGTCTGACCAGGCTGTCCAGATGTGCCAGGACCGTCATCCACGTCCACATGTCCTAGAGTGTCATCATCACTGAGGGCTTCATCCAGAAGTGGGTTGAGAGTCTGGTCAGTGGACAATGTCTGGCCAGGTGCTGTGCCAGCTCAACTTATTGAGAAATAGAATACATTGCTATTGGTTGAAGTGTGGAATCTACTCCCAAAGATTTTGTGTTACTGTAAGTTGAGACTTTGGACAATCTTTTTTTTTATTTATTTTTTTATTAGCCACAGTGTGGCATGCAATGAGCAATTCGGAGACATATACCATCATCATACAGACGTGTGCATTGAGGCACACAACCCACTGAGGATTAGCACAAAGGGGACAAATCTTTGCAACTTCTCTTTTCAATCAATCTCGTCTAAACTGCCAAACCCAGTCTCGCCACCCTCCTACTAGCACCCTATTAGCCTCCCATTATCCCCCCTCCCATCACATTCCATGGATGGTGTTCCACTCGTCTGGCACCTTCTCCCATTTCTTAGGGCAACGCTGACTTTGATAGGCCACTCTCTTCACCTTTTGGCACCAGTCCATGTGTGAGACCCACTACTCCACTCCCAGGCACTGGGAAGCCCCCAGGCCGTTCACATTCCTCTTGGCCACCCCGGCTGCCAGCAAGAGCCATGTGCGTTGGTATTTTGTCCATAAAGAGTCCCCAAATATTGACAAAAGGAGCCACCTATAGTCCTTTGGGACTAATTCCCCCAGGACCTGAACCATTTCACTCACCACCTCACCCCAGAACAGCTGAAATTGATGGCAGTCCCAAAGAATGTGGTAGAATGTCCCCACTATCCCACCGAAACCCCTCACACATAGAACCGAGATGGAGCATTCCATCCATTGGAGCCATACCCGGGAAAGGTGTGATCTGTGTAGTAGCCTAAGTTGCACAAGATGGAAGCAGGCCTGTATTGCTATCTCCTGGGCATTTTTAAGCACATCCACCCAGTCGTTGACATCCAATGTACCTACATCCTCGTCCCATGCCACTCTCAACCTCCCATTGGGATCAGGTGAGTTATTGATCAGTTTCCTGTAAATTCTTGAGATTGCCCGTTCCAACAGTGGCTCTAAAGGAACCTTATCCTCGAGCAGTGACATCTCTCTTATCTGCTCCCACTCTGGGATGTGCCTCCGGAGCACATGGCCCAACTGCAGGTACCAATAGTGTTCTGTTTTTTGCATGTCATATGCCCTCTGTAAACCCTCAAAGGGTATGAAGGTGTTGTCTCTCCAAATGTGTCCCAGGTGTTCTATGTCTATGAGCATCCACTTGGAGAATCCCTTCAGGCCACTCACTTTCCTCAAGAGGTCACTGCTCCAGAGCAGGGTACATATGGACAGGATCTCTCTCTCACCCAGATGATGATTAGCATCCCTCCAAACCTGCACGATTGTTTGCATGTGTGTTGGTAGGTGTTGGGCACACCGTTGACTGTATAGCACCCAGTTTGGGACCCCTAGTGCCCATAACTGCCCTTTCCACTCACTGGCTCTGTTGGACTCATGAAGCCCTCAGTCATTAACCACCACCAATTATGCTGCCTAGTAGTACAGCTGTACGTCTGGGATTGCCAGCCCCTCTTCATAGATACCCCTTTGGAGCTTACTCAGCGCAATATGCGGGAGTCCTCGTGCCCATAACAGTGATCTGAGGGCCTGGTCGATCTTCTGGAAGACTTCAGCCGGAATTACAACTGGTGTGTTTTGAGAAATGTACAGTAAACAGGGTAGGGTCATCATCTTGTACAAAGCTGCTCTGCCCATGAGTGCAGTTGCCGCCAATGCTCTAAGTCCCTACTAAACCTGTCTAGTTGTGGAGGCAAGTTCCAGTGAAGGAATTCTTGCAGGTTTTGCGTGATGTATATCCTGAGTTACTGAAACCCGGCAATTGCAACCGGAATTGTAGTACGGGGAAGGAGTCTGGGGATCTCCCCCATTAGCAGGTAGAGCAGGGACTTGTCCCAGTTTATGCTATATCCTGAATGATCTCCCAATATGCAGAAAATTTGCAGGAGTCTCTCTGTGGAGAAAGTCAGGTTAGTGAGATAGAGTAGCACGTTGTCAGCATACAAGCTCTTCCCAACCCTCCACTGCCGGAATGCACTGGACTAAGGGGTCTTGGTGAATCCAGGCTGCCAGCGACTCCAGGGCCAGCATGAAAAGCATTGGGGACAGCGGACACCCCTGCTGCGTACCCCTCTGCAGCGTTAAGGTTGAGATACCACACCATTGACTCCCACCCTTGCTAAAGGTTCCTGATATAACAATTTGATCCAGTCCCAGAATCACAGGCCGAATCCCATCCTCTGCAGTGTTGCTAACATATATCCCCACTCTACAATGTCAAATGCCATCCTGGCGTCTAGGGCCAAGAGGACTGCCAGGGCATCTCTAGGGGGTTGTGTCATGTGGAGCACTCCGTATAACCAACGATGTTAGGTCGGGTGCTTCTACGGGGCATGAAGCCCGATTGATCAGGGTGGACTATAGAGGAAAAAACTTTCTGCAATCAGTTTGCCAGTGCCTTGACTAGCACCTTCGCCTCCACATTTAACAAGGAGAATGGTCTGTATGACCTGCACGCCATGGCCGGTTTCCCTGGGTTGTGTATGACTGCAATTGTAGCTATGCGCTGGTCTAGGGGGAGTTGATGGTCTGTCAGTGCCTCCTGAAACATGGCAGTGACTTGTGTGGTCACTTTGTCTGCTATCCCTTTGTATAGCTCCACTGGGACCCCGTTTTGCCCTGCACCTTTGCCAGATTACAAAGCCCCGAGCACCCGCCCTACTTTCTCCGCTGTCAGGTCCTCATCCAGTGCCTCCCTTTTGTTTGTCTGTAAAAGACACAAGGGCAACATCCATCAGGAAGTCTTCACAGTCTCCTTCCATCATAGGAGACTTAGAAACATACAAGCGGCAAAAGCTTCGGCTGTGTCTGCCCTGGTCTGCTTTATCAACCCTGTTTCGTCCACTATCTCCTGTATCCCCCTGTGCTCCTACCTTTCTAACCACGCTAACAACTTGCTTGCTTTATCACCTATAGCGTACAGTCGCCTCTGTGTGGCCAGGGCATACTTACAGGTGCTATCTTCAGCCAGTTCTTCTTGTTTGGCTAGCAACTTTTCACATAGCTCCACTATGTTTTCCCACGGTAAGTAGGCTTTTAGGACCCCCTCATCCCTCTCTAGTGCCTCCGTTTGTAATTTTTTTCCCCTTTTCTTTCCCCCAATCAACGCTTGAGCCTGCCCGCGGAGCACTGTCTTAAAGGCCTCCCATAATACACAGTTAGAGGCAACTGATTCCGTGATCTCCCAGAAGTAAAAGTCTACCCTTCCCCCAGCTTCCTCCCAATATCTGGTGCCTTCAGATACCATGTATCTAGTCTAGGTGGAAGTACCTGGCTTTGCGTCGGTTCCCTCAGAATTACCCTTACTTGCGATTGGTCTGAGATACCCCTTGCCCCGTGGCTCGCCTTGCCGAACTGGCTAGCATGGAAATGGTGCGTGTATATTTGATCAATACGGGAAAAGCTTCCAGGGGGATGGAGTAGTTTGTATTATCCGTTGAATGCGGGTGCCATGTCTGCCATATATCTACCAGCCCCATGGGATCTATAAAGGATCCCAACCGACCCCCCTCCCCTTGGGATGGACGCCCACTCAGTCTGTCTACCTCGGGTCACACACTGCGTTCATGTCACCCCCCACCCCCCATGACCAGGATCCCAGGTGGCAAATCCAGCAAAAGGGCACCAACATCTGGCAGTATCATTTTGTGTAGGGGTATATATAGGGAACATATGTTAAGGTTGAGGCCTTCCTATTGTCCAGTGATTGCTACGTAGCGGCCCAGATTGTCTGCCCTCATGTGGGTGACCATGCATGGCAAGGCTTTTTTTAGAAGGATTTCTGTTCCCCTGTTACACTAGGGTGTACCCGAATCTATCTAGGGCTTTGTAATAATTCCCACAGATGTGGGTTTCCTGCAAGAGGACAACATCCAGGGCCAGCCGGCTGAGGTATTGTGGGACAACTGTCCTTTTAATCTTGCTCCCCAGCTCATTCACATTCCAAGACCTAATGCTCACTGCCTTCTGTGGCCGAGTGTCCATTGTGGGAGCCGGAAGTGGAATGTCTGCCCTACCCCCCTCGGGATCCCAACCCCGACGGGTAGTTTTGCTTTAGACCTTGGACAGTCTTAAGTGGTAGTTTTGGTGACTGTTCTATGTTACCATGGTATTGAAGTTGTTGATATGACTTGTGTGAAGTTTGCAGAAGCTATTAGACTCAAGCAGCTCATTAGATGTGCTGATCAGTTGCACTTTAGATGAAGGAGTGAACATTACATCTTACAAATAGTTAACCCAACACAGTGGAGAGGAAACGTATATTTGACCATTCAAAGGCCTAGTTGTGTGAGATACAGGCGAACACACAATTGTGTTGTATATGTAGCTGTAGCCATCATATGAGCAGTGCTGAGTCAATGTGTTAGCAGCCACTACTAATCTGATGAAGCAGCTTAATGCCTTAGGAATACTTGGGGGCATATTTATACTCCGTTTGCGCCGAATTTGCGTCGTTTTTTTCGACGCAAATTCGGCGCAAAACTAACGCCATATTTATACTTTGGCGTTAGACGCGCCTAGCGCCAAAGTATGAGGAATGAGCGTCATTTTTTTGCGTGAATGCCTTCCTTGCGTTAATGAGATGCAAGGTAGACGTTCCCGTCTAAAAAAATGACTGCGACGCAAATGCGTCGTATTTATACTCCCGGGCAAAAATCACGCCCGGGAGTGGGCGGGGCAAAAAAACCCGCATTTGCGCCTCTTTTTAACGCCTGGGTCAGGGCAGGCGTTAAGGGACCTGTGGGCTCAGAATGAGCCCAGAGGTGCCCTCCCCTGCCCCCAGGGACACCCCTGCCACCCTTGCTCACCCCAGGAGGACACCCAAGGATGGAGGGACCCATCCCAGGGACATTCAGGTAAGTTCAGGTAAGTATAAATTTTTATTTTTTTTATATTTTTTTTTGGCATAGGGGGGCCTGATTTGTGCCCCCCTACATGCCTCAATGCCCAATGGCCATGCCCAGGGGACATTAGTCACCTGGGCATGGCCATTGGGCAAGGGGCCATGACTCCTGTCTTTACTAAGACAGGAGTCATGTAAATGGTGTCTGGGCGTCGTTAAAAATGGCGCAAATCGGGTGGAGGCGATTTTTTTGCGTCAACCTGACTTGCACCATTTTTAAGACGCCCTAACGCCATTTTCCCCAACGCCGGCGCTGCCTGGTGTACGTGCTTTTTTTCCACGCACACCAGGCAGCGCCGGTCTGCTAGCGCCGGCTAACGCCATTCAATAAATACGGCGCCCGCATGGCGCTTCAGAATGGCGTTCGCCAGCGCTAAACTTTTTGACGCTAAACTGCGTTAGCGCAGTTTAGCGTCAAAAAGTATAAATACGGGCATTGATGTGCACACTTGGTAAGGTATTATTCCTGTCTTCAATAATTTAATTTTGGGATACCAGGACAAGGGCAATCTAGGTAGACAGACACGTCTTTGAGTTGAGCCCGATATGTAGATTGCTCACTCCCATATGAGTGAACATCATTTGAGAGATGTAAATTAAAGTGGATGACAAGAACTTACTTATCAAGAAAAGTGATATGAAGGCATAAATGGACAAAAGTGTGTGAAAGGTGTTAAATGGAATGGTGAATGAATTTACACTAAGATTCAACATATTTTTTTAATATTTATTTTCGAATTGAACAAAAATATTTGTGTTTCCCTATACTGAACCATGAGGATATTTTGAGTTCCTAGGTTTTACACCCTCCCTTACTATATGAAAGTTCCACATATAGACTGGCACCCAACAGTGGATAAAATGTACTGAAATCCCAGAGTGAGATTGATGTTTCATGATCCAGGCACTAGTGAATGCTGGCTCACACAAGACATGGATGGTCACATTTTGTTAGCTTGATGGTTCTGAGTAGGACAGGGGCCACTATATATGGGTGAAGCCCTCCATTCTTTAATTCCAGAAGTCTCTGAAGATTCCATCTTCCCGCTCAGGACTGAGTCTTCCGTCCTCAGCTGGGAGACAGTGTTGAGTGATGAGGCAAGAAAAGGGCTATTTAATGACCAATCACATTGAAGACAAGCTGGGAGTTATAGCTATTGCTATTGGGCATTCTGGGAACTGAGTCCTGCACAGGTGTTGCATAGGCACTTCTGAGCACTGCACTAGAGAACAGAACAGTCATGATCCAGTTACACAAGATCCAGGATCCTGGGGATGTTGAAAAAGAAGACGCTTTTTTCATATGATATAACACAACATAGCCAATGACAATCTACCTTTACATACTTCCACCACTTATGACTCCTTGATATATTGGTGCCTTAATCAATTCCTCCACTCCTCTCAGACATTCCCCCAACCGTTGGCCAGCTCTATTGTGGCTAGAAGAAAACACAGATAGATCAACATATTGGCACCTCTAGAGAGGCCCAAAATGCTTAATTGATCCCTGAAGGTTTGCTGTGGATATGAAACAGTGCGTACAAAATCTCCCATCGGCATGTTCATACTGTATGAAATGAGTCCCCCAGGGTAGGAATTTCTTAGGCATTCCAGGAGGCTTCACTATGGCTGCATCACAGACATTCAGGTGCATGACACACTCTATGTAAATTGTCCAACTAGGGGGCTCATTTACAACCCCGTGCGTCACCTTAAGGGTGCAAAACAGTCCCCCACCCCACGCATTATTTACAGACTGGCGTAATGTCACCATTATGCCAGTTTGTAAAGCCTGGTACCACATTATACCTGTGCCAGGTATAATGTATGCAAGGTGGGCGTTCCCTCATTAGAAACCCGACAGAAATGGCGTAGTGAAGTCTAACAGATTTAATTGCGCCATACTGTACCAGCATAGCGTCATATTTTAATGCCTGCTCAGGGCAGGAGTTAGAAGTGAGGCTGTGCTGCTTCCTTTAGGGCTCCTTTAGCATTGCAGGACTAGCATCAACATTTTGATGCTAGTCCATCAATGTTAAGGGTTAGCGCCACAACAGCGTCAGAATTTCTGATGCTGTTGTGGACACTTTTGGGCCATGGAGCACTGTCTTGTAAATAAAGTGCTCCCATGACGTCATTAGAGTGGCTCAAAGCAACACAAGAAAAGTGGCTGATGCACCACTTTCTAGTAAATGAGCCCCTAGATCTTGCTGAGCAGCGAGTTTTGCTGAAATAGCCATTTGTCAAGGTGCAACTTTCGCTTCTGTTCACTCCTCCTCTGTTATGGACCTTGCATCTCGCTTCCATTTTGAGATCGAGAGTAGTTTTTCCGACGTGTTGGTATCTATGTGGACTTTTAACCACGCCCACCTCATGCCCATCACTTTCGTTCGTAGGCTTGCCTTTCAAAAATCCTTTGATGACATTGGTAAATGCTTTACGTTTGTTCCTCCTTTGGGCAGTTTTGTTACAGCCTTGGCCATAGGCCCCGTTACATTGATAATTGCATGTTTGCCGATATGTTTGACTGCAAGCAAAGTCTCTCCTTGGCGCTCATGCTCATAGTGGCCACGGCGCTTTGAATTGACTTGCTTATGTCAACTGTTTACTTTTCATTTTTAATTTATGTAGCATGAAAAGTCCAGTTAGGAATTTACAACGCTGATAGTTCTAACTCGAGCAAACGCAAGACCCATTGCATTGCAAATGCTTGTTCTTTAAGTGGTACTTCGGAGGTCTGGGTATTAATAATGAGCGTTCTGTGTACCTGTGATATTCCCTTTCTTTTAAAGCTATCAATAATCAGTTTTGCTTCAAGTGGAATAACATCCAGTACTTAATATGCGTCTGGGAGGTGTAACCGTAGGGCACGTCAAAGTTATAGAATTGTGACGTGCAGATTGAATTCAGACAAAAGGTTTATAAATGATTTGATGTGACCCCTCGCTCATACATTCCTCAGGCTAGATTTACTGACATGCTCAAACTGGAAGGCTGGATTGTTCCTGTCTCCACAGAGCCACTAGCTCACTATATTCAGATGGGCGGCCCAATAGTATGATCGGATGTCAGCTATTGCCAGCCCCAATCATAAGGGGATTGAAAGCATTTATCTAATGCATTCTTGAGACTTCATACTGCCACAAAAAGGAGTGCACCGTGTCTGGGATCTTCATAAAGAACCTCTCTGAGACTTGTAAAGGGTAGTTCTGCATTACATACAGGATTCAAGCCATGGTAATCATTTACAAAATGGCTACGTGTTCCAGAATCGAGATAGGGCACTTACTCCATATCTTCAAGTATAGTGGGAGACTCTCGATCAACAGATGTGTATTTGAGTCCCAGATCACTACCAGGTTCAGCGTAATTGTGAACCAGACATAAAGTATAGGCCTGCAGCACATGTTGGTCTGCCACTCTGTGCCCATGTGGCCAACTTGCTCTGGAAAAAGGTTGCGTTTATCCCATTTGACTTATAAAGCAGAGATTCTACCAAATGTGTACTTGCATCACTCCTCTACCAGACAGCTGTGGCTGTGGCTACTGCACAAAAAAGGAGGTAATTTGGATATAGGGACACTTTGGGCCAGATTGACCAACACTTTGATCTGTGTTTGGGTCACAAAAGTGATGCAAACCAGTACACTTTTGTTTGTTATTTACTTTCTAGCACAAAACTTGTTTTGCCCTGGAAATTGCTTAAAATTAACGCAAGCTGCACTGTAAAGCACACATACAAAGTAGGAAAAGTTTTGAAAGTTGTCTCAGCGTAGTATTTTGTAATGGAAGGGAAGCACTCCATTACAAATCCTATGCTAGACTGTAACACACCCTTGCACTATAGCCCAAAGATGTGTGCGTCGCATGCGTAAGCAGCAACATTCTGCACCGGCACTAGTGAGATGGGAGGAGAAATCCATATCTCTCTAGATATGGTGCTCTCCTGCTCTCTCCCTGTCACACAACATAGCTTCCTGTCACACAACATAACATAGCATTTCTGGCTGCTGCACTGCACTGGGTGATACACTGATAAATCTGGTCCTATACGGTATTGAAGCCCCTCCCAGCCAAACCCCTAGACCAGAGCATCTTGCTGGAACCACTCTGTCAGACGTCCATTAGTGATTGTAAACAAGATAAATGAGGGAAATCATCCGTAAAATGAGAATGAGAATGAGGCCCTCAGCTCCATGCATAGGGTTTTGACTGCCAAAGGAAATTGGTACCCTTGTTAATTTTGAAGAGGATTAAGTAGAGGTATTTCCAATCTACTGCATCTCAGTCTTTTTCAAAATGGTTTAAAAAGAGAGTACAGAAGACGAACGGTCATCCTGCAAAGGCTAGGGAATTTTGTAGTCTCCTACATTAACGCCTGGTTGCTCTTTTAGTCATAAAGCCATTCGATAGACAAGTGACCTAATGACCCTAACTAATCTATTTGCCATATCCTTCATAAAACCTTTGGTTTAATTATTAATGAGAGAGAAGAGCCTGTGGGAAGCACACCAGTCCAGCGGGCGCCCCAGTTTGGTTATATAAGTGGTTTTTGCGCTACAGACGTCCTTCGGAGAGGCACTGTTTGCCACAGCTTCCTGTTGCATGTTTCAAAGGAGTATGGCAGCTATCATTGCTAGTCAGCGAGGCCGTTTGGGCCTGGGGATGGTCCCCAAGGCCACCACAAGCACTTCTACCGAGAAATCTCTATTGCTTTCTTACCTGAGGTGGTGACCCTGTGCATGGGGAGATCGCATATGAACTCCAGGATGCCCTCTTTTTGCTCTCCATGGGCCGTGATGTGTTGAATTGTACTCTGCAAACGTGTGAGCTGTAACAGGGGCATCTCCGACCAGCACGTCCTGGTCATCTGTAATCCCATCTTGTCCTTCATGGAGAACCAGTATAGCATCTGGTCTGCCTTGTCCAGGAGTTCATAACTTCAGTGATGTGCATGTGATTTCCACCTAACGCAGCACATCTTCCTTACCTGTGCTGCCACCAAATCTGCTGTGGCCTTTTCTGTTTCCACGTGTTAGTGTTTATGGTAGGCCATGGCCCTGCTGCAGAGTATCATTTTGAAGTCTTCCCAAAGGAAGAATGGGATTGAACAGAGCCTTCATTAGTAGGAAGTGTTAGTTAGCTTTCCTTTGGAGGAATATAGTGAATTGTCTGTTTTCAGTCACCATGCATTTCACATCCATGTACCCTTATGCATCCCTGTCAAAAGGCCTATGATGATCTCCACTGGTGTGTAACCTGTTATTCCACACGTCAGATTTCGAGCATCTGACCCACTTTGCATGTCAGATACTGCAACAAAAAAGTAATCAATTCCGGAAAAGGAATGGCAGGCCACTGAGTAGAATGATAATGGCATTTCCCCTGGATACCATTATTGGCAGACATCCTACTCGCACAGCATTTAAGCCCAATCCCTGAGCAAGGGGACTCTGTGTCCCTATGGTCCCTAGTGTTTTTCAATCCATTGCAGGATCCATGATGCAATTAAGATCCTCACCTAGGAATGTAGCACTAGGTTATGTTTGTAAAATCACCTCCAACGTCATCTGTATAGTTGTCTTCACCAGCGGAGTGGAGCACAAGCATTAATATGTGTACATTTCAGACCTTGAATTGACTTCTTTGCTTCTTTCTTGTTGCAAAATTGTTCTGGACTACAAAGGGGGACGATTTGTTTAGGAGAATGGCCAAACCCCTTGAGCCTCTAGTGTAGCCCACATGTTGATCTTCTGTGTGCCCATATCAATCCATGGAGCTACAGTTTTTTTTTCTCCATATTTCTTTATTTTTCTGAATATTAGAAGTCATTTGCAATACCAAAGCTATACAGTATTTGGGTGTGTAAAAAAGCTTTCCTTTCGGAGTTTGCCCTTTTCCCTACTCCTCTCCCCGTGTTACCCCTAAACGTGCTGCGTCCCTCCCCAAGTCCAGCCCTTCCACCTCTAAGACCTCCACTGCTGCCCCTGCAAGTTCCCATGCCCCTCCCCTGCCAAGAAGTCTACCCCTCCACCTAAAAACCAACCCTCTCCTAAATATAAGTTGAAGACCAAACCTTCCCCTCCCAGGTCAGATCCCAGAGGCCCCCTCCAAAACCCAAACCAAAACCCCCACCCCTCCAGATAATCCCTGAGGTGCCTGCCTGCCCTATAGATGCCCCTACCTGTGAAGGTTACATGGCAGTCAGGAGTTAAGTCCGGGGCACACATATGTGCACTGTGTGCATTAAGACTTTTAATTAAGGACTGGCCTATGGCCTTTGTTTTTCCAATATTTTGGATCTAATTATAATTTAAACCAACCTGTTGTTGGTTTCCTTGTTACATCTTTGTCATGCACTTCTTTCCCTAGTATGTAGTTATTCCTGGCTGACACTACTTGTGTGTCTGAATGTGTGTGTGTGTGTGTGTATGTGTGTTCTTCTTGGGCTACGTGTGTTGTTTTGGCAGTATGTGAGGTTGTGTCCAGTGATTGTGTCTGAAAGTGGTAGGGTATGTGTTGTGTGATAGACATTTGTGTGTTGAAGGGATTAGTTGTGTTGGTATTGTGTGTTGTTGGTGTTGTGATGTGTGTGCTGGTGTGTGTGTGTGTGGCTTTGTGTGCATTGTGTGAGTGTTCTGTGAATGAAAAGTTGGTCACAGAGTTGTTTATAGGTCAATCGATAAGTAGTATGATTGTGTATTTGTATGTGTGTTTTGCCTGTTGCTGTTAGCTGGTGAAGTCTGTGTGATGTGTCCTTGGGTGGTGTCCCCTGTGTGACCCTTCCAAGTGATTTGAGATGGTGAGGTTGTATTGTTTTTGTGATGTGTTGTGGTGTTGTGTGGTACTGTGTGAGTGTGGGCCTATGCGGTGTTTCTGTGAGTACCTGTGTGTGTGACATTTGTGTGTGTGTGGTGATCGTGGTGTGTTTGTTGTGTATATGCAAGTGTTTGTCTGGCTGTATTAGAGTGTGTGTGTGTTAGTGTGCAATTACGTGTATTGCCAACGCACCCTCTTCCCGAATGTATGTTGTGTGTGTGTAAAAAAATTGACAATATAGAACAGTAACAGGTAGTGTGTACTTACGGTTGCTGTCGTCGTCACAGATTCAGAAGTCTTTGTGTGAGCAGGAGCAGCAGGAAGGCATGCAGTTCTGATTCCATGGCTGCTCCGGGCAAGTATGGCTTCCTGAAGGTGGATGTCTCCTTTCATGCAGTTCTTTTCCGCCTGGATTTCCGTGGTGGTGCGACCGAGGTGGAAACCTTGGTGGTGTGCAACCTCGTAATCTGTCCAGCAGAAACATGGTCTTTGCCAGCCTGCAGGTGGCTACTGTCATCCCTGGCGGCCAGACCGCACTGACGGTGCTGGCGATGGTTTGGCTGTATTCTGTTGGGAATACCACCATGGTCATAATATGGTGGTCTTCTCTGCCAGCCTGTTGGCGGTATGACCGCCACCACCAACATGGCGGACCTGACACCGCCAAACTTGTAATGACCTCCAGAGTGCTGAAGAAATGGTCAGATTAGTAGTCAAGGCCTGCATCACAGAAGCAAAGCTGTTTTAGTAAGCTCCATGGGGCATGCATTCCACTGAAGACGTTCACAGCAGAATCAGTAGAATTAGTTGTAACAAGCGATCACGAGGCAGCCTCCCAGGTTTTAAAGATATGATTTGGTGAATGTCCTGGTAAGGTGCAAAGGTGGGTAGCTGCAGGCCAAGCCCTTCAGCCAACTCACACTGCACACTGCACACGGCCAATAAAGATATGCAACGCAGAATGGGTACATGTCTAGTGCATGCAGTAGACCATTAAAACAGATATTCATTGAAAAATGCAGTTTAAGGTTAGTTGTAGTTTGGCAAACACAAACTCGGCATGTATTCAGGTGCGCATTGTGTGTTGCATACCATAACTGACAAATTTCAGCAGTTTTTTGGGTTTGTGTATGCCGAACCTTAGCTAAATTGTAACTATTTATTCAGTGACTCTAGAAATATAGTATGCGAGTTGCTAATGCTAAGGTTGTTTCACTCATACATATTTCTTGCAAGATCAATATCAGAAGGTATTGTATTATTCATCAGATAGGTTTCTTTTCTAGCCCATATAACATTATAGTAGTGTAGAGGCATGGCAGACTGAAAAACTACCACAGTTATTACTACCTACACTTTTGTTTCAGGGTCCAGAGGAGGCACATGATATGGCACTTTAGTGTCTAGGTGCCATGTGTGGTCTAGCCTTCTGCCCATTGAAGAGGGTATGGAACAAATATGCAGAAGGGTGGTGCCAGTCTGTTACCACTAAAAAACACTAGGAAGGTGTTAGAAATGGAGTCGCTAGTTGGCAGAGGTATTCACCTTTGTCCAAATAGGGACCACAATCCTAGTCAGGGTAGTCACAGACAATCCAATTGATCTTTTACCCACCCTTTGGTAGCTTGGCACTGACCAGTCAGGCTTAACTTAGAAGGCAAAGTGTCACGCATTTGTGCAATAAATCATGCAGTAATACAGTGAAATCACCACAAAAATATACCACACAGTTTTAGGATATTTATCTGGTTAAATTAAGGTCAAAACAATAAAGATTCAATAAGCACAAGCTGAGATTTCACTTTTGCAAGATTAAAAAGAGTCTTAAATCTTAGACATCTACAGTTGTCTCTTGTGTGCGTCAAAATGACCACGCACGGAGACCGCAGACGAGGAGATGTGTGGAAAAATAAGGTGTGCGTCGGATTTTTTGAAGGTGCACAGACAATGCATTGTTTCTTTCCACACTGCAAGGAGCTTTGCTTCGATTTCGGGTGCACAGTTCCTCACTGTGATGCAGGGATCTTTTGACTCCCAGGGATGATGCAGGGAAAATTCTGGGCGTGCAGGAAGAAGTCACAGGCGTTACGTCAATCCGCTAGGCGATGCGTCGAATTTTCTGTTGCACTGCATCGATTCTTCACTCAGGAAGTCGGGCTGTGTCATTCCGGCTCAGCTGTGCATTGATCTGGTAGGGCTGTGCGTAGATGCTGCGTTGATCTTCGCTCAGGAAGTCAGGCTGCGTCGTTCCGGTTCAGCTGTGCAGTGATTTTCTCGTCACAGGGCAGCCTGTGCATCGTTTCTGGCAGGCTGAGCATCAATTTTCGGTGCACAAGGGGTTTCCTTGAAGAGATGAGATCTTTTTGGCCCTGAGACTTCAGAAAACACAAGGCAAGCTCAATCCAAGCCCTTGGAGAGCACTTCTCAGCAAAGTCAGAGGCCAGCAAGGCAACAGGGCAACAGCAGGGCAGCAGTCCTTCACAACAAATAGGTCCAGATGAGTCATTTGGGCAGCCAGGCAGTTCCTCTTGACAGGTTGCAGGTTCAGGTCCAGAAGTGTCTGAGTTGGTGGGATCAGAGACCCAGATTCATACCCAAAAATTCCTTTAAAGTGTGGGGGGGGGGGGAGACGTCAAACAGTGGTTTTGAAGTACACAATTTCCCCTTTAGTACAGATTTGTCTGGCAAGGTCCCAGTAGGGGGTTTGGCAGTCCATTGTGTGAGGGCAGGTCACTATCCTTTGAAATGTGTCAGGCCCTCCAACCTTCCAGCCCAGGAAGACCCATTTAATATGCACATGAGTGCAGGTGTGACTGAGTGTCCTGAGTTTGTGGTTGTCTGGGTGAAATGCACAAGGGAGCTGTCAACCAGGCCAGCCCAGACGTTGATTGGAGACAGGCTGTAAGGCACAGAAGGTTTTGTGTGCAGAGAAATGCTCACTTTCTAATAGTGACATTTCTAAAATAGTAATATAAAATCCAACCTCACTAATAAACAGGATTTTCTATTACCATTCTGGCCATACTAAATATGACCTGGCTACCCCTTTCAGATCAGAATCTACCACTCAAAAAGTATATGAGAGCAGACCTAATGCTAGCCTATGAAAGGAGCAGGCCTCACAGTAGTGGAAAACAAATTTAGGAGTTTTCCACCACCAGGACATATAAAACATGTGTACATGTCCTGCCCTTTACCTACATAGCACCCTGCCCTATGGGTCACCTAGGGCCTACCTTGGGGATGACGTATATGAAGAAAAAGAGGCATCTAATACTTGGCAAGTATTTTTAAATGCCAAGTCGAAGTGGCAGTGAAACTGCACACACAGGCCTTGCAATGGCAGACCTGAGACATGGTTATGGGGCTGCTTATGTGGGTGGCAAAATCAGTGCTGCAGGCTCACTAGTAGCAGTTAATTTACAGGCCCTGGGAACATGTAGGGACTTACAAGTAAATTAAATATGCCAGTTGGGTATGAGCCAATGTTACCATGTTTTGGGGAGAGAGCACAGGCACTTTAGCACTGGTTAGCAGTGGTAAAGTGACCAGAGTCCTAAAGCCAGCGAAAAATGAGGCGGAAGGCAAAAGGTTTGGGGGGTGACCCTCCAGAGAGGACATTTCCAACAGGTGGGAATTAAAATAAAACCCCTTTGGAAATAATGTTAAACACATTTGTAATTGAATTAAGGTATTATTTACAATAATTAAAATACAAGTAAATATAATGTAATGTTAAAAATATGTAAAATAGTACATATTTATTATTTAATATTAAAATATTTGAACACCTTATGTTGAACTTAAAAATAATGTAACAATAATTATGATAATATATAAATATACCTACATTAAAATAGAACTAAATTAATTTTAATTAATTCTGCACATCACTTTTAATAGTTATTAATGCATGTTTAAAATGTATAATGTTGTCTGGAGATGGGAATTTATTTTTGAATGTACACTTCAGAAAAATAATTTTGATTTACTATATTTCCATTTATTAAAGTTTTAATTAAAAATGTAGGGCCTGATTACGTGTTTTGCGGTGGGGGGACCACAATGGCAGTGGTGTGGGTCCAACCGCTGTATTACAATACACGCAGTTGCATAGATGAAAGACCGCTGTGGTCCCACCCACACCGCCAGCAACACTAGACCACTGTGAAGTAGGCCTATGCACCACATCGGAGCTGGCGGAAACGGAGGGATATATGGCGAAACTCACCTGCAGGCAGCGTCACACATCCTGTGCCGCCATGGAGCCGAGCCTACAGGCCCTGCTGCTGCTTGTGCTACACATTGGTGCACAAAATAGACACTGTTGTGGACGCAACCAATGGTAAGCCAAACACGTACCCATTTCCTCCAACTCCATAGCAAATCGACGGTCCGTCATTGACCTTGTATGTTGGCTGTGATCCTTGGCCCAAATATATTCGGATCTTTGGCCAGGACACTGCACCACCACACTCTACAAAACTTGATATGTGTGCACATCCCAGTTTCAGGGATAGTGATGTGTTCATAACATTGTGTCACACAACAGCAAATCTTCATCAATAACATACCTGAACATTGAAGTGACCTTCACATTGTTCACATGCCATGGTCTGTTGTGCCATAACATATACATCTGTATGGGTCTCATTGAATCCAAACAAACCTTCCCTGCAAAATCCTTGTAATGGACTCACACATTTCACCCATATTGCAAGAGAATGTAAGGCAAATGGGATGCAGAATAATTTGTGTGACAAACATCCAAAGCTCACAATGTAAACAATCCCTGAAGAATAGGTATGGCGGCATCAGGGGAACCCCAGGAAGGCTACAGCCCTGAGACACTTTTTACTTTGCACATGCTTCAAAACCACTACGTGCACTAGAACTGTGTCTTGTGAAGATCAGGGGCAACCAACAGTATAACCAAGTTACATGTCTATGTTGCAAATGTGTAAGTGCAAGTCCAGAGAGCAAGTACACCAGTAACAGCATGGGTCACACATTTATATAAAGTAGGTGTATGGTATGCACATTAAAACAGGCACATGTCCATTCAAATGTATAAGAAGGTAGCACAACTGAACACCCTCCATGTGTGGACAAACAAACCTCAAGCTTGCACACATGATACAACTGTCCAATCTATATCAGTGGGAGAAATGTAACCCAATAGATGTTGACATTGGCCAAGCCAAGATGAAATACTTACCATATGAAACACCAACCAATGCAATGAAACCCCAATTGGATTACATCCCACACATCTATCCATTGAACTCTTCCCCTTGTCCTGGGTGACTCCAGCACTGGTTCCAAAGTCAGATCTTACCAGCCACATGAAATGGATCATCAGTCAGGGTGAAACAAACACAACTGTAGTCATACATTACACATTATTCATGAACATCAAAAAGGTAGAAAAGTAATGGCAGGACCAATGTGTAGCAAAACAACCAACTGATGTTTATTTTCATACTCTAAAAATTGAGAAAAGGCCAATGGCCAACACTTGTACCAAATGTGTTGAGCACACTGCTGTGCCCCACAACCTGCCTCACAGATCACTGCCACATGATCCTCCACAGGAAGGGGCATCTAGTGGTACCTTAATGACCACCCACGGATGGGTGGGTTTGGTCTTGGGAGGGGTGGGCTTTACTTTGGGAGGGGTGCGCTTCTTTTTGGATTTGGTTGGAATGTGGCTGGTTTTGGGGGGGCAGGTGCCACAGGGGAGGACTTAGGCATGAAATGGATGGGTTGGGATGTGGGCAGGGTCTTTTTTGATTTGGCAGGGGGGTTTCACAGGGGTTAGGGCAAATGCAATCAATAAACTTTCTTTGGGAAAATGGATAGGTTGTTTTGGAGGGATTAGGGGTTGGGAGGTTGAGGAAGTGCTTGTGTCAGGTGTGGGAGTGACTGTTGATGCTGGTGTGTGTGTCTGAAGTATGTTTGTGTTTTGTTGGCGTCTGTTGTGTGTGTGAGTGTGGGCATTTGCATTTCTTGGTGGATTGTGACGTGGATGTGATGGGTAAGGTTGGAGTGGTGGATGTGTCTGTGTGGGTGGAGTGGTGTCTGGGGGTATGGTATAAGTGGTGGCTGTAGGTGTTGGGGTGGTGTCGGGGGTTTTGGGGTGAGTGGTGGCTGTGTCTGTGGGTGTTGGATTGGTGTATGGTGTGAGTGGTGGCTCTGTGGGCATTGCGGTGGTTTCTGGGGGTAAGGTGTGAGTGGTGTCTGTGGGCGTTGGGGTGATGTCTGGGGGTATGGAGTGAGTGGTGGCTGTGTCTATGAGTGTTGGGTGGTGTTTGGGGATATGGGTGAGTGGTGGCTGTGTCTGTGGGTGTTGGGGTGATGTCTGGGGATATGGTGTGCCTGGTGTGTGGGTCTGTAGGTATGGTGTCTGGGGGTATGGTGTCTGTGAATGGGATGAGTATCTGTTGAATGCTTGCATGCTTATATGTCTTGTGGTGTTTATGTTTATGTGTGCTGCTTGTGGCTGTTGAGGTGTGTATGTGTGTATGTCTGAGTCTGCTTGAGACAGGTATGGAAATAGGGAAATTGGATGGGGAAGAGGAAGGTGGTGGGGGAAGGATTGTGGGGAGTGGAAGGCTGCTGTGAGGGAGGAGGCCAGAGTCTGAACAGATCTCTGTAGGCCAGACATGGCACTGGGAATGCCTTCCAGGTACGCAACTATCTGTTGAAGCTGGCTGTCCCGCACCTGGATGGCATTCAGAATGGCAGTCTAACCAACAGGGATGTTCCTCAGGAGGTCAACAGCTTCCACAGGGGTGACAGGGGTAGGGGGTGAGGTGCCTGGTGCAAAAGAGATGGCTAACCACTTGGGGGAGTGAGCCCAGCCAACTGAGTGGGGAGCAACAGGGAGGGTAGAGATGGAACTAGGGATGGCAGACAAGGATGGAACAGGTGTAGGTCCTGAGTGTTCCGCCACCACTAGGGAGTGTCCACTGGGGGTCAACTCAGAAAAAGATGACGTTGAGCCTGTGTCCTCCGTGACACTCCCCTCTCTCTCTAGGCCACTGGGTTCCTCCATGTCTGATGTTTCGTGACCAGAGGCTTCCCACTGATGTTGGCCCTGTCTCCTCTGCTTGCCTGTGATGACGCTGAAATGACAAATACAAATAGGGTCATTCCATGTGCCTGAACACACTTGAACAACAGCTTTGATTACAAAACATTACCATAATGTACAGTAGCCCCCAGCCACAAAGTCCTCCAAGGTGGCTTCAAAATTTGCAACACCACATCCATGCATGCTACATGAACTGTAAACATTTGCCCACAGACAAATCAGACTCATCGACAACTTTAATTGCATGAGTGAAGTCCAATCACAGTACCAATGGATCAAGTAGGAGACTTTGTCACCTTGAATGGTTTAGCTCTTGTAGCACACCCCAGTAAACTGTTAACATCACATCTTATGGCAATCCCAAGTTCAGTCTTGCGGATTCCACACAAGGTCCTGCTATCAGCAAATGTTAATATACACAATACCACATCATGATGAAATAATGGGCCAATAATCCAGCCATGTTGCAGTAAGAAGTACAGTAGCCGGAAAAAGGTGACATGGAAACACCCATGTCAAACTGTAAAAACTCACCAATGGTAACTTCACCATATGTCCATTGCCTAAATAGTCTCATGGGAAGTTGTACTAATGTTGCTTTGCTAGGTAACTTATCTTGCACATAAAAGTACACTGGAGACAATCTGGTCAAAATGTCTGGGAAATATGTCTACAAATATCCACAGCACAATGAATCAGCTAGGCCTAGGGAAATCACCTGTCTCGATTGGTACTGCTGAGAACGCCCTTCTAACGCTGCATAACTAAAAGGGAGTAATCCATTGAATGTTGTTGTGGCTCAGGGGATCTCCAGTATCTGAAGAGGGCCTTGAACATGTTTCTCAATGGGAAGGTACATCCAGTGCTTAATTTGTAAATAAAAAGGTGCCGGTGCCCAGAGCCCTCCTTTTTAACACACTGCTGCTGCAATTAAATGTGTGAACACGGAATACTGGGGCAGCGTAATCCCGAAGGCATCTCGGACCTCTTCAATCCATTTTAAGACACTCCCTGCCCCTTCAGCTCACACCTGCAGCTTTCTGCTTTCTCTTATTATGACGCTTTTTTGTTTTTCTCTTCCTCTGCCTTTCACAAACGTGTCTTTTGCTCGCAGCAAATGCTTGAGGCAGAAGACTAAGCGCCGGTCCTCAAAAAAAGGTGCTGGTGCTCAGCACCGGAAACAACAAGCACAAATTAAGCACTGGGTACATCACTGTACTTTTTTGTCATGCAAACACAGATTCCATTGGATTACTGAGTGTACACACTTACATATGATTCCAGCATGTCTGCATGACACTCCCTGATGCATGTCAACAGTCAGGAAATGAACCTTCACCAATTAAAATGTGCAAAGCATTTAGCCAAATGATTCAACATCAATAACATGAGAATGCACATTGTGATTAATTACTGTAGGTCTATCTGTCATGTCCTTCATTACTTCTGCAATTGTTCATGATAAATGACATGGAGTAACGGATTAGGGTATGTGTGACCCAACAAACAATGTCGACACACTCCTGTTTGTGGTACCACATGAACTGTATACCCATCATATAAAACTATTTTCCAAGAGATTTTGTCATGCACACATATGTGATGGAATCAGACATCATCCCAATGAAGACAGGTAGATCATGTATGAAACAGTAGTGGAAATGATACACCAAAAGTGCAAAGTACACATGCTAACACGTGCGCAAATACTGATGCCAACAGTGATGTTACAGAAATCATGTAATTGTACATTCCCACTTACCAAGGGAACGTATTGTTCAATGACTGCACACAAAGGACAATGTATGCTATGTTGTATGTATAATGGCCACCCTCGCATGAGGGACCGTAGTGACGCACCAGCACTCCTGACACATTGAAGACAAGTGGCCTGTTGGGTACAGATGCCAATATACTCTCTTGAGCAGACACATGGCTGAGTACAGTGATCTATTACCTCATGTTGTTTGACGTTGGGGCTGACACACTGAAGATAAGTGGACTGTTAGGTACAAATGACACCCACAACAAGAAACAACATGAGAATATTTGACCACTGTACTCAGCAATGTGTCTGCTCAAGACAGTATATTGGTAGTGGACTGTACTCTGTTGTGTCCCTGGTCACTAGGACAATAGACCAGGTGCATCAGTATGCACCAACTACCATACCTACACAAACAATAACACATCTTGTGTGTCGCACATGGGCCATCTTCAATATTCATGGGGAGATGGCTGCCTGTAATACATCAACCTGGCAATGTAACAAGTAGGAATCTCCCCAGGACTCACCCCCTTGTAGCTACAGTGCTTCCCTCAAATGCCCATCAAGCTCAGGATAGGCCACCACCAGTATGCGGGTCATAAGTGGGGATAGGGTCCGGCGTGCACCCCGCCCACATTGGGAGGGCAGCCCCAGCTGGACCTCTGCGATGTTCTAGGCCCAGCGTCTCAGGTCCTCCAACCTTTTGCAATAGTGCACACTCTGCCGGCGATAGACCCGCAGGGTATGCACCTTCCGGGTGATGGCTCTCTAAATCCCTTGTTTCTGAGCGGTGTTGACCTGTATGGATGCAATAGACAAATGAAGAGGTCACAATTGCACCTTTTTATGGTAACTGGTTGTTTAACACACATTCTGGAAACAACCTAGCACAAGCATTTTGTAATTGTCAACACACTACATGTATAAAGCACACATGGTGATAAGTACAGGAACATAAATACACACTTTTGGAGTATCTGCTGATTATCCACAGCCCTGGTCATGGCCTACACTGACTAAGCAAGCCCACTGACATCATGTAGCCCAGGGCCAAGCAACATGTACTGTGATGTGAGCCACTATGAAACACAACACAACATTGTGACTTTCTGAATGGTAAAGAGCTGGCATGGGTGCCACTGAAAGCTTCTTCTCTGTGGATGTGTGGACATGTGGTCTACCTAATGGGTTCTCATACCACATCTGAGTGGGTTTATGTGGTATGTATTGGTATCACAAGGAGGCACCTTTTACCATATGTGGCATTCCTACAGAGACGACATTCAACAACCCAAGGTATGTTTGGTCTGATTGGTTGCATGAGGCAAAGTTAGTGAATCACATGTCATGATCTCCTCTGAATTAACCAACTATCTGCACTGTGGGTTTGCACTTGTGCAATAGGCCTGTACTGTACAAACATGACTTATGGAAAGGTGACAACAGCCCTGTGGGAGTAAGGGAATAGTCATAAGTCAATGACACACATTGACAATGGGGGGTCAATGGAAATAAGAACCAAGTCAGGTGGTTATCTCAGTCCCCATTTCTAATGTAGTCAATGTAAAAGCATTCAGGCAAAATTGTGTTTCTGAAGACACATTTGGTCACATCCAAGGATCTGCACTGGACCTGGTACCTCAGTTGCATTGCCACAGTTAGTGTCCACCAGCCTGGGCTATGTCCCATACTGGGAAAAGTCTTTGACAGGCCTTGTTTTCTGCAGGTTGAGCATACAGAACCTACATGAACATCACATTTCCATCACCTCCAAGCTTGACAGTACATCCCGTGGCCATCCTATATATGGGTTCAGGGTTGTGTGGCACTCTGAAGAGCTCAGTGAGTTTTACATTGTTCTCATACCACAGTTTACCAAGGTCTGATCTGGGCTGAGTGTGAATTGACACATTGCTAACAGCATCCTCAGCAGACACAAACACTATACATACACATTTCATGCAGTACTGCAGATACATTTACTGTGTCATTTACCATCATCAGATATATCATTGTTTGGCTGTAAGGTTTACTTGCATAGATATATGAATTCAACAGAAGGAGGATCTACGGCTTATCACAAATCACACAACACTGGTTATTTGAAATACAGAGTATAGGGCTCCACATTCGATGACCTGCACATCCTATGAATGGACCACAGATTGTGAAAACAGGCACCCAAATAACTCACTGGGACTCAGAGGCACATTGTAGCCTGTGAGGAAAGAAAGGATGGTTTTGAACAGAGTCAAATGTGCCAATGGGGTAGTTACCGGTTCTTCTGGTGAGCCATGGAGCTAGTCATACAGGGGAAGGACCTCTTCCATGAACCTCTCCAGATCTTTAGGAGAAAAGGCAGGGACCCTTTCACCTGTTTGGCATGGCATTATTGCTCCCAGAGGTAGCATACAACAGCTGAAGTGGTGGAGGTGTTGATGGCAGCAGTGTCAGGAGGCAAGTGAGTTATTTTCAAAATCGCGGCGTACATGTAACGTGGTCATCATCGTCGACGAGCACAGCCATTGGGCTGCGACTGTCACAGTCAACAACGTTAGCCTATGGCTGTGTCCACTGCAGTAGAAACCACCTACTGACTTCCGCTGGAGGCAGGGGGTTCCTGAAGTCCAATAAATTAGGTCAGGCATCTGCCATTTTGGCAGTTCAAACTACAGTTTTGGTGACTGTAAAATGTGTCACAACATCTATAAATGTGTAGTAACATCTCAACATATGTAAAGCTCCCTTGATATGTAGATTCTCCTTCACAATCATCAGTGTAGTGCGTTGCTGGTCACAGATGCCATATGACAGCGATGTACTGTACCCCGCCGGTGATGGTATTTTTGGTGATTGGAACATTCTTTATAATATCAAGGGACACAGGAGGAGCAAATAGGTGTTTTATGTGTGCATATGTGTCGTAGACACATGTCTAGACGGCCATGGGGATCATAGTTGGACCTTGAGTAGTTGGCACTTTTGATGTTTTAATGGTTGTTATATATTTCCAGTCAGTAGTGTTTTGTCATATGACTTTAGTCTCACTCATCAGGTATGTTGGTCTGGACATAGTGACTAGTTTTTCCAACTCATTTGATTCCACAAATAGGTACCCTGGGAGGAGGTGGTAACTTCCAGTCTACTATCCATTTCCAGATCTTTAGACCTAGGATGAACATGATGTAATAAAGCAGTTCCGTCTGAATAGGCAAACAATCCAAGATTGGTGTCATCAGTTGGAGCCGTATACCACCCATTGTGATACTCATGGCAGTATTACACTTCATGGTTATATTGTCCTTTCAATATACAGTGGGTAGTATATCTGGTGGTAAGTCACAACCTATGTTCAGTGGTGTTTTAAAAGACGTGCATAGAGCAATGATGAAACACATTGACAGTTGGAAGAACACGGGCCAGTGGAGAGGGCTTCTGGGCTCCTGAGGCCAGATTTCACTGTCTGGACAAGACTGGAGGAGCCCCCTCTACTCACCCGGGAAGGTGTGTCAAATCACCGTGGCCTGCTGCATGCTCCATAAACTCACCATGCGAAGGAACATTCCTTACATCTCAGAGCAGGAGGAGCCTGAGATGCCACATAAAGATGATAGTGGTGTAGAGGAAGGATCTGACTTGAGACAAGACCTCATCAACAGCTTCTTCTCATGAGTGTAAGTATGTCATGAGATGCCATGACTTTGACTGTACAATGAACTCTTCTTGTGATGATATGAGGAGTATATTTGTTGGAAATGTTAAGAAGCTGAAGCTCTAGCAAATACTGTCAAAGTGTGTATGATGAGGGAACCTTTTGACACAATCATATTTTGGAGATGTTGCCTTGTTTGTGTAGGATTTATAACATGGACTGCATTCTCCAGACTTTTGCTATGAGAATTCTGTCATATGTATGGTTCCATAACTATACTCCTTGTTTTTGCGTTTGTTCAGGTACCTTCACCATGACTTCTCCATTGGGACATTTTTTCGAGTTGTGACATTGGCAGGCATATGATGCTGTTGGGACATACTAAGTGGACATTGATTATTCTTGGGAATGTATGTCACAGACTTTGGGTGTACAAGACCTGTGCCAATACAGCTTCCACTTTGATACGATGGAAGTTTAGAAGACCCTATTAAACTTGTCCCTTGTGTGGTGGCCCTGATGCTTCATGTGTGTCATCATGTGGTCAGAAAATATGTAGTTGTAGGCAGAATTCATGTTAGTTTCCCTTCACATTGGCTAAACACTCTTTTTGTATGAACTGTATGTAGCTGTTGATGAGTTGCATCACTGTAGGCTAAAGTGCCTGTGGCACATCACTGACGTTTGTGTCATAACACCAGATGCAGAAGAACTGGATTGTAATGACCCTATGATCAGGAACTGTTGCACTGCCATCTGTCTGGATCTTGCATTATATGATGTGGAATTCCTTCCGAGAAGTAGGTGATATGGCTCCAGCTGATGGCATCAACCATAATCATTTTTGTCTATTCTCCAGGACAATGTCTGATGCGTCCATTCTTTCAATGTTCAGGGGCTCTGTACCTGTAAATTTGATCTCTTACACAGATTATTCAAACATGTATGATTTGCTATGATTCAGACATATTGACAGCCTATGAGCTGAACAATGTAATACAATTTCTTCTTTGACAAGACAATTGCATGTATGTGTTTGTGTGGAATAGTTGTAATCCTGAGCTGGACACTGTGTACATGCAACATCTCCTTGCTTCCACAAGTATCTTTTTTTGTCATTGTATAGTTCACATGTTCCTACATATCTACATTGCCAAATGTGCAATTTAAGACAGCAGACAATGAGTTTGTGACTGGTGAATTTATCACTGTGCAAAGGGTGAAAGAAACTTGTGGCAATAAGTAACATAAATGAAAAGTGAAGGAATTAGTCATGGTGAATGAAATGTAGAATGACCTATTGGTTTGAGTTACAGAAACAGGGCCTCCTGGTAGTTGTAGGCGTATCACTTGATGGCTCCCAACACTACACAAATGCTAAACTCCTAGGCGCATGAACATCAGTTGTCAGATGGCAAACAGGTGTATTTGGGCAAGAGCACATAGGCTCTACTTCCCAACACTTGATAAATGTTTAGTCTTACATATCTGTTGCTACACTGCAGTTAGGTTGGAACATACATTTATATCTTGACAGATACCATGAGTCCTGGGATGATATTTTGATATTGAAATACTTACATACCCCATTCCAAAATATGACATGTAATGGGGATTGATGCCACACCATGGGAATTCCAAAGTCCAGAGTACTCCTCCCATCAGAAATAGAATGGGGTTCAGGATCAGTCCAAAGAGTGAATGTGTGACACACAAAATAGGACATCAAGGATGAGGTTTCTTGCTGGCAGTGGTGGGTGTGTTGCCATCCACACTTTTTTACATGGACGTCCCCACTTGCAAAGGTGGGGGAGTTCAGCTGCTGCAGAGGCAGGGATGTCTGAGGGTGGTAGGTCCTCTGGCAGGGACTCCCTTCCTGTGGCTGCCACAGATGTACTTGGGCTTGATGTAGTTTGCCCACAGGAAAGGGGTAAATGTTGGGGGAAAAGCCCTGCTCAGGGTTGTAGGGATGCCCTTCAGAACCCCTGTTAGGGTGCCCATGTGACAATTATGGTCCACTATTTGTTGGTTCATGTGCCTCTCCAGCTGCTTGATTTCCTAGAGTTCGGTTAGCACCTGGCCCATCATGCCTTGGGACTCCTGATAGACCCCCCAAGGCTTGGATGATGGTATCCTCGTTGTGAGTGGCCCCAGTGGCCTCACTCTGCTGGCTCATATCATCCCTCCTACGGATCCTACCCCCCACAAGCCTGTGCCCTTGGCACAGGGTGCCCTCTCCAACTGGTTCCTGGATCTTGAGTGTCAGGATTGTTGATTTGCACAAGATCATAGCAACTGTGCTGTGAACACAGGTTGGGGGGCACGTTGTTGGATGCGATGTAGAAACAACTGGGTGGGAGGTATT
Organism: Pleurodeles waltl; assembly: GCF_031143425.1. Classification (NCBI taxonomy): domain Eukaryota; kingdom Metazoa; phylum Chordata; class Amphibia; order Caudata; family Salamandridae; genus Pleurodeles; species Pleurodeles waltl. The sequence continues at coordinate 1,379,919,994 of NC_090447.1, read as the reverse complement.
GTTATGGGCACAGTGAGACTCGCTGTTGCTGTCTGACCAGGCTGTCCAGATGTGCCAGGACCGTCATCCACGTCCACATGTCCTAGAGTGTCATCATCACTGAGGGCTTCATCCAGAAGTGGGTTGAGAGTCTGGTCAGTGGACAATGTCTGGCCAGGTGCTGTGCCAGCTCAACTTAATGAGAAATAGAATACATTGCTATTGGTTGAAGTGTGGAATCTACTCCCAAAGATTTTGTGTTACTGTAAGTTGAGACTTTGGACAATCTTTTTTTTTATTTATTTTTTTATTAGCCACAGTGTGGCATGCAATGAGCAATTCAGAGACATATACCATCATCATACAGACGTGTGCATTGAGGCACACAACCCACTGAGGATTAGCACAAAGGGGACAAATCTTTGCAACTTCTCTTTTCAATCAATCTCGTCTAAACTGCCAAAACCAGTCTCGCCACCCTCCTACTAGCACCCTATTAGCCTCCCATTATCCCCCCTCCCATCACATTCCATGGATGGTGTTCCACTCGTCTGGCACCTTCTACCATTTCTTAGGGCAACGCTGACTTTGATAGGCCACTCTCTTCACCTTTTGGCACCAGTCCATGTGTGAGACCCACTACTCCACTCCCAGGCACTGGGGAGCCCCCAGGCTGTTCACATTCCTCTTGGCCACCCCGGCTGCCAGCAAGAGCCATGTGCGTTGGTATTTTGTCCATAAAGAGTCCCCAAATATTGACAAAAGGAGCCACCTGTGGTCCTTTGGGACTGATTCCCCCAGGACCTGAACCATTTCACTCACCACCTCACCCCAGAACAGCTGAAATTGATGGCAGTCCCAAAGAATGTGGTAGAATGTCCCCACTATCCCACCGAAACCCCTCACACATAGAACCGAGATGGAGCATTCCATCCATTGGAGCCATACCCGGGAAAGGTGTGATCTGTGTAGTAGCCTAAGTTGCACAAGATGGAAGCAGGCCTGTATTGCTATCTCCTGGGCATTTTTAAGCGCATCCACCCAGTCGTTGACATCCAATGTACCTACATCCTCGTCCCATGCCACTCTCAACCTCCCATTGGGATCAGGTGAGTTATTGATCAGTTTCCTGTAAATTCTTGAGATTGCCTGTTCCAACAGTGGCTCTGAAGGAACCTTATCCTCGAGCAGTGACATCTCCCTTATCTGCTCCCACTCTGGGATGTGCCTCCGGAGCACATGGCCCAACTGCAGGTACCAATAGTGTTCTGTTTTTTGCATGGCATATGCCCTCTGTAAACCCTCAAAGGGTATGAAGGTGTTGTCTCTCCAAATGTGTCCCAGGTGTTCTATGCCTATGAGCATCCACTTGGAGAATCCCTTCAGGCCACTCACTTTCCTCAAGAGGTCACTGCTCCAGAGCAGGGTACATATGGACAGGATCTCTCTCTCTCCCAGATGATGATTAGCATCCCTCCAAACCTGCACGATTGTTTGCATGTGTGTTGGTAGGTGTTGGGCACCCCGTTGACTGTATAGCACCCAGTTTGGGACCCCTAGTGCCCATAACTGCCCTTTCCACTCACTGGCTCTGTTGGACTCATGAAGCCCTCAGTCATTAACCACCACCAATTATGCTGCCCAGTAGTACAGCTGTACATCTGGGATTGCCAGCCTCTCTTCATAGATACCCCTTTGGAGCTTACTCAGCGCAATATGCGGGAGTCCTCGTGCCCATAACAGTGATCTGAGGGCCTGGTCGATCTTCTGGAAGACTTCAGCCGGAATTACAACTGGTGTGTTTTGAGAAATGTACAGTAAACAGGGTAGGGTCATCATCTTGTACAAAGCTGCTCTGCCCATGAGTGCAGTTGCCGCCAATGCTCTAAGTCCCTACTAAACCTGTCTAGTTGTGGAGGCAAGTTCCAGTGAAGGAATTCTTGCAGGTTTTGCGTGATGTATATCCCGAGTTACTGAAACCCGGCAATTGCAACCGGAATTGTAGTACGGGGAAGGAGTCTGGGGATCTCCCCCATTAGCAGGTAGAGCAGGGACTTGTCCCAGTTTATGCTATATCCCGAATGATCTCCAAATATGCAGAAAATTTGCAGGAGTCTCTCTATGGAGAAAGTCAGGTTAGTGAGATAGAGTAGCACGTTGTCAGCATACAAGCTCTTCCCAACCCTCCACTGCCGGAATGCACTGGACTAAGGGGTCTTGGTAAATCCAGGCTGCCAGCGACTCCAGGGCCAGCATGAAAAGCATTGGGGACAGCGGACACCCCTGCTGCGTACCCCTCTGCAGCGTGAAGGTTGAGATACCACACCATTGACTCTCACCCTTGCTAAAGGTTCCTGATATAACAATTTGATCCAGTCCCAGAATCACAGGCCGAATCCCATCCTCTGCAGTGTTGCTAACATATATCCCCACTCTACAATGTCAAATGCCATCCTGGCGTCTAGGGCCAAGAGGACTGCCAGGGCATCTCTAGGGGGTTGTGTCATGTGGAGCACTCCGTATAACCAACGATGTTAGGTCGGGTGCTTCTACGGGGCATGAAGCCCGATTGATCAGGGTGGACTATAGAGGAAAAAGCTCTTTCTGCAATCAGTTTGCCAGTGCCTTGACTAGCACCTTCGCCTCCACATTTAACAAGGAGAATGGTCTGTATGACCTGCACGCCATGGCCGGTTTCCCTGGGTTGTGTATGACTGCAATTGTAGCTATGCGCTGGTCTAGGGGGAGTTGGTGGTCTGTCAGTGCCTCCTGAAACATGGCAGTGACTTGTGTGGTCACTTTGTCTGCTATCCCTTTGTATAGCTCCACTGGGACCCCGTTTTGCCCTGCACCTTTGCCAGATTACAAAGCCCCGAGCACCCGCCCTACTTTCTCCGCTGTCAGGTCCTCATCCAGTGCCTCCCTTTTGTTTGTCTGTAAAAGACACAAGGGCAACATCCATCAGGAAGTCTTCACAGTCTCCTTCCATCATAGGAGACTTAGAAACATAAAGGCGGCAAAAGCTTCGGCTGTGTCTGCCCTGGTCTGCTTTATCAACCCTGTTTCGTCCACTATCTCCTGTATCCCCTCTGCTCCTACCTTTCTAACCACGCTAACAACTTGCTTGCTTTATTACCTATAGCGTACAGTCGCCTCTGTGTGGCCAGGGCATACTTACAGGTGCTATCTTCAGCCAGTTCTTCTTGTTTGGCTAGCAACTTTTCACATAGCTCCACTATGTTTTCCCACGGTAAGTAGGCTTTTAGGACCCCCTCATCCCTCTCTAGTGCCTCCGTTTGTAATTTCTTTCCCCTTTTCTTTCCCCCAATCAACGCTTGAGCCTGCCCGCGGAGTACTGTCTTAAAGGCCTCCCATAATACACAGTTAGAGGCAACTGATCCCGTGATCTCCCAGAAGTAAAAGTCTACTCTTCCCCCAGCTTCCTCCCAATATCTGGTGCCTTCAGATACCATGTATCTAGTCTAGGTGGAAGTACTTGGCTTTGCGTCGGTTCCCTCAGAATTACCCTTACTTGCGATTGGTCTGAGATACCCCTTGCCCCGTGGCTCGCCTTGCCGAACTGGCTAGCATGGAAATGGTGCGTGTATATTTGATCAATACGGGAAAAGCTTCCAGGGGGATGGAGTAGTTTGTATTATCCGGAGAATGCGGGTGCCCTGCCTGCCATATATCTACCAGCCCCATGGGATCTATAAAGGATCCCAACCGACCCCCCTCCCCTTGGGATGGACGCCCACTCAGTCTGTCTACCTCGGGTCACACACTGCGTTCATGTCACCCCCCACCCCCCATGACCAGGATCCCATGTGGCAAATCCAGCAAAAGGGCACCAACATCTGGCAGTATCATTTCGTGTATGGGTATATATAGGGAACATATGTTAAGGTTGAGGCCTTCCTATTGTCCGGTGATTGCTACGTAGCGGCCCAGATTGTCTGCCCTCATGTGGGTGACCATGCATGGCAAGGCTTTTTTTAGAAGGATTTCTGTTCCCCTGTTACACTAGGGTGTACCCGAATCTATCTAGGGCTTTGTAATAATTCCCACAGATGTGGGTTTCCTGCAAGAGGACAACATCCAGGGCCAGCCGGCTGAGGTATTGTGGGACAACTGTCCTTTTAATCTTGCTCCCCAGCTCATTCACATTCCAAGACATAATGCTCACTGCCTTCTGTGTCCGAGTCTCCATTGTGGAAGACGGAAGTGGAATGTCTGCCCTACCCCCCTCGGGATCCCAACCCCCACGGGTAGTTTTGCTTTAGACCTTGGACAGTCTTAAGTGGTAGTTTTGGTGACTGTTCTATGTTACCATGGTATTGAAGTTGTTGATATGACATGTGTGAAGTTTGCAGAAACTATTAGACTCAAGCAGCTCATTAGATGTGCTGATCAGTTGCACTTTAGATGAAGGAGTGAACATTACATCTTACAAATAGTTAACCCAACACAGTGGAGAGGAAACGTATATTTGACCATTCAAAGGCCTAGTTGTGTGAGATACAGGCGAACACACAATTGTGTTGTATATGTAGCTGTAGCCATCATATGAGCAGTGCTGAGTCAATGTGTTAGCCGCCACTACTAATCTGATGAAGCAGCTTAATGCCTTAGGAATACTTGATGTGCACACTTGGTAAAGTATTATTCCTGTCTTCAATAATTTAATTTTGGGATACCAGGACAAGGGCAATCTAAGTAGACAGACACGTCTTTGAGTTGAGCCCGATATGTAGATTGCTCACTCCCATATGAGTGAACATCATTTGAGAGATGTAAATTACAGTGGATGACAAGAACTTACTTATCAAGAAAAGTGATATGAAGGCATAAATGGACAAAAGTGTGTGAAAGGTGTTAAATGGAATGGTGAATGAATTTACACTAAGATTCAACATATTTTTTTAATATTTATTTTCGAATTGAACAAAAACATTTGTGTTTCCCTATACTGAACCATGAGGATATTTTGAGTTCCTAGGTTTTACACCCTCCCTTACTATATGAAAGTTCCACATATAGACTGGCACCCAACAGTGGATAAAATGTACTGAAATCCCAGAGTGAGATTGATGTTTCATGATCCAGGCACTAGTGAATGCTGGCTCACACAAGACATGGATGGTCACATTTTGTTAGCTTGATGGTTCTGAGTAGGACAGGGGCCACTATATATGGGTGAATCCCTCCATTCTTTAATTCCAGAAGTCTCTGAAGATTCCATCTTCCCGCTCAGGAGTGAGTCTTCCGTCCTCAGCTGGGAGACAGTGTTGAGTGATGAGGCAAGAAAAGGGCTATTTAATGACCAATCACATTGAAGACAAGCTGGGAGTTATAGCTATTGCTATTGGGCATTCTGGGAACTGAGTCCTGCACAGGTGTTGCATAGGCACTTCTGAGCACTGCACTAGAGAACAGAACAGTCATGATCCAGTTACACAAGATCCAGGATCCTGGGGATGTTGAAAAAGAAGACGCTTTTTTCATATGATATAACACAACATAGCCAATGACAATCTACCTTTACATACTTCCACCACTTATGACTCCTTGATATATTGGTGCCTTAATCAATTCCTCCACTCCTCTCAGACATTCCCCCAACCGGTGGCCAGCTCTATTGTGGCTAGAAGAAAACACAGATAGATCAACATATTGGCACCTCTAGAGAGGCCCAAAATGCTTAATTGATCCCTGAAGGTTTGCTGTGGATATGAAACAGTGCGTACAAAATCTCCCATCGGCATGTTCATACTGTATGAAATGAGTCCCCCAGGGTAGGAATTTCTTAGGCATTCCAGGAGGCTTCACTATGCCTGCATCACAGACATTCAGGTGCATGACACACTCTATGTAAATTGTCCAACTAGGGGGCTCATTTACAACCCCGTGCGTCACCTTAAGGGTGCAAAACAGTCCCCCACCCCACGCATTATTTACAGACTGGCGTAATGTCACCATCATGCCAGTTTGTAAAGCCTGGTGCCACATTATACCTGTGCCAGGTATAATGTATGCAAGGTGGGCGTTCCCCCATTAGAAACCCGACAGAAATGGCGTAGTGAAGTCTAACAGATTTCATTGCGCCATACTGTACCAGCATAGCGTCATATTTTAACGCCTGCTCAGGGCAGGAGTTAGAAGTGAGGCTATGCTGCTTCCTTTAGGGCTCCTTTACCATTGCAGGACTAACATCAACATTTTGATGCTAGTCCATCAATGTTAAGGGTTAGCGCCACAACAGCGTCAGTATTTCTGATGCTGTTGTGGACACTTTTGGGCCATGGAGCACTGTCTTGTAAATAAAGTGCTCCCATGACGTCATTAGAGTGGCTCAAAGCAACACAAGAAAAGTGGCTGATGCACCACTTTCTAGTAAATGAGCCCCAGATCTTGCTGAGCAGCGAGTTTAGCTGAAATAGCCATTTGTCAAGGTGCAACTTTCGCTTCTGTTCACTCCTCCTCTGTTATGGACCTTGCATCTTGCTTCCATTTTGAGATCGAGAGTAGTTTTTCCCACGTGTTGGTATCTATGTGGACTTTTAACCACGCCCACCTCATGCCCATCACTTTCATTCGTTCGTAGGCTTGCCTTTCAAAAATCCTTTGATGACATTGGTAAATGCTTTACGTTTGTTCCTCCTTTGGGCAGTTTTGTTACAGCCTTGGCCATAGGCCCCGTTACATTGATAATTGCATGTTTGCCGATATGTTTGACTGCAAGCAAAGTCTCTCCTTGGCGCTCATGCTCATAGTGGCCACGGCGCTTTGAATTGACTTGCTTATGTCAACTGTTTACTTTTCATTTTTAATTTATGTAGCATGAAAAGTCCAGTTAGGAATTTACAACGCTGATAGTTCTAACTCGAGCAAACGCAAGACCCATTGCATTGCAAATGCTTGTTCTTTAAGTGGTACTTCGGAGGTCTGGGTATTAATAATGAGCGTTCTGTGTACCTGTGATATTCCCTTGCTTTTAAAGCTATCAATAATCAGTTTTGCTTCAAGTGGAATAACATCCAGTACTTAATATGCGTCTGGGAGGTGTAACCGTAGGGCACGTCAAAGTTATAGAATTGTGACGTGCAGATTGAATTCAGACAAAAGGTTTATAAATGATTTGATGTGACCCCTCGCTCATACATTCCTCAGGCTAGATTTACTGACATGCTCAAACTGGAAGGCTGGATTGTTCCTGTCTCCACAGAGCCACTAGCTCACTATATTCAGATGGGTGGCCCAATAGTATGATCGGATGTCAGCTATTGCCAGCCCCAATCATAAGGGGATTGAAAGCATTTATCTAATGCATTCTTGAGACTTCATACTGCCACAAAAAGGAGTGCACCATGTCTGGGATCTTCATAAAGAACCTCTCTGAGACTTGTAAAGGGTAGTTCTGCATTACATACAGGATTCAAGCCATGGTAATCATTTACAAAATGGCTACGTGTTCCAGAATCGAGATAGAGCACTTACTCCATATCTTCAAGTATAGTGGGAGACTCTCGATCAACAGATGTGTATTTGAGTCCCAGATCACTACCAGGTTCAGCGTAATTGTGAACCAGACATAAAGTATAGGCCTGCAGCGCATGTTGGTCTGCCACTCTGTGCCCATGTGGCCAACTTGCTCTGGAAAAAGGTGTCGTTTATCCCATTTGACTTATAAAGCAGAGATTCTACCAAATGTGTACTTGTATCACTCCTCTACCAGACAGCTGTGGCTGTGGCTACTGCACAAAAAAGGAGGTAATTTGGATATAGGGACACTTTGGGCCAGATTGACCAACACTTTGATCTGTGTTTGGGTCACAAAAGTGATGCAAACCAGTACACTTTTGTTTGTTATTTACTTTCTAGCACAAAACTTGTTTTGCCCTGGAAATTGCTTAAAATTAACGCAAGCTGCACTGTAAAGCACACATACAAAGTAGGAAAAGTTTTGAAAGTTGTCTCAGCGTAGTATTTTGTAATGGAAGGGAAGCCCTCCATTACAAATCCTATGCTAGACTCTAACACACCCTTGCACTATAGCCCAAAGATGTGTGCGTTGCATGCGTAAGCAGCAACATTCTGCACCGGCACTAGTGAGATGGGAGGAGAAATCCATATCTCTCTAGATATGGTGCTCTCCTGCTCTCTCCCTGTCACACAACATAGCTTCCTGTCACACAACATAGCATAGCATTTTTGGCTGCTGCACTGCACTGGGTGATACACTGATAAATCTGGTCCTATACGGTATTGAAGCCCCTCCCAGCCAAACCCCTAGACCAGAGCATCTTGCTGGAACCACTCTGTCAGACGTCCATTAGTGATTGTAAACAAGATAAATGAGGGAAATCATCCGTAAAATGAGAATGAGAATGAGGCCCTCAGCTCCATGCATAGGGTTTTGACTGCCAAAGGAAATTGGTACCCTTGTTAATTTTGAAGAGGATTAAGTAGAGGTATTTCCAATCTACTGCATCTCAGTCTTTTTCAAAATGGTTTAAAAAGAGAGTACAGAAGACGAACGGTCATCCTGCAAAGGCTAGGGAATTTTGTAGTCTCCTACATTAACGCCTGGTTGCTCTTTTAGTCATAAAGCCGTTCGATAGACAAGTGACCTAATGACCCTAACTAATCTATTTGCCATATCCTTCATCAAACCTTTGGTTTAATTATTAATGAGAGAGAAGATCCTGTGGGAAGCACACCAGTCCAGCGGGCGCCCCAGTTTGGTTATATAAGTGGTTTTTGCGCTACAGACGTTCTTCGGAGAGGCACTGTTTGCCACAGCTTCCTGTTGCATGTTTCAAAGGAGTATGGCAGCTATCATTGCTAGTCAGCGAGGCCGTTTGGGCCTGGGGATGGTCCCCAAGGCCACCACAAGCACTTCTACCGAGACATCTCTATTGCTTTCTTACCTGAGGTGGTGACCCTGTGCATGGGGAGATCGCATATGAACTCCAGGATGCCCTCTTTTTGCTCTCCAGGGGCCGTGATGTGTTGAATTGTACTCTGCAAACGTGTGAGCTGTAACAGGGGCATCTCCGACCAGCACGTCCTGGTCATCTGTAATCCCAGCTTGTCCTTCATGGAGAACCAGTATAGCATCTGGTCTGCCTTGTCCAGGAGTTCATAACTTCAGTGATGTGCATGTGATTTCCACCTAACGCAGCACATCTTCCTTACCTGTGCTGCCACCAAATCTGCTGTGGCCTTTTCTGTTTCCACGTGTTAGTGTTTATGGTAGGCCATGGCCCTGCTGCAGAGTATCATTTTGAAGTCTTCCCAAAGGAAGAATGGGATTGAACAGAGCCTTCATTAGTAGGAAGTGTTAGTTAGCTTTCCTTTGGAGGAATATAGTGAATTGTCTGTTTTCAGTCACCATGCATTTCACATCCATGTACCCTTATGCATCCCTGTCAAAAGGCCTATGATGATCTCCACTGGTGTGTAACCTGTTATTCCACACGTCAGATTTCGAGCATCTGACCCACTTTGCATGTAAGATACTGCAACAAAAAAGTAATCAATTCCGGAAAAGGAATGGCAGGCCACTGAGTAGAATGATAATGGCATTTCCCTTGGATACCATTATTGGCAGACATCCTACTCGCACAGCATTTCAGCCCAATCCCTGAGCAAGGGGACTCTGTGTCCCTATGGTCCCTAGTGTTTTTCAATCCATTGCAGGATCCATGATGCAATTAAGATCCTCACCTAGGAATGTAGCACTAGGTTATGTTTGTAAAATCACCTCCACCGTCATCTGTATAGTTGTCTTCACCAGCGGAGTGGAGCACAAGCATTAATATGTGTACATTTCAGACCTTGAATGGACTTCTTTGCTTCTTTCTTGTTGCAAAATTGTTCTGGACTACAAAGGGGGACGATTTGTTTAGGAGAATGGCCAAACCCCTTGAGCCTCTAGTGTAGCCCACATGTTGAACTTCTGTGTGCCCATATCAATCCATGGAGCTACAGTTTTTTTTCTCCATATTTCTTTATTTTTCTGAATATTAGAAGTCATTTCCAATACCAAAGCTATACAGTATAACAATTATTTAGCTGCAACAGATCAATGCTTATACATGGATATTGAGACATAATGCGTTACGTATGACAACCATTATAATAAAGCTAGGGATAAGAAATTTACATATGTGTACTAATGAGAGTCGTCCACAGGTTGATAGTTTCAATACCACTGAATGATGTACATATTCCATACTATGTTCAGAAAAAGAAAAAATCCCAAACCATAACAAAACTACAATTAACTAGGTGTGCTGCCAGGTCATGCTAAGGGGCACCTGAGTCAGATTTACATACTACAGTGTTCAATTGGGGCCAGAGCCGGCACCGCGGGCGGGACAACACCAATACCCCAGTACAGACGGGCCGGGGGGTGGCTGGTTGGGGGAATCAAACCCACCCCACACCACAATAACCCGCCCGTTGACTTAGTATGCTCTCGATTCCCACATGAACTGTTGCCCAATCTGGGAGGTCAGAAGGGGGGCCAGCTGGGGCATGTGACTATATTAGTATTTGTTGTTCTGCCAGAAATCCAGCGCGTAGGTCTGCGAGCCATCTCGACACAGGTGGTGTCATGGGGGATTGTCAGCACATTGCTAAACATCTTTTTGCCAGTATGAGCGCTAAAACTAAGATTTTATTTGCCGGTTTATTCTTAGAGGTTCTGCACGTTATGGAGAGCATGTAGTGTGCCATGTCGCAATGCGTGATCCATCCCGTAATTTTATTTAGCGTCACAGTTATAGTTTCCCAATATTCAACCGCATGGGGGCAGGACCATACCATGTGTAGAAAATCAGCATTCTCCCTGTGGCATCTCGGGCACCTATCCTGTGCAGATGGGTAAATCCTCGCCAACCTCGCAGGAGCAAGGTAGGTGTGATGTAGATAATTAAACTGAATGAGTTTGTAGCGGGCATTCATTGAAATAATTTTTGGGACTGCGAGGGCCTGGTCACATTGTGCATCTGTGAGTTGCCTGTGGAGCGCTTCCTCCCAGTATGCCCGGAGCAATGTAAGGGGAGCTTTGTCATCTATGTGTAGCGCATTGTAGATATTTGTGATCGCCTTCTTCGCATTCCCGTGAGTCAGAAGTGTTTGGAGCAGTACCGATGTGTCAGGCTCCCTGGGCATAGTGCCCCAGTAGATTGTCGCACGTAGAGTCAAAGCCGCATAAGTGAGGAAGGTGCCGGGAGGGAGACTGAAATCGCTCACTAAGCTAGTCAACGGGATCATCATATGGTCTTCAAAAAGGTCGCCCCACTCCACTATACCCTCTACCTCCTAGGTAGTTGCCGTTGGTTTGTGCAGAGTAGTAGCCCTGCCCGACAGAGCCCACAGCAGTAGTTGTGGCACATATGGGGCTGCCTTCCCTGACCTATGCGTGTACCTGAGCCAACATTTCTTGGCATTTCTCATTAATAAATTACTGTCTGCAATTGGGGTGACAGGGTTAGGAGTCATCAACCAGCTTAACAATCTATCTGTACCTCCTTGTTTGTATGTGGTGCATAATTCGTGCAAGTTATGCCTTGCTAACCAACACATAGGCCATTGCAGCTGGGCCGCTGAAAAATAATGCTCAAAGTTTGGGGCACCCAGACCTCCCTCAGACATAGGTGCGTAAAGTTTGTTTAATGCCACCCGAGTTCTACCTTTAACCCATATCAATGCTGTAAGAAGGGAGCGCAACTCAGCAAACCATTTATTCGGAAGGGAGATCGGAAGAGCCGAAAAGTGGTATAACAATCTTGGAAGCAGCAACATCTTAGAGATATCAATCAATCAAAAAATGTATAGAGCGCGCTACTCACCCGTAACGGTCTCAAGGCGCTGGGGGAGGGAGAAAATAGGGTGGGGAGTGGGCTCAGGCTGCTGTTTTACTGTTCGAAAAGCCATGTCTTGAGGTGTTTTCTGAATGACAGGAGGTCCTGGGTCTTGCGAAGGTTGGTGGGGAGGGAGTTCCAGGTTTTGGGGGCGAGGTAGGAGAAGGATCTGCGTCCGGAGGTGGTGCTTTGGATGCGGGGGACTGTGGCGAGTGCGAGGTCGGCGGAGCGGAGGTGGCAAGTGGGAAGGTGGAAGTTCACTCTTTCGTTGAGGTAGACTGGTCCAGTGTTGTGGAGGGATTTGTGTGTGTGGATGAGGACTTTGAAGATGACCCTTTTGTTGATTGGAAGCCAGTGAAGGGATCTGAGGTGGGCGGAGATGTGTTCATGGCGTGGGAGGTTCAAGATGAGGTGTGCAGCTGCGCTCTGGATCCTCTGGAGTTTCTGCTGAAGCTTGACTGTGGTGCCAGCGTAGAGGGCGTTTCCGTAGTCTAGCCTGCTGCTGATGAGTGCATGGGTGACTGTCTTTCTGGTTTCTATGGGTATCCATTTGAAGGTTTTTCGCAGCATGCGGAGGGTGTTGAAACAGGAGGAGGTGATAGAGTTGATTTGCTGGGTCATGGAGAGAGAAGAATCTAAGATGACGCCGAGGTTGCATGCGTGGGTGGCGGGTGTTGGGGGTGATCCTAGGGCGGTGGGGCACCAGGAGTCGTCCCATATTGTTTTGTTGGGGCCGAAGATGATGATTTCGGTTTTGTTGGAGTTTAGTTTGAGGTGGCTTGCTGACATCCATTTGGCGGTGTCTAGGAGTCCGGTGTGGAGGTTGGTCTTGGCGGTGGTGGGGTTCCTGGTGAGGGTGACATCTGCGTAGGATATGATGGTGATTCCGTGTGGGCGAAGGATGTTGGCGAGCGGGGCCATGTAAATGTTGAAAAGGGTGGGGCTGAGGGAAGACCCTTGGGGAACTCCGAAGATGATCTTGTTGGCTGGGGTTTGGAAGGGAGGGAGGTGGACTTTCTGGGTCCTTTCGGCGAGGAAGGAGGCGAGCCAGTCCAGGGCCTTGTGTCAGATTCCTGCATCGTAGAGGCGTGTACGGAGTATTTGGTGGCAGACAGTGTCGAAGGCTGCGGAGAGGTCCAGGAGGATGAGTGCGACAGTCTCGCCCTTGTTGACTCTGGTTCTGAGGTCATCAGTACAGGCGATGAGGGCAGTCTCAGTGCTGTGGTTCTTGCGGAATCCAGACTGGGAGGCGTCAAGCGCGTTGTTTTCCTCTAGGAAGAGAGACAGGCGGGCGTTCACTAACTTCTCAGCGATCTTGGCGGGGAAGGGGAGAAGAGAAATTGGGTGGTAGTTCGTGAGATCATCAGGGTCTGCTTTGGGATTTTTCAGGAGTGCGGTTACTTCTGAGTGCTTCCAGGAGTCTGGGAAGGTGGTGTCGTCGAAGGAGCTGTTGATTACGGTGCGAAGCTTGGGAGCAATGGTTGGGCTGGCCTTGTTGAAGACGCAGTGGGGGCAGGGGACCGAGGGGGAGCATGAGTGGATGGAATTCATGTTTTTTCGGTTTCTTTGTCATTGGTAGGGGCCCAGGTGTGTAGCAGGTTGGGGTGGGGTGGGTGTGTTGTTGTTGGTCGTGTCGGTGGTGGAGGTGGTGGGTGCTGGTGGTGTGAAGCTGTTGTGTATGTCTAAAATTTTGAAGTGGAAGTGGTTGGAGAGGGAGTTGCAGAGGTTTTGTGTGTGAGTGGGGTCGCTGTTGCAGGATTTGGGTTTGGTGAGCTCTTTGATGATGGTAAAGAGTTCCTTGCTGTTATGTGAGTTACTGTCTATGCGTTCCTTGTAGTAAGCCCTTTTGGTGGTCCGTATGAGTTGGTGATGTTTGTGTATGGTGGTTTTGAGGGTGGAGAAGTTGGTCATTGAGGGTTCCTGGCGCCAAGCTTTCTCGGTTTTGCGGCATTCACGATTGGAGGCTTGGAGTTCAGTGGTGAACCAGAGGGCGTTCTTGATGTTGCGGATGGTGATGTTTCTTCTAAGAGGGGCGAGTGAGTCAGTGTAAGTTGTAATCCATTGTGTGAGGTTATGGGCAGCAATGTTGGGGTCGTTGGTGTTGGGGGGGGTTATGTGCGAGCTGGGCATTCAGGATTTCTGTGGGGATCTTGTCCCACATGCAGTAGGGTGTGGTGTGTTGTTGGTGAAGTGTGGGGGGTTTCGAGAAGGAGAAGTGGACGCAGTGGTGGTCGGTCCAGTGGAGTTCGGTGGTGTGTGTGAAGGTTATGTGGTTGCTGGAGGTGAAAATCGCATCCTGCATGTGTCCTGCTGAGTGGGTGGGTGAGGTGACTAGTTGTTTCGGTTCGTGAGGTTGTCTAGTAGGGATGTGGAGTTGTGGTCGTGGGGGTTCTCCAGGTGAAAGTTAATGTCACCAAGGAGGATGCAGTCTGTGGAAGTGAGGGTGTGGGGGCTGATGGTGTCAGCAATGGCGTCACAGAGGGGGGAGCGAGGTCTTGGTGGTCTGTAAATGAGGGTTCCTCTGAGGGTGGTGTTGGCGTTTATGTGAATTAGGAAGTGTAGTTGTTCTGCGCTGTCTAGGGTGTCGTGTGTGTTGGTGGTGATCTTTATGGTGTTTTTATGTACAATGGCGATGCCACCTCCTGGTTTGTTTAGACGATCTCTACGATAGATTTTGTAGCCTTCTGGGATGGCTATGGCTGTGTCAGGCTCAGATGAGGGATTCATCCAAGTTTCCGTGAGGAAGGCAATGTCTGGGGAGTGTGACGTGATCAGGTCCCAGAGTTCGATGGCATGCTTGTGTACGGAGCGGGTGTTTAGGAGCATACAGTTAAGGTGGTTGCGGGAACTGTTGTTGTTGTGGTGTGTGATGGTGTTGTTGTGGGGGTTGTTAGTGTTGTTGTGGGGGGTGTTAGTGTTGTTGTAGAGCGTGCTAGCGTAGTTGTGGGGCGTGTTGGTGTTGGAGTAGGGCGTGTTGGGGTTGGCGTGGATCGTGTGGGTGTTTTTGGTGTTGTTGTGGTGCATGGTGGTGTTGTTGTGGGGGGTGTTAGTGTTGTTGTGGGTTGTGTTAGTGTTGTTGTAATACGTGCTAGTGTTGTTATGGGGAATGCTGGGGTTGACGTGGGGCGTGTGGGTGTTTTTGGTGTTTGTAGAGGTGCTGGAGAACCAGCATGCATAGCATGTAAACGGTCCATGTGTGTGCTTGGGGTTGGCTTGGGAGCAGGCGGGGTGCAGACCTGGGTTAAGGGCGTGGAGCGTGGTGGCTGAGTAGTGTTGTCTAGGGGGGTCAGGGTTGAAAAGACCAGGGGGACCAGCACTGGGCGCGGTCCTGGTGTGGACGGGCGCAGACGGGCTTGCCTCTGGCACGCCTCCGGACAGAAACAGGTCAGGGGGTCACACAGGGCTCCACAGCGGCCCCCATTAAGAGGGGGAGGTGGGAGGGAGGAGCAGCTGGGAGGCGGGAGGCGAGGGACCAATGGGTGCCTGAGGGGGGTGGGGCCGCAGGGGACGCAGCGGCAGGGGCTGGGAGACCGGTGAGAGCCGGCTGAGCCGGTCGGGCTCTAAAAACAGGCACAGTAAAACGAAACGGGCAAAAACAAAGGCACAATGGCAATTCCAAACAGTACAGTGAACGAAATAACAGTTCTAAACAACGAAAAAAGCTAAATGCAATGACACAGTAAGCCTACCACTAGGCTCCAGGGATGAGGTGCAGGTGGGTGGCTGCGGGTGGTGGAGGGCCTCAATCTCGATTCCAGGCGCCAGATGGGGATCAGGGGCACGGAGGCGGCTGGTGGAGCCAAGTGGTCTCCTGGCCAGAAACAGATAGCTAGTCTGCCCAATGGGGAGAATGGGAGGGAAGTCCAGTCCAGAATGGTAACGAAGACCTCGCTCCCATCAGAACACTACCTATATTTGCGTCTATTAAATCTTTTTCCTTGTGGTATATCCTGACCTGAGGTATCTGATGTTATTGCATTCCCATGACAGGGAGGTATTAGGTAATTGCTCGTGTTGAGCCATAGACCGCGGTGTTAGAGGGAACAAACAGGACTTCGCCCAACTTTCCTTGAGGCCGGACACCTTGCCAAACTCCTGCAGCAGGTCCAACAGTTGGGGTAAGACTGCCACAGGATCGCAGCGGTATACAAGCGCATCATCCGCATATAGCGAAACAACATGCCATACCCCTCCCATATAAAGTCCTCAATCAGACGCTCTCATTCTCAAGGCTTGCGCCAAGGGCTCCATTGCTAACGCAAAAAGAAGTGGTGACAGGGGGTATCCCTGTCATGTCCCACATCCGATATCGAAGGGTTTGGAGATCATAGCTCCCGTCTTCACCTGAGCTATAGGTGCATGATATAATAGAGTAATCCATTTCAGGAAGTTAGGCCCGAAGCCCATCTTTTGCAGAACCCTCAGTAGATAAGCCCACCCCAGTGTATCAAATGCTTTTTCCATATCCGATGAGGCCACCACAGTTTCTCTTTCCCCTTCTCCCACTCAGTCCATAATAGAAAACAATCGACGGAGGTTGAGGAAGGTACTTCTGCCTGGAATGAACCCGTTCTGGTCAGAATTAATCAAACCGGCGATTATGGGCATAAGTCTGTCTGCTAAAATACGATTTAAGATCTTGTAATTGGAGTTAAGCAACGATAGCAGACGGTATGATCACAACCATATGGGGCTCTGTCTGGTTTAGGGAGGACGACCAATGTCACCTCCCTCAGGGTGGCCGGGAGAATTCCCTTAGCGTACGCTGCATTGTACATTGCCAGCAGTTTAGGAGCTAACATTGCCTGATATGCAGCATAAAATTAAATTGGCTATCCATCCGTGCCAGGTGACTACCCCCATGCCATACTTTTTATACCCCCTCAATTTCTGTGAGCTGTAAAGAAGCCTCCAATGCCTCCCTATCTGCGGGGGACACTCTAGGTAAGTGGAGGGGGCCCAGAAACCTCTCCGCCGCAGCGCGCTCCCCCCCCCCCTGATTCCGAGGCTGCATGTGGAATAATATTAATGGAATGCCATATTAATTTCCTCCTGTGTATTCAGCAGTTGGTCATTCCCACCCCGCAACGCAGTGATTTGTGTTTGGGCGCGCTGTGACCGAAGAACCCAAGCCATCAGTCTGCCTGCCTTGTCCCCCTATCCATGTTTACGGGCTAGGTAGTCACTGTTATGTAGCCGAACCAACTTGTCTAGGGTCTGTTGGTAAGCGATCCGTGTATTCGCCAATGGTGCGGCTGCCCCCACATCTGTTGGTAGAAGTTGCTCATAGTGTTGCAGCTCGGATTCAAGATCCCAGAGCTCCTGACGCAGGAGCAGCGCCGCCCCGTAATTCGTTTTTATTGCGTGACCTCTCAATACCACCTTAAAGTTGTCCCATTCAATCCCCATATCTGATGCCATGCTTGCATTGAGTTCAAAATAAGATTCAATATGCCCTCTCAGGTTCTCTCTATATGCCGCATCATGCAGTGCCATTACAGGCATTCTCCAAGTTGGAATACTTGGAGGAGCGTGGCTCCATCGTATCCCCACCTGTAAAGGTGAATGGTCGGACAATACACGCCCGAGATACTCCGTGCTGGTGACCTTCAGTAATGCTTCGGTGTTACAGTAAACCAGATCAATCCGAGTGTGCAGAACATGCAAACCAGAGTAGTATGAGTACACACGCCCAGTTGGGTGCAGACTACACCACGCATCATGCAATTGGTTATTTGTGGCCCATAGGCGTAACTGGTGTGCAAGCACAATTGACTGGGCTCCCTGCACCGGATGGTGGGATCTATCTAATTCAATGCAAGGAGTGCCATTAAAATCGCATCCCCAGTAGCATGGTGCCTCCGGGTTAATGGAGAAGGGATATGGACAGCGTCTGTAAAAATGCATTCTGATTAGCATTAGGGGCATTTAATGAAATTAGGGAAAGCGGTACTCCGTCTAAGGTCCCTTCCAATATGACGAAGAACCCGTCCGGGTCTATCTTGGTATGTAGTATCGTCAACGGCACCCCAGGGGCCACCCATATCAAGGCTCCTCTGGCATATCTGGAATATGTTGTCCCTATCATGGACCCACGCCAATGCCTGCGCATTTGTCCCAGATCGGGAGCCGTGAGGTGTGTCTCCTGAAGGAAAACCACATGTACCTTGTGGCGACGGAGAAACTGGTAAAATTTGTGTCATTTATTAAAACCTGCTAGTCCCCTAACATTCCATGTTATGAAAGAGTATTGTGCCATGTAACTGAATGTGTATAAAATGAGTCGTGTTTAGGGGGGGATACGCTTGCAGACAGCCTGGAGAGCAAACAGCAACCCCACTGCGCACTGCCCCCACCCCAGCTCCCACCCCCCATCATGCAACCAACCCCGCACACTCCAGCAAACCCACCCATAAACCCTTGAATGAACCTACTAAGAAAACGTAAATATAACAATAAGCAACTCTTCCCAGGCTGAGTCGAGAATTGGTGGTCAGCCAATAGCACTGAAATGCTGATACCCAACGGAAACATTATTGTTCTTGTATGATTACACCAAGGCGTAAGGAGGGGGGGGGAACATATGCAGTACAAGCAAATAAGAGTAACTTGGAGTACTAGAGAAAAGGAGAAAGGCACATTAAACCTGCACAGCCCCTACGAAAGCCAACATTGACAAGCCTGCCATATATGCATTGATATTCCTGGACTGCGAGGACTCCCCCGACTAGGTGTGGCCCTTCCTACAACACGCCCTCTGCGGTCTGCAGTGTCACCGTCGGGCCCCCGCCCAGAATTGCCTGGAACTACTCCACATCCAGTTCCGGGGAGTCCTTATCATGCCGCTCCTCGCTTCTCACTGACGAGGCGGGGGAGTCCACACGTAGTTCCACCTCTGTATGTTCCTGCTCTCTCTCCATGGAAGCTTGTTTAGCGGTAGGGGCTGCACGCGTACGCCGGATCCCACCTGGGGTGCCCCCCCTCGGACCGCGCTTCGCTTAGCTTTAAGGTAATTTCGGTGGCATTGAAGCTATGCCACCAAAGCCTGTAGCCATGCCCAGGCCTCATCCGGTGTGGTACAGAAGATGGTGTTGGTGTCCGTAATAATACGGAGGGTCGCCGGAAACTGGAGAGCGTATCTAACATTGTGTTTCCTCAGCGTGCGCTTCACCATAAGGAAGGAGGTGCGCTTGCGCTGTACCTCTAGCGTGTAATCGGGGTAAATGTGCACATGCGCATTGGCGATTCTCCAGGGTCCGCTAGCGCGAGCCCTCTGAAGGATGTGATCTCTGTCTCTGTAATTAAAGAGACACACCACAACTGGGTGAAGGGGGCCTCCGGTGGAGGGGGCCTTCCAGGGACCGTGAGTGCTCTTTCCACTGAGAAGAAGGACGATTGTTTACCTTGGAGGACCGTTTGGGACAACCATTGCTCCATGTATAGGTCCAAACTGGGGCCTCCCTCCTGCTCCAGCAGACCCACCACCCGGATATTATTGCGACGGGATCTCCCGTCTTGGTCCTCAAGGCATTGATGTAAGCGCAAAACCTCTTTTTGCAACTCCTTGATGTGCTGGGTAGCGTTAGTCGGTGGAGGTCGCAGCCCTGAAACTGCCACCTCAGTGGTTACAACACGGTCCTTCAGTTTCTTATGCTCCTCCCGCAATTGGCCCACATCAATAAACAGGGCATCAATCTTAGGTTCCAGAGTGGATTTAATGCTCTGCACTGCATTAAGAATATTGTCAAACTTCTGTGTGTGGTCTGCTATGATGGCCGACACCGATAAGTCCTGAGGGGCCCCAGACTCATTCTGTGCAGCCGACATGCGCGGTGCCGGGCCCGCCATGCCGTGTTTATCCGGTTTGTTGTGCCCCATCTCGAGGAGCTGCAGAGACATAAACCACCTTCCACTCTGTCCGTGGCGCAAGACTCACTCTCCACAAGCCCCTCAACAAGGTAGGGTTTTGCGAGGGTGTGCGATGCCCGCACGCGGCAGTCCAAGGGATACACCCCCACCGACCACAGGATCGTCCGGTCAGGAGGATCTCTTTCACCCACGCAGGAGGTGGCGCACCAGCACTACTGGCTCCAGTGCCTGGTACAACACAAACGGGGCGAGCCAGGCCACAGCAAAGGCCCCCACCTGGCCCCCGCTGGTACCAGGCCTCTCCACAGCCACAGTCTCCAGTCACGGGTCACCTCCACGGCGCGCATGCACCCCTCCGCTGGTCCTCAGTGCGGCGCGGCCCGCACCCGGGCAGGCCATCACAACTGCCCGGCAGGCCGCGCAACCGTCATCCACACGCCGTCTGCCAAGTCACCGGTCCAGCGAATCACGTGATTGCAGGGACCCCCGCAACCCCGCACACAGTGGTCGGCTCCACCACTCGGGTCCCGCCGCTGTCTGGCACCGGACCCGGCAGCCCGTGATGTCCAGCCTGGCACTGCCACGTGGGCCCCAGGCCAGTCACTGGTCCGGATCCACCCGGCGGCAGCCCCACACCGCAGATGGCGAGGCGCGGCAGTCACAGGCCACGGGAGCCATGCTCCATGCAAAAAATCGATCACGACACGATTATGATCGGGCCTGGCGTAGAGACGGATTTAGACGTCTGCTCTGTCCACCATCATGGCCACGCCCCCCTTCCAGTCCATCCATGGAGCTACAATTAGAGCCCAGTATGTGCGTTTCTTGTGAGAAAGTATAATCTGGAGCCTTTTTAATGTATTCAAACACTTTCTTTTGTTTGCTTTTACCGTTTATATCTCTGATGTCTCACATCAGTCCACAAAATCTATCTAAGTCACCCATGACACCCACGCCAAATGTAGGACATGTTTAATTTTCCATTTTCCAAAGTGATGTGAAGGGAGCATTCCAACTAACATGTGACAACAAACCACCCTCATAACATTCCCTCAAGCCAACTTTCAATATGAAAGCATCTGCTGCCCATGAACACTTGGATACCCACTGTGAGCCAACTCACGATTCCTAACACTAACAACCATAACCGAATAAAAGTACATTGTGGCTTCATGTGCTCAGTCTTATAATGTAACTTCCACAGTCTCAGTCTCAGCCTCAGCCTCAAGACTGACACAATTGACAAGCTGTCAGTTGACTACAATTTTAATCATAACCGATGCACATCGTGAGGGCGTGGCCTGACCCCAATGGAGTAGGCTGAAGAAATTGGCGCTCCTTTGGCCCAGTTCCCATCCAGCAACATCCTGTTCCCCACTGTAGTCCAGGGAGCACCAGGGCATGGATCTTGGTGACACCTTGAGGCGGGTATTCCACAATGCCATAGGGGAGACGGCTGCAGAGCTCTAAAACTTTGTTTGCAAGCAGCGCGGCAGTGCAGAGAATCGGTGGCCCAAAATGGCAGCAGCGAGGATGGGTTGAGCTGAGTCATGGTGCAGCCGTCTCTGGGAAAGCCTGTTGTGGTCTGTAGCAGGGGCGAGTGCATCGCCTGCCAGCAAGAAGAGGAATGATTAAAGAGTAGGGCCTGCAATAAGAGGGAAGGAGGCCGCGGATGAGACCCGAGGCGGTTGGCTTGCAGGCCAGGCGCCATGCATGCTGTCCAGAAAGCAAGTTGGTGGCTTCATGGGGCTGGAGAAGATGGAGAGGATAAACCTGGCTTCATTGAGGCATGATGGCGTAACAACAGCTGGATGAGGCGAGGCCCAGCAGGGAGAAGTGCTTCTGGCCCTGCTGCGGCTGAATATGGAGGAATGGGTCTCAGGACTGGCAACTGGAGCATGCTAGCGGGGGGAAACTCTCTTGCATTAGAAACTGCACTGTGAGTGCTCCCACTGTGTGACTGGGTTGAGGGGGCCAGATTGGTGAGACAAGAGGGAGCTAATTTGGGATCTCTCCCTGCACCTGGGACCTCATGCGGCTCAGTTCTGCAGGGCCTACAGTGACATTGGTCCACACAAGATACTGTTCCCGGGGGATGGCGGAGCAGTCGAAGGGCACCAGCGGCAAGTTTGCCCCTGTACTTTGTGAGACACTTACTGTGGTCCTACCTTGGCGGTTGGAGAGAGCCTGTGGGAAAAGCGGCGACTGAAGTTAGCTCATATCAGACCCAGCATAAGAGATACTGGATGTCTGTTTCAGGTGGGGGACCATACGAGCGAGGTGACATTGGAGGGAGCTCGCTTGATTACCTGTCACCGAGAGGTAAATCCCCCAAAACCCTACTGTGGCGTTGGGCATGTCATCGCAAACCGCCAGGCTATCCTTGCCCCTTGGTGTAATGAAAGGAGGTGGGGTAGGATCGGAACCCTCTTCTTGGGGCCACATCTGGTAGTGGCATTTCCCTCATTTGAGTGCTTGCCCATGGTTAACCCATTGCAAAAGCACCCATTGTGGGAAAAGTGGGGAAGGAATAAGACTAGGAGATGACGGACCTACCAGGAGGAAATTCAGCTGCCGACTTGACAGGTGAGGGAGCTCTGAACCCTAGACCAGGGTCCCCGAGAGGTCCGACACTCCAAGATATAGTGCAAACCATTACTACCTCCTGTGAGGTCCTAGAAATGAAAATAGACACCCTGCAGGCGGATCTGTGCTTACTAAGGGACAACCATCGACGACTCGTGAAGTGGATTACTGTGACAGAATGAGAGCTTGCTGATCTACCCCCAGCAGTGTCTGTGATGAATGAAAGGCTAACTGCGATGGAGACCAAAATCCGTACACTGAAGCTCGGACCAGAAGACGTGTTCAACAGGTCACTCCACAACAACATCCGAGTGGTGGGGTGGCGGGAATGAATTGAAGGGGACACCATGTTAGATTATCTTAAGAAATTGACCTGGGCATAACTGGCACAGGAGAGCCATCCCAGGGGCACCGCCACAGCCTGTTGTGGCAAAACTACTGTTTTACAAGGACCAAGACTACATTCTTGCCCAGGCCCACCATAAGGGAGATAAAATGGTGGGCAACAGCAGAGTGAAGATTTTCCAGGCTTTCTCCTGGGAAGTCAAGAAACGTTGCTACACATTCTTGGAGGCCAAGAGTTGTGGCAACCCCTGATGGTGGCAAATTCTTTCAAATACCTGCAGGAAATATGGGACAGACTGGATCATCACCCGCAGCCGGACCCAAGTGGTGGGCCTCGAGATCGGTGCCCTTGTAGGAACAGGAGGGACCAAAGGGGGGATGACTTCGGCTGTACCAACCGGAGATGTGGTCCCACAGGAGAGAAGATGGGCAATGGAGGTGGTGACCTCACTGAGCGGCTCTGGCACGGGGTCACCAATACAGGCATCTGGCGAGGCAGGGAGGACTCTGAATCCAGCACCTCCAGCATCTCTAGTGGTTCCAGGGTATTCCTGCCACACATCACCCTGGGTACATCAGATATCATATGACATTGTATGACATATTGTTTGGGGCCTCCTGATGGACAGATTGCAATGCCCCAGCCCCCCGGTGGGAGGGGGACAGTGGGCACATTCTTGCCCTCCTGGAACACAGTGCTTCATAAGTGTTGGCGTTGCTGGGAGGGGATCTGGGAGAGGTGGGCTATGGGCTGACCCCCACCTCCTCTACATTACATGCTTTGTGGGTACAACTACAAATACCATTGGTTAAGATGTTTGTTTGGATGGGGGCTATGCTCTGCTTGTCCTGGAGTGCGGAGATTGGTTGGGTTTTTTTTAGTTGATTTGTTGAGGTTGTAAGAGTTGCAGCAGTCTGAGTGTCAATTTGTACAGGCTTCTGGAGAATACAAGTGGATGTTGGGGAGCTGAGTGGGGCCTACACCAATGGCTGACTATACCTAATGGCTGCTCCAACGACTTATAAGTTCCTCACTTGGAATATTAGGGGAATGCATACGATGTCCAAGAGGTACAAAGTACAGCCTTCTTCCTTACCTGCATTCAGTGGCAATCTTACAGGAAACCCATATAACAGCTACCGAGGGGCTGGCACTTCAGCAAAGGTGGAGGGGCCAGGCCTACTATACAACCTATTCAGCTTGTGCTAGGGGTGTCCTAAAATGGATCAGGGCCGGGGTTCCGTTCTAGCTCAGTGGACACCTAATTGACCCAGAGGGATGATATGTGGTGGTGACTGACATACGGGGTCGAAACATTGTATAGGTTAATATCTACTCACCCAACACAGAAAAAGGGCCCTTTTTATCCAGCTTGTTGCCCCCCCAGCACAGTACCTCAGACTCCCAACATTAATTGGGGGGGAAGAGTTCACCTGTATAGCAGATCCGGCCGCTGATAGATCACTCCCACTGCCAGACTCCCAGACGTTTAGAACAGCTCGCACCTTCTTGGAGTGAAAACAGAAATGGGGATTAGTGGACACTTGGAGACTGGCTTACTCACACTCCGGTGATTACTCATTTTTCTGCACAACTTGCATGTACTTCTCAACACATTCCTCTGCCATACACAACTTGGTTTCCAATGTAGAGTACCTGGCTCGAACGATAACTGGCCAGAACCCTGTCCTCCTGCATTTGAGTTGGATGCGTCCTAGAGCTGCATACCCACGTGGCATCTGAAACCTGAAGTGCTAGAAGATCAGCTTTACAGGGATGAAATCAGGTCCAAAGTAATACTGATACTGGGATGGCTTCTACCCCTCACTTAGAGTGGGATGCCTTTAAGGCAGTACTTAGAGGTCAATACATGGCAATGTCAATGGGCATCAGGAGAACCTTGTTGAGGAAGGTGCTGGAGGCGGAAGGTGAGCTCCACCGAAGGGAAATGCAGAGACCGGGCTGCCCAGATCTCCTGCAGACTCTCTTGGACAAAAGGGAAGCTGTGGCAGCCCAAGTTGAGAGGCTCCACTCTGTTGACTACAATGGTAACATGGAGCAAACACACGTGGAATGAGATCATGCTGGCACATTCCTGGCCTGCTAACCCTGCAAAGCCTGGGTCACCTATTTTGGAAATTGAGAAGGACGGGTGAGATCAGGTGTGTAGCCAAGAAGGGATTAATGACTGCTTTCTCCAATACTACTCAAAGCTCTATGAAAGCACTATACAGCATGATGAGGAAGGTACAACAAGAGAAGCACTCCCATTCGAAGACTTCGCACAGAATTTGATCTCCCACAGGGTCATTTCCCACTCCACAGGGCGGTCAACACAACGCTTCGGAACCACAGGCAGAGCAGCACTGCCGAACCTAGTACACATAAGAGCTCTCTCCTCTGGCACTTTTAAGGCTGCTAAATGCCTATACCAGACCATTGGAGAGAACCTACACTGCCCACAAGAGAGACTGAGGGGTGCTTGGGTGGAGGATTCGGGGATCCTGATCTCTAAGGCTGACTATGCCACCATATTAGACAGGGTCCCCAGGGAGTCAAGGAATACTTGCTTCAAATTAATCAATTTTAATGTTTTGCACAAGGCATATCTGACCCTGGGGCGCATACACTGGTATGTTCGGATAATGGATGAGGCCTGCTCAAGATGCACGGAAGTGGGGGCAGATTTGCTCTATATGCATTGGTCTTGTCCCACCCTGCACCCATATTGGGAAGAGATGACAGGGACACTGACAACAGTCCTGGAGAAAGCCCCCTGCACACTGGGCCATTGTCTCTTGAGCTGGTTCCCACACACCTCCAAAACCAAAGCCACTAGCAGATTCCAAGATCTAGCTTTTATCCTGGCTAAGCGGGAGATCATGAGAAACTGGATATCTCCCAGGGAACTGTGGGGTCCTGATATGGCGTAAAGAGCTAGAGAAGTGGGAAGAATATGAAGGAAGAGTGTTGACATGACACACCAGGAGAGTGATTGGTACCATGGGTATGACTCAGGCTTGGGCCTCATTGGAGACGGATCTCTAAGTTCACAATACAGACGAGAGGACAGTGTTGCAAGAGGACCTTCGGAACAGACTGCAGCTAGATCCCTATATCTGACCACACTACCACCTTGTGCCCCCACCTCCCTGACAGCACAGAACTCATAGAGCATTTGAGTTAGCTTGTTTCAGTCCTAGAGGCTCTAGTGAGCACCACATTACCTCAATCTGAGGTTATTATAGTTGCAACTGTTGGTGGGACGGATAGGGGACTGTTCTTGTAACTTCAGCAGTAGGTATTGTTCCCAATATTCTTAAACATCCTGTCTTTCTCTTAGCTTAGATGGCAATGCCTGATAATGCTTATCATTGTTTGCATGCTTGGGAACAACTTGAAAGTACTGTTTGTTTGGAACATGTTTTATGAAACCCAATAAAATATGTTTACAAAAAAACAAAAAAACAATGTACCTAATCGGGTGACAATAGTTACCCTCAAAGTAAGCATGTTGGGTTTTTGACACTGGGTGTTGATGGTCTAATCATAAGACATTGAGGTACGTACTGCTACATCAACAGTAGTGGCTACAAAACTTCTAAGGTTCATTGCTGCCCCCTTTTGCATCTGCCTTAAAGTCACTGCCAATTTCTGGTTTGCAGACTCAGTGTTGTTTCTGACCTCTTCATCCACACCAGTACTTGCTGGGCTCAGCGAGTTTGTTTTGGGGGATAGTCCTGATCTGCCTCTCCCATGTAAATTGTTAGGAGGGACTGCTTCCGAGAGTGGTGCAGCCACCTACCCCTCCTACCTTGATCTGTCGGACAAGTCATCACTGCTCTGGAATATCGACAGGCATCCTATCAAGCACCTGCCCCTGTCCCAAATTATGGTCTCTCCTTCACCCATTCCAACACCTCTTTTTGTGTGTCTCATAGAAAAATGCCTCTGATTGAAGTAGGGTCGTAAGCTTCCATATTGGGAAGGAGGAGTGTAAGGCTTATGTTAATGGCACACAGTTTCTACTTGACCCCTTCAAATGATTTCCATGATTACTGTTCATGGTTTGTATAGTCTGAGAACATCATAATGTGTTTGGAGCCATCAATGGTTCGTTTCTATGCAGTTGTTCAGAATGGTCCCACCAAACATCTTCATAACATTTGATTCCCTTGATGTGTGCAACTGTTGTTGTTTCGTCTGTATCATGAATGGCCCCGCGATATTTGGGTTCCATGTAAATAGGATAATAACCAATTTCTTGCTGGGAATGAGAGTTGAAGAGATATATTTGCTTACAATTTTGGCCTAATAAACCTATTCTGATGGGTAGCTGGAGAACCCTTGAGCCACCATATGTGGAATTCTTCAACCGTATGCAGTATTTCACAAGATATGATTATCAAACACTTTGCACAGAGGCTGCAGCCACTGATGCAGGGGCTTGTACTTTCTTATCAAGCAGGATTCAGCCCCCCACCCCCAAAAGATCAGCAGCATGAAACATGCGCACCATCATGGCAATCTTGCATATAGTAGACCCAAAACTGCCAGTGGAGACAAAAGTGCTCGACTCTGGAGTAAGCATTTGACGCTCTGGAAAGGGAGCACATGTGGGAGGCGTTGCTGAGGCTGGGGATGGGAGCACATTTTCTTAAAATGATAATCTCTTGTACACAGGCCACTCTGTTCGGGTAAGAGTACGTGGTCCCAATCTGATAGCTTCATAATCAGCTGAGGTACAACAGAGTTGACCCCATCACCTTTGATTTTTCTACTACTATTCGAACCACTGGCCCGTTGGTAAGGGAATTCCACTTAAATAGGGCATTTTAGGTCAGTGTTGGGACCATACGGATATCCTTGTATGCGGACAGTGTTGTTCTATTCATTCAAAAAACAGAAGAGAATTATACACCCATAATCTGAGACATAATTAAATTTAGAGGCTATTTAGGAATACAAACATATTGGGAGGAGTCAGAAATATGTCCGTTCTCTGACCGTGTAACCTCATGACCCAGTGAATACCCATTGGTGGAGAGCAGAGGGAGTCAAATATCTGGGTGTACAAGTGTCCAGGAATATGGGAGAGCTCATAAAACCTCAGAGCAACCTTAGAAATCTTCAAAACAGAGTAGACAGATGGCTAAAACTTCGCATATCAATGCTAGGAAGGCTCTTCTTAATCAAAATAGTTATTATCCCGAAGTTCTTATACTAATTTTTCAAAATTCCGGTGTTCTTACTAAAACAGTTCTTTAAGCAACTACAATAGCCCTTAAACAAATTAGTATTGAGTGGGCAGTGACCTCATATAAAATGGGTAGTTCTCATGCAGCCAATTGGAAAGTGTGGGGGAGGGGGTGCTTGCACTACTGGGCCCGCAAAGGTATTATCCCATACCACAGAATCATCACACTAAATATTGTTTCCATGATGTTTAGACATTAACGCTTATCAAGGTTGAAAAAAACAAGACCAGATTCCTTAATGACTGTGGTGCTGAGGGGGGCCTGAGAGGAGGAGAGAGTAGGAAGATGAGATAGAAACCACAAGCGGAGTGTGGTTGGAAGTTATGGTTGTTTGAGCTTGAGCAAAGCCTCCTTCCCCCAGTTGTTGACTTAGAATAATCCTCTTCTCTCTCCGTTTCTTGAGCAAACTACAGTGAAACTGTTGAAGACTTTTGGTATTGATGTGTTGGGCTACTTGTTCTTGGATGGGTCATTTTTGGTCTTCAGATGTTGAAGGATAGAGGGGAAGGTACTGTTCTGGCAATACTATTGTATCACAGATTGAGACATGAAGCCAGATCAGTGTTATTAAATTTCCCTACCCCCACAAAAAGAGATTTTGCCCAAAAAGATTCAAAGAGAGGAAACAGGCAAGATGATCTCATATATTCACAGTGAGATGCTAAATAATGGGAATATGTCGGAATATGCAAAGAAAAGGGAATGGGAGGAGATGTTAAGGAAAGAGCACCTTGATAAATGCTGGAGGTATTGTTGCACACAGGTGAAAGACATGCCCTGTTATTATGGGCACAAGTTATTACACTTTAAGGGACATATTTATACTTTTTGACGCACAACTGCGCCAACGCAGTTGTGCGTCAAAAAAGTTAACGCCGGCTAACGCCATTCCAAAGCGCCATGCGGGCGCCTTATTTATGGAATGACGTTAGCCGGCGTAGCTGACTGGTGTGCGTAAAAAACAATGACCCGCACCAGGCATCGCGGGCGTAGGGGAAAATGGAGCTTGGGCGTCAAAAAATGGGGCAAGTCAGGGCTGAGGCAAAATATTGGCCTCAACCCGATTTGCGCCATTTTTTTTTACTCCCAACCCCCATTGAAATGACTCCTGTCTTAGCACAGACAGGAGTCATGCCCCCTTGGCATGGTCATTGGGCATAGTGGCATGTAGGGGGGCACAAATCAGGCCCCCCTATGCCACTTAAAAAAAAAAAAAAAAAAACTTACCTGAACTTACCTTAAGTTCCCTGGGATGGGTTCCTCCATCCTTGGGCGTCCTCCTGGGGTGGGCAAGGGTGGCAGGGGGTGTCCCTGGGGGCATGGGAGGGCACCTCTGGGCTCCCTCCGAGCCCACAGGTCCCTTAACGCCTGCCCTGACCAGGCGTTAAAAAATTACGCTAAAGCGGCTGGACGTCATTTTTTTTTACCCGCCCACTCCCGTGCTCCATTTTTGCACGGGAGTTTAAATAAGGCGCACATGCCTTGGAGTCATTTTTTAGACGGGAACGCCTACCTTGCATTTCATTAACGCAAGGTAGGTGTTCACGCTAAAAAATTACGCAAACTCCAAGATCTTTGGCGCTAGATGGGTCTAACGCCAAAGTATAAATATGGAGTTAGCTTTGCGTCGGATTTGCGTAAAAAAAAACGACGCAATTCCGGCGCAAACAGAGTATAAATATGCCCCTAAGTTTCTACATTGATTATATTTCACTTCAGATCATATAGCTAAATTTACACCTGGGGATATAAAGAAATGTAAGACCATCAATGCGGCTTTCTTATTGCATGGCTTTACCCTGCAGCGTGTACATACTAGGAGAAAATGCGCAAAGCACACAAAGAGATGGTAGACATGGCTAAAAACCCCATGCCGGAAAGGGCCAGGTTAGGATTTACCAGGTAAGAAGGGAAAATTTTTATCCATGGCTCTTTTACTTGCCAAGACACAAGCAGTGATGTGCTCGGTGAGATCTATTGCACCCTAAAGCACAGCCGGGGGAGTTTTGGGAATTGTATAGGGCCTACACGAGATCGGAAAAAAAGACTCTGTCCAAGTCAAAAAGGAAGATCTTCCTGTAGTAATTTTGAAGTCATCCGATTACTTCAGCTGGGCTATTCCAATAATTACCTGGTGATGTCATCCCAGGCCATCCTGAATTATGTTTATAGGGCGAAATATCCAAATGAGATGACTCTAGAGTCATCAGAAAAACTACTCTAGGATGGTGTTGTGATGACTTCAAGGTGATGATCATTTAGTACTGTAGGATGATCTTCTGATTACTTCAATAAAAACGTGATGATTTTTTACTACTCCAGGGTGATTTCCTGATGACTTTAGGGAATGCTTGTATTACTCCAGACTTTTAACAGATTTTCTAAGGATTACTTCAGGATCGGCTGGTATTACACCAGGATTACTCCCCGATGACTTCAAGATGATATTTTATTACTCCAGGATAAAAACCTGATGATTTCTGGATGAGGCTGTTATTACTTTAGGATAGGGCCACGGTAACTCTGAAGTAGTTGTTTTTCTTCATAATGATCCTATGAGTATCACTGGGTGAACAGTTTTGTGAAAATTTTAAAAACTGTCTTTTTTTGTGTAATGATTAGCCCCACAAGATGTGTTCAGGGACACAGTAGTACTCCAAAGGCTCTTCTGTGAACAAATAACACTCAAAATATCACCAAAAAATTGGACATGTATTTTCAAATGTTTATTTTAACATCCTAACCTAATGTACAAAATATGCATGGTAACCACACAGGATGCACAGTGAGAAATGGGCTGGGCAGCTGGGTCCCGAACAGGGCTCCGGGCAATAGTAGTCCTGCACACACTTTCTAAGGTATCCCAATGGGTCACTCTGTTCAACCTCTAATGTACTGCATAAACCATCATTGTACCAAGGTACCAGGACTGCCCTGGATTATAGTGTGCGTATCCCTTCCCTAATGAATAGTGATGACAATGAGCAGAAAGATCAACGCAGAGACAGAGGGGAAAATAACCAAGGGTGAGGGGGACAACAAAGAGACAGAAGAAGGACCACAGGTGGGATGTGGAATTGATAGAAAGAATGATGAGAAAGGACAAGGACAAGAAAACTGGAAAAATCAGATGGAGTGAAAGTAACAAATGGGGTGGAGAAGGGAAGCTATAAACAGACACGGATTGGGAGGAGGGAAACGGAGAGATGAAAAGGGGGAGTGAGAAAAGTGCACATAGGAGAAACATAGTATAAAAGGAGAGCAAGAGAACAGCAGGGAAGAGTGGATATCTCTACTGTCTAAAGCAAACGCTGATAAACAAGCATTGTCAAAGCCAATAGGTCTTCCCATCTGGACCTCTTTGGATTGGTCAATTACTTTTACCTTTACGATGTACAGCAATCCTGATGCTGTGTAGCATGGCTAAATTTAAAAAAAAATAGCCTATTGTGCCATTTTGTAGGCACACGCACCACACATGTGCACGCCTACGAAATGACATGGCTGCTTTTTTACTTTACTGATCTATCTCAGATCAGCAAATAAAAAGAAACAAGCCAATAGGTCTCGCCTATGAAACAGCTATTGACTTTTCCTATGTGTTTAGCCATATTATATTCCAGCATGGTTAAAAGTAAGTGCAGTGGAGGAGAGTGGTGTGGGGTGTCAGAGTGGAATAGTGAAGGGTAGAGTGGAGTGGCAGTGTCAGGAATCCCCAAGGTGCCTCCTGTGTAATCTCTCAGCATCCCAAGGTATTAGGGTTAAATCATATCTCTATTCTTGGTTAAACCTTCATGTTTCTAAGTAAACATAATGGGGGTCATTCTGACCTCGGCGGTAAAAGGCCCTTACCGCCGGTCAGAAGACCGCCATAACACCGCCGCGGCCGCGGTTAACCGCCACGGTCATTTTGACCCACAACGGCTAAACCTCTAAAATTCCGTCCTCCACTGCAGGCCGCCACATCAGCGGGCAGCGATAAACTGGAGATGACCAAACCTCCACCGTCACGCCAACAGAAATACGCCCATGCCATTACGACCCACGAATCCACGCGGCGGTCATTCAACCGCGGTATTCCATTGGCGGTACACACCGCCGCGGTCAGAATACACACACATCACCAAAACCCAGCCACATTGGACAATTTGAAATACACACACCTGATACACATACACACACCACTCCCACACAATCAACCAACTATAAAACACACACCCACATCACCCACAAACCCCTGCGACCAGAATTACTGAGAGAAGGAGAGAGAGACACAGCAGACAATTCAAAGCAAGACACACTGAGGCACACTACACCATCACACACACCACATAGTAGCACAAAGCACCACTCACCAACATACTTATCATCACATACACCACCCCACACCACACCCACACCACCCCATGGCACCCCAAAGGCACCCACGCTTTTCTGACCAAGAACTCCGGGTCATGGTGGAGGAAATCCTAAGAGTGGAACCCCAGCTCTTCGGCTCGCAGGTGCAGCACACCAGTATAGCTAGGAAGGCGGAGCTATGGCAGCGGATCGTGGACAGGGTCAACGCGGTGGGACAGCATCCCAGGAATAGGGAGGACATACGCAAAAGATGGAACGACCTACGGGGGAAGGTCCGATCGATGGTCTCCCGGCACAACATCGCGGTCCAGAAGACTGGCGGCGGACCCCCACCCACCCCTCCCGAATTCACATCGTGGGAGCAAGACGTCTTGAACATCCTGCATCCTCAGGGCCTCGCAGGAGTAGCCGGAGGAATGGACTCTGGTAAGTCCAATCTCAACTACTATATCCCCCCCCACCCCACCAGCATGCCAACCCACACCCCCACCCTCACCCCCAACCCCCCAGCACACATCCTCCCTGACAATGTCTCACCAGCACAACCCACCCATCCCAACACCAACTCCTGCATGCCAACACAAATCATGGGCACCCATCACCTAAGCATGACCACTGCACTAACCCCCTCCCCCCTAACTACCCTCACAACACCTCCCTCAAGGGAATGCCTGCACTGGGGGACAAGGACACCCATAACATGCACGCTATTGCACACACAGAAACAATAACCAAACTCTCTTACCCCATGCAGGACCCGAACGACAACACACCAGCCAGGAGGGTCCAGAAGTGTCCATCCCACCCCCGGAACAGGCCCACACTGAGGATAGCAGCTCTGTCGACAGTGAACCTGATGACCAGCCCGGACCATCGGGGACCTCTGGGCAGTCGGTTCCCCTCAGGCAGCCACAGGCCACACCAGACCCGACCCCCTCTGCCAACACCAGCACAGCTCCCACCCAGCGGGCCCATGCCTCTGTCTCTAGGACAGCTCAATCAGCGGTGTGTCCGCCACTACAGGGCACCCAGGCTAACCCAACACCCCAACAACAACAGGGACCTGGGGGCAGTGGTAGCGGGCACACCGGCCAGGGGACAGAGGCCGGGGGAAACCGGGCAGCTCGGAGGGCTGCTGTGCGACAGGGGGGGGAGGAGAGGCCCAGGGAACCCACTCTCCAAGAGGCCCTCACCACCATCATGGGGGCATACCACCACTCCCAAGAAACGATGGCGACGGTACTGGCCAGGTTCACTGAGATCCAGGCACAGCAGGAAGAACGCTACATGGGGTTCAGGGAGGAGCTGAGAATCATCGGGACTGCAATGGGGACCATCGTCCTGGCCCTCCACAGGATAGAGGACGCGTTGTGGGACCATGGTGCACCACACAGGGCCCCTGTCACTAGGCCGGACCAGGAACAGCCTACCACCTCCGCCGGCGCTAGTGGACAGGAGGTCCCAACACCTCGACAGCCCCCCAGAACCCCACCTCCTGCTGAAGAACAACCACCCCGTAAGAGGAGCCTGAGACCAAAAAAAAAGACAGAGTAGGATGTCAAGACCCCCGCCAGCAGGACATACCCCCTCAAGTCTTCCCACTGTCCCACATTGCCACCCTGTCCAACCATGAACTGCCTATGCTCCATCCTTCCACAGGCAAAAGAACAATGCACCTGTGAGACTGAGAACTGGACTCTGCCATGGATATTCCTCCACCCCCACCCATCACCCTTAGAATCACATGTACCGATATCTAGCACTGTAAATAAATCACATTTTGCACACAAATCTGTTTTGAGTCATGCTGTATTATTAACAAATGTATTACATATTACTGTTCAATTTCTGTTCTGTCAATTAGTCATGACAACATACCAATGTCAATACGCTGTATTTCATGGGCGAACCAAGCAGAAGTCAGGTACTGAGTCAGACAGCACTGAGAAGGGAAGGGAAAGGCAAAAATTAATGAAAAACATCTGTGGGGAACTACAGAAAGTACAGATGCAGGAGGCTATAAGCAATTGTGAAATGGCGTGGGTGATTCTTACCTGGGTGTTACTGGAAATACTGTTGTATCACTCTGTCCCTATTGTCTGTGTCGTCCTCAGAGTCTTCCTCCTCTTCACTCTCCACAGGCTCCACGGCTTCTACAACACCACCATCTGGACCATCCTCCTGCAGGAAAGGCACCTGGCGTCGCAAAGCCAGGTTGTGGAGCATACAGCACGCCACGATGATATGGCACACCTTCTTTGGTGAGTACATTAGGGATCCACCTGTCATATGCAGGCACCTAAATCTGGCCTTCAGGAGCCCAAAGGTTCGCTCAATCACCCTCCTAGTACGCCCATGGGCCTCATTGTACAGTTCCTCTGCCCTGGTCCTGGGATTCCTCACTGGGGTCAATAGCCACGGCAGGTTGGGGTAACCAGAGTCACCTATTAGCCACACACGCTGTCTCTGTAGCTGTTCCATCACATAGGGAATGCTGCTATTTCGCATCACATACGCGTCATGCACTGACCCAGGGAACTTGGCATTCACATGGGAGATGTACTGGTCAGCCAAACAGACCACCTGGATATTCATTGAATGGTAATTCTTCCTGTTCCTGTACACCTGTTTATCGTCATTTGGGGGGACTAAAGCCACATGGGTTCCATCAATTGCACCAATGATGTTGGGGATGTGTCCAAGGGCATAGAAATCAGCTTTCACTGTAGGCAAATCACCCTCCTCTGGGAAAATGATGTAGCTCCGCATGAGTTTCATCAGGGCAGACAACACTCTGGATAAGATCTTGGAAAACATAGGCTGAGACATCCCAGATGACATGGCCACTGTTGTCTGGAATGAGCCAGTTGCAAAGAAATGGAGGACTGACAGAACCTGCACCAGAGGGGGAATTCCTGTGGGTTGGCGGATGGGGGACATCAGGGCTGGCTCCAGCTGGGCACACAGTTCATGGATGGAGGCACGGTCAAGTCGGTATTGTAGTATTATATGGCGTTCTTCCATTGTCGACAGGTCCACCAGCGGCCGGTACACGCGAGGATTCCTCCTTCTCATCGCTAGTCCCAGCGGACGGTGCCTAGGAAGGAGAATATGGAGTACAGAGTCAATCCACTCACAGGTACGTACAACACAGCTTGCACAGTACAGGTAAATGTATGGTTTGATATGTTTGTATGTGTGCCATTGCAAGGCCTAGGCCTGTGTGACGCATTAGAAATTAAGCCATGTGGGCCCTTGAAATGGCCGATGCCTGACCTGTGAAGTGGGACAATGGGATGTGAGGTCACTGCGCTGGCGGGGCGCACCGTGGCGGTAGGCGGTCGAAGACCGCTGTGCGAAGACGCATTGGTTAACATTGAAGCCTATGGGTTTCAGGAGCCAATGACGATGTGCGCCGGCGTTTGCGGGACGCACCGCCGCGGTACGCACCGCCGCGGTACGCACCGCCGCGGTCGTGACCGCCATTTTCTATCAGCTCAATCATTCGAGACCTGATCATCCACAGGAGAGGACCTATACTGCAAGTGCTGCTGTGAACTCGGTCTGGAAGTGACAATGGCTGCTGCGACTGGGGAAAGGGCCCCCGCCTTCAGTTCAGAAGAGTTGGAGAAGCTCGTGGACGGGGTCCTCCCCCAGTATGCGCAACTGTACGGTCCTCCAGACCAACAGGTGAGTACACTCAGTGCACATTGAATGGGTTATGCCTGTGTGGAGGGGGGGGGATGTAAGATGGTGGGGTGTGGAGGGAATGGGGAGTGCAACGCACGACAGATGAGAGAATGGGAACCATGACAAGGTTGGGGAGGGGGGGCATGTACTCCAAACATGCAGATATGTGACGGTTTCTCTTTCCCACCCTGTACATGTCAAACAGGTGAGCGCCCACCAGAAGATCGATATTTGGCGTGCTATCGCCGAGGAAGTCCGGAACTTGGGGGTCCACAACAGACGGGGCACCCACTGCCGCAAGAGGTGGGAGGACATCCGCCGCGGAACGAGGAAGACCGCAGAAACACTGCTGGGGATGGCCTCCCGACCTAGGAGGGGTGCCAGTCGCACCATGACCCCCCTGATGTCCCGGATCCTGGCGGTGGCCTACCCTAATTTGGATGGGCGCTTGAGGACAGCACAGCAGACACAAGGGGGTGAGTATCCGCACATTCTCCCATCTGTATGCGTATTGGAGGCGTCTGGGGGGGGAGGAGGGCTGTGGGTGACATTAGGCCCGGGCGCTCTCTGTAGTGTAGTCCGCTCCCTTAGGCATGGCCCTGTGCCCCCGCCCCCCACCTCTGTAGGGTGCCAAGTGCAGCTAACCATGCTCCAGCATCACCCATGTGCGCGTGTGTTGTCCCTAGAACTGTTTGCCTAGTCAGAGGTACTGAGTAGTGTACCCCAAGTTCGCGACTTAGTGCACGAGGCACCTGTGTCTGTCCTCTCCGCAAAGGGTATTGCTAAGGCATGCACTCAACTTTGTTTAATTTCTCCCCCCACCCTAAATCTTTGTCTTCTTGTGTTTTAGCATCATCCGGCGGAGGAGATTTGGCGTCGGAGCAGGAGGGAGCTGCAGGTCACCAGGCCCCGGTGGGCACTGACACAGACACCGAGGGCACCAGTGATCCGGAGGGCGAGGGGAGCACCACAACGGGGGCCGGTGGAGACACCAGCGACACAGACATGTCCTCGTTTGGGAGCTCCCTGGCGGGGGCGGCACCATCTGTGCCCCCCGCAACAACAGGTACAGCCGCCACCCAGCGCACCAGCACCGCCCTCCCAGCAGCCCCTCAGTCTTCGCTCCGTGGCCGCTCGGCCAGGAAGGCGCGCGTCTCCTTCGCCCCAGGCACCTCAGCCCCTGCCTCTGTTACCCCTGCTGCCCTCAGTGCGGAGCTCATTGACCTGGTGAGGACGCTCATTGTTGGGCAGACTACCCTTCTGAATGCCATCCAGGGGGTGGAAAGGGAGGTGCATCGGAGCAATGCCTACCTGGAGGGCATTCATTCGGGTCAGGCTGCCCATCAACGAGCGTTCACTGCTCTGGCCTCAGCACTGACGGCAGCCATTGTCCCTGTCTCCAGTCTCCCTCTTCTATCTGCCTCCACCCTTTCTCTGTCTCCTGTACCTCAACCTATCCCATCCACACCATCAGACCAGCCTGCACACACCTCAACACCCAAGGCCAGCTCATCCAAACATAAGCACCACAGAAAACACAAGCATTCACCCAAGCAACACACAGATGCAGACATATCAACAGTCACTACCACCTCTGTGTCCCCGTCCTCCTCGTCTCCCTCCTCCCTCCCTGTGACGTCTACACTCACACCTGCATGCACCCCAACATCAGCCAGTTCTTCCACCACCAGCAAACCCTCCACTACAGTCCGCACACCTGCAGTCACCACCCCCACTGGCATTTACACGTCCCCTGTGTCCTCTCCCACTGTGTCTGTCACCCCCTCTTCCAAGACACATAAACGCAGGCAGACACCCAAACAACAGCCAACCACCTCACCACAGCCTACGTCCCAGTCACCTGCACCCAAGGACAGCACACCTGGCTCTCATACAACCACATCCTCTTCCTCCACTTCTCTCACCACTACTCCTACCCCTTACCTTGGTCCCAAGAAAAATTACCTCTCCAGTTTTGACCTCTTTCCCTCCCCCGACCCACCCCCTCCAACTGGGAAAAGTCCCAAGGGCACCTCAGCCACCACCAGCCCAACTACTACAGTGCAAGTGGTGCATGGCATGTGGAGTCCACCCTTTGGCGGCAGTAACACTTCGGTGAGCAGCAAGGGGACAGCCAGCCCCCCCCCAGGCAAGAGGACCCGGAAATTGAAGGGCCGCCGTGAGCGGACAGAGACGGCTGCCCCCAAGGAGGTGACTCCGGCCACTCCACCGGCCACAGCAGCCAGGGGAGGCAAGGGCCCGAGAGCCCCATCTAAGGAGCGGAAGGACAGCAGGGCGGAGAGGACAACCACCAGGTGCGCGGAGCAGGAGGGCCCCACAAGCCCCATCCCGGCTGCAAGGGACGACACCAAAGGGCCCAGGACTCACTCCCCGAAGGGGCCTGACACAGCACGGTCGGAGGGCGACTGAGCAGGGTGTCCAGGCCAGGTATGACTCCCTTGACATACTGCAAGAGCACCGCTGAAGAGGGCCCCGCCGTGAAGACAGGTACCGCTGAAGAGGGCCCCGCCGTGAAGACAGGTACCGCTGAAGAGGGCCCCGCCGTGAAGACAGTACCGCTGAAGAGGGCCCCGCCGTGAAGACAGGTACCGCTGAAGAGGGCCCCGCCTTGCAGAAGAGCACCGCTGAAGAGGGCCCCGCCGTGCAGAAGAGCACCGCTGAAGAGGGCCCCGCCGTGAAGACAGGTACCGCTGAAGAGGGCCCCGCCGTCTCAAGCACCGCTCCGCTGGGCCCTTCCTGTCAAGCACCGCTCCGCTGGGCCCTTCCTGTCAAGCACCGCTCCGCTGGGCCCTTCCTGTCAAGCACCGCTCCGCTGGGCCCCGCCGTCTCAAGCACCGCTCCGCTGGGCCCTTCCTGTCAAGCACCGCTCCGCTGGGCCCCGCCGTCTCAAGCACCGCTCCGCTGGGCCCTTCCTGTCAAGCACCGCTCCGCTGGGCCCTTCCTGTCAAGCACCGCTCCGCTGGGCCCTTCCTGTCAAGCACCGCTCCGCTGGGCCCCGCCGTCTGAAGCACCGCTTCGCTGGGCCCTTCCTGTCAAGCACCGCTCCGCTGGGCCCCGCCGTCTCAAGTACCGCTCCGCTGGGCCCTTCCTGTCAGGCACCGCTCCGCTGGGCCCCGCCGTCTCAAGCACCGCTCCGCTGGGCCCCGCCGTCTCAAGCACCGCTCCGCTGGGCCCTTCCTGTCAAGCACCGCTCCGCTGGGCCCCGCCGTCTCAAGCACCGCTCCGCTGGGCCCTTCCTGTCAAGCACCGCTCCGCTGGGCCCCGCCGTCTCAAGCACCGCTCCGCTGGGCCCTTCCTGTCAAGCACCGCTCCTCTGGACCCTTCCTGTCAAGCACCGCTCCGCTGGGCGCCGCCGTCTCAAGCACCGCTCCGCTGGGCCCCGCCGTCTCAAGCACCGCTCCGCTGGGCCCTTCCTGTCAAGCACCGCTCCGCTGGGCCCCGCCGTCTCAAGCACCGCTCCGCTGGGCCCCGCCGTCTCAAGCACCGCTCCGCTGGGCCCCGCCGTCTCAAGCACCGCTCCTCTGGGCCCTTCCTGTCAAGCACCGCTCCGCTGGACCCTTCCTGTCAAGCACCGCTCCGCTGGACATCGCCATGTCATGCACCGCTGCGCTGGGTCCCGCCGTCTCAGGCACTGTTTATGGTTCACTGTGCCCACCATGCCTCCTCCTTGACCAGTGGACTCTGTAATCCACCTGAGAGACTGTGGCTTTGCACTCCCCAGGATGGTACAGTGGGCAACCCACCCACTGTAGAGACATTGAGAGACTGTGGCTTTGCACTCCCCAGGATGGTCCAGTGGGCAACCCACCCACTGCAGAGACTTGAGAGACTGTGGCTTTGCACTCCCCAGGATGGTACAGTGGGCAACCCACCCACTGCAGAGACTTGAGAGACTGTGGCTTTGCACTCCCCAGGATGGTACAGTGGGCATGGTGGCTCCTCGTGGATCTGGCGTCGTGGACTCATGTGGCTGTGGTGGCCCCCCCTTCCCTTCCCCCTGAGGTGCCTGTAGTTTTGACATCGGATGCCCCTGCAGTGTTCTCTCCAAAGGACTCAGGTCTCGTGTGTGGGCTTTGCCCTTGTTTCGCAGAACCTTGGCCCACGGACATGTTAGATTCGTAGGATGTGCAGGACTTGTTACTTCAGTGATACACTGATGTGTATATATTTTTGGTTTTTGTAAATATTTTTCACGGTTGCTCAATTATTTCCAGGTGCTTTTTTTTAACATGAAAATTTATTCCAAATTTGGTTGTGTCATTGTATTTTTTAAGGGTGTTTGTGTGGTGTCACTGTGACTTCCTGCTCTGCATTGGTGTGTACATATTGGGGGGGTGGGGGGGTCGCATATGTATATGCCCGTAACCTTTCTTCCTCCCCCCTCCCGTGTGTCGTAGGTGCAGTACTCACCGTTGACGTCTGCGCCGGAGTTCGTACTCGTGGTAGATGAGCAGGTAGATGAGAGCAGGTATGATGTTCAATTCGGGTTCCATGCTGTCCGGATTCCGCGTGGAGTGTCTCGAGGTGAGCGTTTTCCATTGGAAATGTCTGTTTCCGCCGTGTTTTTATCGGCGGTGCTCCCGCCCCGGAAATGGTGGCGGATTGGTGGGTCGTGATAGGGTGGGCGGTACATTGTCTGCCGCCTGGCTGTTGGCGGTGACCGCCGCGCTGTTTGTTTGTTCCGCCGTGGCGGTCGGAGTGTTAATGCGGCGGGCTGTGTTGGCGGTTCCCGCCAGGGTCAGAATTGCCTTTTTTTGACCGCCGGCCTGTTGGCGGGTTGGCCGCCGCTTTATCACCGACCGCCAGGGTTAGAATGACCCCCAATGTGCTGTGTTACATAATTGGTTTTATCAATGCTTGTTTGCTAATGTGAGCAGGTGTAGATATGTGCTTCTAATTGGGTGTGATGTAGACACGTGCTTCTAATTGGGTGTGGTGACTCATCCACATGTGGAAACTCGACTGCTTTCCTGATTGGCTATAAATAGCAGAGTGAAGCATGCCTCCCTGCTTGGCTTTGGCATCTGATTTGGCAGTACAGCCCCTGCTGTCATCCTCGTATTCAAGACTTTTGAGGCAATTCTTTTCTTCGTTCCTGTACCAGCTGACACCAGGCATTCCTCCAGCACTCCGGAAAAGACTGCAGCTAAGTGACTAGTATTCTCCAGGGAGTTTGTTCCTTGAGCGACGCGCTTTCCTAGAACAGATGGTGTATTTCAGACCCCGTATTTTGGCAGAGTGTTTATCTTGAAGAGACAAATGCATTTCTGAACATTCTACATTATTGTTGTAGTTACTTGCCTAGGTGTGCTTAAGGAAATCTGCGTGAGCTCAAGTACTACAAAAAGTGACAGTGCAATTTTAAAAGAGCATTTACGTGACTTTTCTTTCTCTAATAGCATAACTCTTGGATTTAAATTGTGTCATTCATACCTGTGTTTCAGGTTTGAGGAATTTGCTTTTGAAGGGTTTTTCACACACACAGTGAAACCAAACCAAACTGTGCCACCCTAACTGTTTAAACCCAGAGTGGACATTTGTATTTTTTTGATTGTTTTTGTTCCTTTTAGTTTAACCCTATGCATGCAGGAAATTTATAAGTGATGTAATTAATGCCCTTGTTTGTCTTTCTTTTTTTTCTTTTTTTTATTAATTTTTTTATTTGCTTTTAAACCCGGACATAACAAGTCCGGAGAAATAATATAACTCAGGCAGTAACTTTCAATCAGATACATGATTAATATGTATGTTAGAAAAACAGAAATAATCTTCCTCATTTCCCAACACTCCCCAACATTTTTAAGACACATTCCTTCAATAAGTACGCCTTCCTATAATGTCTTCCCACGTCCCTCTGATCAGCTTCTGTACGGGAGCCCCTTAGGTGTGTTGATCTTTCATTGTCTATCCCGTCTGTCCTCTGGTCCATGGATCTTTCTGACTATATCTCCAGTGAGTAGTATGTTATCCAATCCCCCCATATCTTTTGAAATTTCTGCGGGCATCCCCTGTTTATGTATGTAGTTTTTTCCCCCATCATGAATCCGTCCATCCCTTTTCTCCAGGTATTCAGAGTCGGCCGGGTCTGGGATCCCCACTGTCGAGCTATGTCTCGTTTCGTAACCATCAGTCCAAGTCCGCATAGCAGAAGCTTCCTTCTGGGTAAATCTATTTCAATGGGGATGCCCAAGAGTATGTACTTGGGATCTAGGGGGATCCTCTCGTTCAGCACCCCCGAGAGTTCCCCCAATACCCCATCCCAGAACTCCCTTATCACGGGCAGTCCCATATGACGTGTAGAAAGGAACCGGTCTCGCAACAGCATCTAGCACATTTTGGGTGTCTGGTCTTCCCCATTTTGTATAATCTGTATGGGCCATAATATACTCTGTGCAGTATTTTGAATTGGATCAAGCGAAGTCTTGATCTTATTGCCACCTCCCTTGGGAACATCAATCTGGCCTACCAGTCTATTTCTTCCATGTGTCCTATATCTTTCTCCCATTTGCTACGAAGGTTTATTAGTGTATTTGGCATGTTGTCATTGATAGTTTTGTATACCAGCGATGCTGCTCTCTCGGTTATTTCATTTGTTAACAGGCGGTTTTCTAAGGGGGAGTACTCCACAATTTCTTGTCCTGCAAGCCCTTCCTTCCCCCATGCATGTCTCAATCTTATGTATTGTAAGTATTGTGTCTCGTTTAGTGCATATTCTTGTTGTAGAGACTCAAAGGGAATGAGACCGCCGTATAACATCAGGTCTCCAATTTTGGAAATCCCAATCATGTCCCAACTCCTGAAGCCCCTGAGCTTTTTGATTTCCTTTAACCACCTGCAAAAATGTAGTCCAAGCGAGAGAAGACCCTATGGGCTCCCGAGAAGTATGAGTATTTCCTTTCCCCTGGGTGTCTCCTTCTCCATATATCTGTTAGTCCTAGGGAGGCTGCAAAGTCATACAATGGGGTGCCCTGACCTACTGTCCGTTTTCCCCCTGATCTGTCTAGTGTTAAGTCCATTACATCATTAAAATCTCCTCCCAAGATATGTACGGTGGCGGAGGCTAGTAATAGTATCTTTGCAATCTTTTCAAGGAGAGGGGCCTGTAATCTCGGAGGAGCATACGTGCTTATGAGCAGGATTTCTCGTCGTACCCATACCCCTTCTACTCCTACAAAGCGCCCGTCCGTATCCTCCCATCTACGTGTGACCTTAAAGGGGGGAGTCTTGCGAATCAGTATTGCCACCCCCCTAGAACCTGACGTGTACCCTGCATGCGCAAGTACTACATAGGGGCCTCTTGTTAGAAAACCACATTTTGTACCTTTCAGGTGAGATTCTTGTAGGAATACTATGTCTGGATTCTGTTGCTTGATATATTGGGAGACTAGACCTCTTTTTACTTTATCTCCTAATCCATTGGCGTTCCATGTGAGGACGCTAAGGGCCATATTTATACTCTGTTTGCGCCGGATTTGCGTCGTTTTTTTTAACGCAAATTCGACGCAAAACGAACTCCTTATTTATACTTTGGCGTTAGACGCGTCTAGCGCCAAAGTTCATGGAGTTTGCGTCATTTTTTTGCGTGGACACCTACCTTGCGTTAATGATATGCAAGGTAGGCGTTCCCGTCTAAAAAATGACTCCGAGGCATGTGCGCCGTATTTACACTCCCGTGCTTCATTTTTGCACGGGAGTGTAAAAAAAAATGACATCTAGCCGCGTTAGCGTCATTTTTTAACACCTGCTCAGGGCAGGCGTTAAGGGACCTGTGGGCTCGGAAGGAGCCCAGAGGTGCCCTCCCATGCCCCCAGGGACACCC
The DNA here is from genome assembly GCF_031143425.1 of Pleurodeles waltl. Taxonomy (NCBI): domain Eukaryota; kingdom Metazoa; phylum Chordata; class Amphibia; order Caudata; family Salamandridae; genus Pleurodeles; species Pleurodeles waltl. Next base: position 1,379,876,194 of record NC_090447.1, on the reverse strand, counting down.
CCTGCCACCCTTGCCCACCCCAGGAGGACGCCCAAGGATGGAGGGACCCACCCCTGGGACATTAAGGTAAGTGCTGGTAAGTATATATATTTTTTTTTGTGGCATAGGGGGGCCTGATTTGTGCCCCCCTACATGCCACTATGCCCAATGACCATGCCCAGGGGACATGTGTCCCCTGGGCATGGCCATTGGGCTAGGGGGCATGACTCCTGTCTTTGCTAAGACAGGAGTCATGTTAATGGCGTCTGGGCGTCAAACAAAAATGGCGCAAATATGGTTGATGCGATAATTTTGCCTCAGCCTGACTTGCCCCATTTTTTGAAGCCCAAGCTCCATTTTCCCCTACGCCGGCGCTGCTTGGTGTGTGTCATTTTTTTTGACGCACACCACTCCGCAGCGCCGGCTAACGTCATTGAATAAATACGGCGCCCGCATGGCGCTTCAGAATGGCGTTAGCCGTCGTTACATTTTTTGACGCACAACTGCGTTGGCGCAGTTGTGTGTCGAAAAGTATAAGTATGGCCCTAAATCCTTCTTCACTCTCCAGGAGTGTCGCCCTATTCCTTTGTCTGGGGGTAATCTCGTATAATGGATTTTTTCATTATGGGTACTCAACCTATTAGGGTCTCCGGTGTCACCACCCTGTGTTCTGTAGGGTTTCTCTCTTTTCCTTTGAGATTGAGCTATAACTGCCTGTGTGTTTGAGCTAGTTAGAAAACTTAACATAAACAATATGTTGAACAACCATTGAAAACTAAATACCCCTCCCTCCCCCCGCCCTACCTCCCCATGGGTCCCTGTGAGCTTGTTCTTCCATGTCCCAACCCCACTAGAGTCCTGAGGTCTGTAGCCCTCCCTTCCGCCCCTTATTGTCCCTTACTATGTATAGCTATGAAAAATGTTCAAACCACCCCTGGTTACGGGGGAGCATTTTTTATAGATTCGGAGGAGGGCAAAGACGGCTCTCCATCCTTTAACTTCGTAGATCCTGCAAGTGCACCTCCGATTCTCTAAGTGTCTGTGAGTCTTTTTCAACTTCCATCCTGTCTATGGCTTTCAGCAATGGGTGAGGGGAACTCTCCCTCTGACCAGGCCCTCCATTTGGGGTCTGTTGATCGGCGTCATGTTGCTCATTTTGTGACCGGTTCCTTTCACCATAGTTTCCCTCCGAGTCTGTAGTGTCTGCTATTCCTTCAGCTCTTCTAGGATTTCTCCAGGGCGTATTTCTTCCCGTTCTCTGTCTTCTTCTGCCTTTACGCACCAGGATGGACCACTCCTTTGGTCTCGCCTCCCCACTTTCTTTAGGTGTCCTGCTGGATTCCGCAGTCTCATCCTTCCTGAGCCTGGGCCGTTCCTCAATCCAGTCCCAGGCATCTTAGGGGGACTGAAAGAAGAAGGTTTTCCCTTGAAACATAACTTTTAGTTTCGCCGGGAAGAGGAGCATATATCTGAGCTGAAGGCCACGGAGCCTGGCCTTGACTGTGTCAAAGGCTCGCCTTTGTCTTTGTACTTCTCTAGGATAGTCCGGGAAAACTAGTATCTTCGAGTTTTCATGCCTAGTTTCTCCCATCTTTCGGACTTCCGTTAGGATTGTGTCTCTATCCTGGTATTTAAGAAAACAGGCTATCACTGGCCTCGGGGGGTTACCTGGGGGGGTGGGGGAACCACCCAGTGCCCTATGGGCTCTCTCTATTATGAAGCATGTCGACAGCTTTTCCAGCGGTAGGATCTTCTTCAGCCATTTCATGAGGAAGCCGTTCATGTCCGTTCCTTCTATCCCCTCAGCAAATCCCACAAAACTGAGGTTATTATGGCGTGCTCTATTTTCTGTGTCCTCGAGGCGCCATATTACATCCTTGTTAATTACTTTGAGCTCCGATACTTCCTTCCTTAGGCTTTTTACAGTGTCTTCTACTTCTGATATGCGCGCCTCAGCTACTTTCCGTAAGTCCTGTCTGAGCAGTGTTACCTCTGAGTGCACCTCACCCATTCGTTCCTCAAGGGCACCCCTAGAGGCCTGTATTGCCAGTAGGAGCGCGTTGTTGTCCGGTGCAGGCGCGGCCTCCGCAACCGAGACTGGCGGGGTTACCACTTTTGTGTATCTGTCCATTTTGCCCTGGCGGGGTGTTTTTGGGTTTTTGTCTTGTGCCATCCAGTGTCCGCTACCGCCTTTGGCGAGGCCGTTCTGGGCCGCAGATTCTAGGTCTTGCGCTATCGCTATCCTCCGACACTGTCTATTCAAGACACCACTAAGTGTGTTGCATCTGAGGCCGCCAGGCCTCTTCAAATTTTGCAGTACATAGTTCGCACCTCTCCCTCCTATTCCTGGGGTCTTTCTCAGGCCTTACTTCTCAGTGAAGAGAGGGTCCCACCCGAAGCTGCATCCTCCAAGTCCACCTTTCTCTGACGTCCTAGTCAAGCATTTATGATCGGCTCTCGTAGTCACTTCATACCGAATCTCATGGTGGGGGGGTCCTCTGCCGATCTCACATCAGTCGATCATACATTTCCCATTGGGAGCATTCTTCTCTCACCCCCTTGAGCGGGCATTTTCAAGTTCTGATCAGGGAGGTGGTACTTCTTCGGTCTTTTCTGGGGCACCTCAGCTAACACCATATACTTTTTTGGCCCTCTCCCCCTCCAGGGCCTCCTAGTTGAATCTCTCTTCTGTGCCCCAGGATGCCGTAGGGTCCGGTCCGCTGTCCATCCGAAGCGTGGCCACCCTATTCGACCACCGGGGCCGCTGCTCTGCGCCAGCCAGTGGTCGACCCAGGTAGGGTAGGGGGCCCTCTCCGTCGCCCCAGGGGCCGTTCGCTTATTCCCCCGTCCCGGGGTCCTCCTCAGTTCCGGGGCCCAGGTCAATTTTGCCTCTCTTACTCCCTGCTGCCGGAGCCGGTATCTGCACCTTGCCCAGCCCGGCTTTTGTGATCTCACCTGCAGGCCGCTGCGAAACACTCAAGGGCCTTCGAGTCTCCCTCCAGTCCCTTTCCCGCTGGGGGCGTCTCGGAGGGTGTCCCAGGCCCCAGGCGTCGGGATCCGCTATCAATTTTGCTTCTCTTCCTCCCCGCTGCCGGAGCCGATATCTGCGCCTAGCCCGGCACTGCTTTTGCGATCTCACCTTCAGGCCGCCACACTCAGGGGCCTTCGAGCCTCCCTCCAGTCCCGTTCCCGGTGTGGGCGTCTCGGCGGGTGTCTCAGGCCCCAGTCGTTGGGATCTCCAACACCCCCACTCTCGGGCTTCTCCACTCCGCTCTCTCCTCCCTCTACGGGCTGCTTTAGACAGGCCCAGTCTGTCTTTTCCCCCGTTCCTTTTCGAGGGGCCATTCTCCGTTTCTTGGCCGACCTCGCAGGATCTAAGGGGATCGGGAGTTATAGGGACCCTTCTCTTCTTCGCAGGCGGTCCCGGAGGGGCAATTACTGCATGCAGGATCTCTTTTTCTGGAGGCCGTCTCGGAGCCCCGCAAGATGCGTCCGACTACGGCGCCATCTTGGCTCCTCCCCAATCTCGTCTTATTTGTCTTTCTTGTGCATGATAAGTGCAACCACAGTTCTAATTGTAGTGTGCAACAGTGAATCTCTGTGAAGCCAGCCCTAGTGTCGCAGTACTTATTGTTATGGTACTCAGTTTTGGTTTTTGGTAATGCAGTGTTAGTAATTGTGCCAACAGTTATTATTATCCGCTCTCGTGCCCATATCAGAAAGAGAGATTCAGTTTCAAGGAAGTTGAGTGCACTAACTCTACTATCACTCTGTCAACAACGACCTGCCCCCCTGAAGATACAGGGTGCCTGGCTGGACTGGCAAGACGTGGCAGTATTTTGTCTCTTTCTCTTTCACTCCCCCTTTCCTTTTGGGACACCTGCTGGGGTTTATGTGTCCACCTGGAAAAGAGAGGTGTTCCAGGAGGTGGGGCATACCATCGCCCCTGCAGACATCCTGCATTTCAGGTGAGTGGCCCCGTCTCGACAGGCAGAGAGTGTTGTGTATATAGAATAGAGTGGACTGGTGCAGAGTACATTGCCGTAGAGTGTTGCAGAGTTTAGTGGCATAGTGTGCAGTGGCACCAAGTGCCATGGCACTGAGCGCAGCGTTATATATTAGAGTGGTGCATAGCAAAACGGAGTGGTGCATAGCAAAGTGGTGTAGAGCAGAGTGGCACAGAGCAGAGTGGCACAGAGTTGCAGAGTGTTGCAGAGGGCAGTAGCACAGAGTAGAGTCCCATAGAGTGCAGTGGCGTATAGTGGTAAAGAGTACAGTATCACAGAGTGGTGCAGAGTAGAGTATAGTGGAATGCAGTGGCATAGAGTGGAGTAGTGTAGAGTGGAGCTGAGCAGAGTACAGTGGTCGAGATTTCAGTGGCCTAAAGTGCAGTGGTGCGGTGTAAAGTTTAGGCAAGAGGAGGAACAAATTTAATCTAGACAGCCGAAGGCAAATAAAGTCAGCAAATGGAAAGCAAGACAACATGAGCTACTAACCACAAAGCTAATTACAAGCAATAGGCAGTGTGTGTTCCTAGGTCAACTTTCTGAAAGTTCCCAAGATGTCTTTAGCAAACGCAGACACTGCACTGTATGGTAGGCTGTGACCTAAAAAAGTGTGAAAGCATTATTGTTTTGGGAAAAGAGGGCAGGGGAGAAGAAACAGGGGGGGGCCTATGTGGGCCAAAGCAACATGGGATGCCGGTGGGGCTGAAGCAATACAGTGGCTGAAAGCAATACAGAGGGCACAGGTGGGGGACATTATAGGGTGCAGGGGGGAGCAAATTAGCAAGAGGGAGAGCAACGGGAGGACAGGGGATATCAGCAAACAGATGAGAGAGAATTTGGAGCTAAGAGGGGACAGAAGTACATTAGCGAGAGAGTAATGAGGTAGAGGGAGAAGTACATGGGTGTGAGAGAGCTTTTCAGAAAATAGCAAGGGAAGAACAATAATTAGAGAGATGAAACAAACATGGGAATCTTGCAGAGTGCCTAAACACAAAAGAAAAAGATAGAGCCTGAAAAGACAAGCACAGTAATGCATCCATGCTTCAAGGTAGGGTCAAACACAACAAGAGGAAAGAAAGCCCGCCCGTGCTAACAAAAGATGCAAGCAAATAAAAATGACAATGAAGCCAACCACTGTGTTGGCTCTAAGCTAGCAATACGTCTCTCATGCACTAACTAGCAGGCAAGACCTAAAATGGGAAGAGGCTGCTTATGCAGTAGACAATATGACAATGAAGATTACCCCAGACCACCGCTTTATAGAGATGTTTGTGCCAAGTCAAGAACAAGGAAAGCAGATTGTAAAAGAACCTAAAGATTGTGTATTGGAAAGTTTCATATGCCAAGAATGTCCCACATCTCGGTGACGTGTGTAGAAAATGCAGCTCACAGTGTTATATTCTTGTAAACATGTTTAGTTGTGATAAGTCTTTGAATAGTTCCTTCCTGGAATCATGCTGTCTCCTAGCAACTGGACGCTGCTGGCAAATGAAGAAAGATTCACGAGCAGCGGCAGTTTTTTGTGGAGAACGGCTGAACCAGGGGTTGTTATCTGTTATCTTGATGTTAATAAAGATCCTTAAAGAACCAAGGCTCTGGATTTTCAACACCGCATTTTTTTAAAAAGAAAATGTTACACCTAAGGTTGGCTCTCAGGAACAGTCTTAAAGAAGAGTTACAGAGGCTGTGTACAGAAGATGTTATTGAACCTAAAGAGGCGTCTAAGTGGTTAAGTCCAATCGTGATTGCAAAGAAACCTGATGGGAAGATTCGGATGTGTATTGATTTAAGAGATCTGAATGACAATATATTAGTGGACCGACATCCTTTACCGCAGATAAATGAGATGCTTGCTAGTGTAAGGGGTGGTACATGTTTCACTACTTTAGACCTATCCAATGCGTATCATTAAATACGTTTGTTAAAAAGTTCTCATAGTTTAACGTCCTTCGTAACAACTGAGGGTGCTTTCCGGTTTAAAATAATGCCGTTTGGGCTGGCTTCAGCGGCTGCTGTATTCCAGAGGGTGATGCAAAGAGTGTTGGGTGATATCTCTAATACGTTAGTATTTCAGGATGATGTATTAATATTGGGAGAAAGCAAACAGATGCATGATGATGTGTTGTGTGAAGTGTTAAAGAGATTGTAAAAAGCAGGACTTACTATTAGTAGAAGAAAGTGTAAGTTTTGTGTGAAGGAAGTGGAGTATTTGGGACATACATTGAACCAGGATGGGATTAAACCGAAGTTTAAACTATTGGATGCAATTGAAAAGGCTCCTTCTCCACAAAATAAGGAGCAACTAAAATCGTTCCTGGGGTTGGCAGAGTATTATACTAAATTCATAGATCATTTAGCAGACAAAGTGCATGTTCTGAGGGAAGTGTTGAAAAAGAGTAGTACATTTGTGTGACAGTTGTCAAGAAGCATTTGATTTGGTTTAACAGGCCATAGTAAAAGCAATAACCCTGAAACCGTACAATCCAGAAGACAAGACCATAATAGTAACAGATGCAAGTGATTATGGACAAGGTGCAGCATTGTTGCAGCAATTGATGGCAAGGAAAGAGTTGTGGCTTTTGCGTCAAGAATATGAAAGGGAGCTGAAAAAACATATTCCATACAGTAGTTGAGAAGGAAGCATTGGCATATTGGTGGGGTGAGCAACATTTTTGCACATATGTTTGGGGGACAGAGTTTGAACTCCACACCGATCACAAACATCTGGTAGATATATTCACTACCAAAGGGGCCAGCAAAGCCACGCCACGTATTGCTAAATGGCTATAGCGACTTCAAGAATACACTTTTAGAATGAGATATGTGCCCGGAGTTAAGAATATAAATGCAGATTGCATGTCAAGGCTTCCGTTAGATGGTGTTGATGAAGATGAATGGATGGTAGCAGAGATATTGGAGTTATGTGAGGCAGTAAGTATAGAGGAATGGAGAGGTGCGGTAAAATCGGATTTAGTTTGGGAAAGTTGATAGTCATTACCGGATGTAAGGAGGTGGACTTCAGATGTTGACTTAGAAGCATTCAAGAATGTGTAGGTAGAGTTTTCAGTCGAAGATGGTATAGTGAGACGGGCTGAAAAATTTGTTGTACTAGAAAGTTTGAGGGAAAGGTTGTTGGGTTTACTTCATGAAGGTCACGGAGGTATGTCTGCTATGAAGAGGAAGACATGTGAAAGTTTTTGGTGGCCTGGGATGGCTAGAGACATAGAAAAATGTGTAGGGGGATGCATTACGTGTACATACAGTGACAAATCGCATATTTCCAGTGAATCACCTATTAAACCAATGATGTTTCCAAAGAAAGCGTGGGAGAGAATTGCCATTGATGTTTGTGGTCCTTTTGATTGTTTGGGTTCAGACAAGTTTGCCATTGTCATGATGGATTACTACTCAAAATGGCCGGAAGTAGCATTTGTGGAGGAGGGGAAAACTGGGAATATGATAACATTCTGTGAGGAAATTTGAAAAAGTTCCTCAAGAAATGGGGAATAGAGCATTGTAGAACACCTGTGTACCATCCAAGGGGTAATGGCATGATTCAATGCTTTAATCGTGTTTTGGGAGATAGCATACAATTAGCATTATTCAACAACTTCTCATGGAGAAATCAAATCAGAGATATGTTGTGGAGTTATAGAACTACTCCGCATAGTGCAACAGGGGAAATACCTTTCTTGCTTTTGAGAGGTAGAGCACCACGACGGTGGCGGTGCCAGCTTGGATGTCCAGTGGGAAAAATCACAATATTAGTGATGAGGAAGTGAGAGAAAGGGTATTAGAGTATCAGGAATGGTATGTATCTAGACAATAGCAAAATCAAAAGAGAACATATGGAATATGAAAAGGGCATGTGGATAAAAATAATTTTGGGAACCAGTGTAAGGAAGAGTGAGTCTAAACTATCAGAACCAAGAATGGTGACAGAGGTGCAGGGCAATAATGTGAAATTATCGGATGGAAATTGGTGGAATGTGAGGAGGGTGACTAAGTGCACTGATGTGGAAATGGAAGAGTTGAAGAAGAGAAGGGAAGAAGGCAGTGGGTTGGTTGATGGGAATAAATTAATAAGTAGGCGTAGAGGTGATGAATCAAGACAAAGACGAAGAGGACCTAGCATGCGTATAAAGGAAAGAACAAGGTCTTTACGAGATTATGTGAGTTATTGATATAACAGTGAAAAAGTATGGGTATAGGAAGTTTCTGTTAAGTAGGTTTGGTATTGCTATATTCTTGTAATTTCATATTGTTCCAATTATATAATGTGTGTTAAGTTTTGCATAGGAAGGGAGATGTGTTATATTCTTGTAAACATGTTTAGTTGTGATAAGTCTTTGAATAGTTCCTTCCTGGAATCATGCTGTCTCCTAGCAACTGGACGCTGCTGGCAGACGGAGAAAGATTCGAGAGCAACGGCAGTTGTTGTGGAAGACGGCTGAACCAGGGATTGTTATCTGTTATCTTGATGTTAATAAAGATCCTTAAAGAACTATGGCTTATCGTAAAACACAGCATTACCTCAATCACGACAATAGTTTCTGCTTGCCACATTGTGTGCCCTATTCTTTTATTCAGATGTTGCATGGTTTGTTATCTCCAAGAAAAAGGTGTATATTTATATAATGTTTACATCGCACACATAATATTTTGAGGCTGCGTTTTCTCTCAGCATCTATTGGGTGTTTAAAGCATATTCAGCTGTTTTCCTTTGTGTTATTGGTCTCCACACACAAGCATTTAATTTTCTTGAAACATACTTTTGTGGTCACTGAGATTTAACTGGTGTCTCTAAGAGGAGGTCTGCAATGAACCCTCTCCAGCATCAATGTTGTTCTGACCGGAGAAATTGTGCTGAGCTCAGGTGTTTAATTCTTCAGGACAATGACAATGCTTCATGGGAGGATTTAGTCCTTAGCTCTTATCTAGCCTCTTGGGGGCCCTCTTGACATGGCAGCCACCAACTTTGTTACTGGTCTAGCAGAAAAGATGGAATTGGGTATATAAACAAAGAGTCTTCACCTCGAACAACCAGGCACACACACACAAATGCATTTCCCACATTCCTACCATTCTCTCCATCCACACACTGGCATTAAACATTGGTATTGATATTCATCCACCTTACTCACTGACTTGCCCGTCCATACCACCCAGACAATCCCACATGTAAATATGCCCATGAATAAACAAGTGCTTTCAATAATACAAAGCCATACCTATTGGCTTTGAGAAGAACTGTTACGTTCTAATTTACTTTAAAGCATTAATTCATACGTGGAGGGTCGCCACCACACAAGTCCAGGGACTTGCATGCGACCTTGTCCATAAGAGCAGGGCCTAAGGAGATATGAACATCCTGTCTTAGTGGTTTCACTCACGAAGGACTGAATCTCTCTACTGGTAAAGTTGTTACACTAGGACACCAGGACTGGGCTTGCACTAACACCAAGCCCCAGTTTGCACCATAACTACGCCCCGTACGTTTTCAACGACAAAATAGGTTTGTCTCCCATGAACCCTCCACTCACATCCTGACAACAACATAACATATGTATTTGTAAAGCACACATAACCTGCAGGTAGCTGAATAACAGATGTTTATTGTTACCCATCCCAATGGTACTCATTTTATTGACCTCAGAATTTTGGATGAAAGGCGGAGTGGATTTGCTGGGATTTGAACCTGTGACCATGAGGTCAAACACGGGTTTCTAAAGTGGATGCCTTAGTCCACTAAGCCACCGGACCCAACCCAATTGAATACTTACCTGCCCCCCAGAGCTTCATGTTGTAAAGCACAAGTGGAGTTTGAAGAATCATATACTTTGGAAGTTGAATGTGTGGAATGTGTGTGCGGGGTAGACAGCTGATTAGCAGGGTGGAGAGAGTGTGTGCAAGTTGACAGTGCATTAGGGCCATGCAACATTTTGCTTACTCCAACTTAATCATGTGTAATTTCAAGCATTTCAAGTAGTTATGCAAAATGCCCAAGATTAAGTCATTGCTCGTCATTCCATAGTTGAGATTTTGTTTGGGTAAAAATCCTATTGTGAGAGCACTGGAACAACACAAACAGAAAGCGAGAGACTGTTGTTCACTTTGAATGCAATGACCCACTCATTTATTAGCACCAAATGTGTCCCCACATCAAACAAGTATTGGCAAAGCCAATAGGTCCTGCCTATGCAAGAGCTATTGGCTCTGCTTATGTGTTGTGTTTTATCCATGTTAAAAAAAGTGGAGGGGCGTGTTGTAGAGAAGAGTGTCGTGGAATGGCGAACAGTGTCGTGGAATGGCATAGGGTGTTGTGAAGTGGCATAGAGGGAGAAGAGCGGAAGGGCGAAGATTGGAGCACTATAGAGTATCATACAGCAGTGTTTCCCAAACTGTGGGTTGCGAGCCGATTTTTGGTGGTTTGCCACAGTCTATGCAATAAAAAGGCTATGTCTTCTGCTGCTTATTTTGTAATACAATGGCTGCTACTTAAAAACTGCTCTCAGAGTCAGAGAAAGAAAAATAAAGTAATTATATGACAATCTTCCTGGGCAGTGGCTTAACGAACTGGAGGGGCCGCCCTTGCAAAGAAAATGAAGGGCCCAGTCAGAGCTCACTCAGGAGCTCTTAGGCCAGGGTGCTGTACTGAGGTGACCCCCTGGAGATCAGGGACAACCCGCCCCACAGGGGCTGGAGGGGCCTTTGTTACACCACTGCTCTTGGGGTACATAAAGTGTGAAAGGGAAGCTGGAGGATGTCCTTTTTACCTAACGCACAACAACAGGTAAATATCTGTCAATGAAATGTACACCTTCACCAATTAGGGAAGCAAACTGTAGCACTTTTTTGGTAATTCTGTAGTGTGATAGAAACAAAGATTTTTAGTTGGATCAGAACAAATGAAGACACTACTTGGTGATGCACAAATAAATAATCCCTGAACTTGATTTCCACACATCATTTGTGTGCAATATAGTGTCATCTGTAAAACTGTATGCTTGTGTACATTTAGTGACCATTTCAACGGAAGATGTGCTGCCTGCAAATAATGTGCTGCCACATGATGCATTAGTTTCATTAATTTAAAAAAAAAAAAAATCGCCCTCCTCATGTTCATTAAAGCTAGGTGGGTCACGGACGTTTGCTGTATTAACAAGCATTTACAATGCAACGGGTCTCGCGTGTGCTCATGTTAGAGCTGATCGCGTTGTAAACTCCTAACCCGACTTTTCACCTATCGGGCAAAAGTGCATTTATGTACATAACCCGAAAAAGTGAAATTAACTATGTAAAGCGCTCGACTTCTGCCAAGCGAGATCGCGCTCGTAAATTAGAGAAAAAGAAGTCCACGAGCCCGATGGAAAACAGCGAGCCTCGCATGTTTTCTGTACTTGGTCGCTGCGCTCGAGGAGGGCTAGCCACCGGAAAAGGCATGACGTATGCATGCCTTCGACTAATGAAAGCAAGCAGATTTTATTAGGCAAGCCCACGAACCAATAAAAAACACTGATGTGAAGTTGACAGGGCTCTGAGCCCTTTTCTAAATACTAAAGCGTCTCGCTGCGATACGCATGCGCGAGCGCATGTAACGCAGGCTCGACCCTAAAAAGTGGGTTGTGGTTCTGAAAAGACTGGGAACAGTGCTGTAGAGTGGTGTGGCATACAGTGGAGTGCCATGGAGTGGCATAGAGGGAGTTGTGTAGAGTGAAGTAGATTGTCAGAGTGGAGTGAGAGTGTCGTAGAGGGGAGTAGAGTGCCGTGGAATGGCATAGCGTGTCTAAGAGTGGAGTGGCTTTGAGGGAGTTGAGTAGAGTGGCATACAGTAGAGTAGATTGTTGTAGAGCGCAGTGGCATAGAGTGGTGTGGCATATAGTGGAGTAGTGTATCAGTAGAGTGGAGTAAAGAGTGGCACAGAGGTAGTTATGTAGTGTCAGAGTGGAGCAGAATGTCGTAGAGTGGAGTGTCGTAGAATAGGGTGGAATGACTGAGTGGAGGGCGTAGTGTATAGTGGAGTGAAGTGTCAGATTGGAGTGTCAGAGTAGAGGGCTGTAGCGAAGTGTAGAGGAGTGAAGATAAGGGGCATGTCATATAGTGTCAGAATGAAGCAGCATAGAGTGGTGTTGTCTTGGAGCAGAAGGGATTGGAGTGGAGTGGCATGTAGTAGAGTGGGGCTTTAGAGTGAAGTGGTGTAGAGTAGAGTATGTATGGTGTGGTGCACTGGGTTTACAGACACCACATTTTGAATTGAAATGACCATTACATTTGCTCTGGCCCACAATTTTAGTGATTAAAAGTATACAGTGCAGAAACAATGTGTGGAAATGTCATCTCCTGGTGTACTGATTTGTTCAGATCATATTAAAATATGTTTCCACCCCAATTCAGAATTACAAAAAATTTGCTTTATTTGTGCTTTCGTAATTCTGATATGTTCTGAAATCTTTGCACAGTTCATTTACAGACAGTAAGGGTATTCCAGGATGTAGTGATATGAAAGAATGTGGTGTGCAGACATAGGATAGAACAAGGAGATGCAAAAAGCAGATTTACATGGTAGAAAGTGAATGTGGGACTTGTAGAGTGGATGCAAAGGGCTTAGAAAAGGTGTGTAAGGTGGAGAACAGATGTAGATTGAGGATACATAGGCTGCTTGGCCTCTCTTTAGTTATTGGAATTCAGCCATATTCAGAGGGCATAGGTACCCTCAAACCCTGGTGCCATTGCACCTGCTGCACTAGTAAAAGTGATGCCCTTTCACAAAGTGCACTAGAAAGGTGTATGAGCACCTGTGTATGGAGTGCTCAGTATGGATCACAAGTGGGAGGTCATTTATTAATGGTGGAAAGGAATGGTGGACTGCTGCAGAAGGTGGAAAAGGTCTGTGGAGGGAAAGATGTGAAGCTCCGGCAATGGACAAATAAGGTTGAAAGAGAAAGAACAAGATAGAGAGCCAAAGTACAGAATGGGGAAATTGACTGATCAGCTCTAGAGAACAGATGTAGACAATGGAGTGCCAAGGTAAAAAGGGAAGGGCAGATGTTGAGTTTACACACATATATGTGAATTGGTTGGGAATGGATGTAGAGTGGGTATGGACCATGGATAGTTGTAGTTTACAGTTCATTCTCAAAGTGGAGAGAGATTGTGACGAGTGGGTCTACTGGGTTAAGAGCCTTTGGAGGGGTGGAAAGCATCTGGGAAGTAAAGCACATCTGGATGGAGTGAACACGTGGAGGATGACAAGCAGATTTAAAGGGTGTAGTTGAGGGTGGAGAGTGGCTACATGCGGTGGATAGCACTTAAGTTATGTGCAATGGGAAGAGAGCAGACGAAGGGCTGAGAAGAAAATAAAGGTTAAAGAGTGGGAGAAGAGGGTGGCAAGGATTTATAGAGGGTGAAGGGCACATGTACAATATAGAGAGGATGCCTGATGTGGAAAGCAATGTACACGGTAGAGATCAGATTTGGAGAGTGGAGGCGGCGGATAAAAGGTTAGAAAGTGGATTTACAAGAAGTACAAGGCACATAATGCAGGTGGTGAGTAGACAAGAGCATGCAGACAGTAGACAGGTGCCCAGAGGATGTTCAGTTTGTGGAGCAGACGCAGGGTCAAACTGGAAAGAAAATAGGCCTCAGCACTAAAATGAAATTGGGCCCGTCAGTGAATCAGCTAGCTAAAAAACGCCAAAAGTTTCAAATCTGGACAGTTCTGAAAGTGTATAAACATTTGTATAGGTGCTTCGCAAAGGTATGGGGCGTGCATATGTTTGTGCTTGCTGCAGGAAATATTTGTGGTACTAGAGGAAAATCAACAGTAAAAAGTGGCCCACGAAAACAACAAACTTTGTCCACAAACAACCAAAAAAACTGCAGCGCATACTGACCTATCAGACCAGCTGTTGTGGAATGCTGAGGCCAGTCCAACCCTGACCAAACTTGAAAGAAGAGAAAGCATGTTAAGGAGGAAGACTAGCTGGAAAATAGAGCAGGGGGATAGGATGAGGAAAGCAAGCTGTACCAGGTCGAGAGTGAATGCTGAAGTGCTGAACTTGAGTGCAAAGGTGTAAAACGATGCATAAAAAGGGTAAAAAGAGTATTTACTGCTGGAGTCTGAGAGCAAAAAGAAAAGAGAATGATTATTTCTCGGACATAATGGAAACACCCAAAAAAGCTCAAGACTGAGAGAGGTATCCTCGCCGTCACCTACTTAAAGTGTGAACCTGATCAATCTCTCACCTTGGGGAGGGGGTGCCGTGCCTCACTTGCCTTTCTTTTTCCTGCAATCTTGACTATCCTCATTCCCTTCCTGCCAGAGAGCTGCACTCATTTTAAAACCATGCACCTTCCTTTGGTTGTATCTACTTTTTTTTTTTTTTTAAGTTTCAAAAACCTTTATTAAGTGCTTTAACTAGGCGATACATAGGTTTTTAAAGGGTGGTGCCTCTTCCCTTAGGAAGGGCAGTCCACTTCAACTTTGTTTCAAATCATACTTTAACAATACATAATAGTCAGTTTACATATGAGAGAAGTGGTAAAGGGGGTTTGGTTTCTTGAGGCAGTGTGGGGAGTTCAGTGGGAAGGAGGGGTTAGGGTTTACAGTTCTTCCTCCTTCTCACACTCCTTGTTGTCTTTGTCTGTGTAATCTCTCAGCAGGTTGTGTACCATTCTGCGGCATGCTTCCCTGCTCACCACCTCCCCGTTGGTCACCAGTCGGGTCCTAGCATACAAGAGGATGTCCTTTACGCAGCAGAGGATTCTCCAGCGTCCTTGGATAGCCTCCACTGAGAGTGTCTTTGGAAAGAGCCCATACAGCACAGAGTGGTGAGTGATGTTTGGATATGGGATGTGGGCTTCCATTTCTTGTTTTAAGGCTCCCCGCAGTCTCTGGGCAAAAGGGCAGGCCCAGAACAGATGGTATGTAGTTTCTTCTGCGGGCATCCCCTTGGGCACTCTCTGTGTGGCACAGGCCCCTGCTGTGCATGAATGACCGGACTGGCAGTCCCCCTTTCACTGCCATCCATGCAATGTCTTTGTGTCTGTTGGTCAGGGATGGGGAGGATACATTTTCCCACACCCTTGTTGCTGTAGCGGGTGGCAGGTCGCTCACTGGTTCTGTGGTGTCCCTGGACCTGATTAGTCTGTGGATTGTCCTTGGTGTGACACAGTTTAGCCCAAATTCCACCACAAACTTCTCAATCTCCTTGTAGTACCAGGGGAGATCCCAGTTGAACATTGTTGCATTCTCCCACTTATCCCATCCCAGTCTTCTCCTTACTGGGAGCAGGAAGAAGCGGAAAACCCTGCAAGCTGAGTGGTCCTTGTTCTCGTTTGTCAGGGTTATTCGGACGCAGCCACACACAAAGAAGGCTCTGAGGATTGTCGGGATGTCAGGTACTGCCTTCCCTCCCTTGCGATGCTCCTTGTGCATGACTGTCCTTTTCACCCTGTCCATCTTTGAGTGCCAAACAAAGTGGAAAACCATGCTGTTCAGAGCCCGTGCTACGTTGGACAGGAGTGGCCAGGCCTGTGTCACATACTGCAGCACGGGCAGTGTGTCGTTCCTGAGCCCCAGAGCCTTTCCTTCAATGCTCAGGTGTCTCAAATTCCAAAATCCCAGTTTCTGCTTGACTTTGGCCAGGCGTTCTTTCCAGCTTTTCGCCGCTGCTCCTGGTCCCCCAAACCAGATACCGAGGATCTTTACCAGTCCTGCCTCAATGGGGAAAGGGAGAGGCTCGTTACATAGGTCCCAGTGGCCGAAGAGCTTTGCCTGTGATTTGTCCACGTTGATCTTTACTCCTGATGCTTTGCCAAAGTCCTTGCATGCCTCCAGCAGGGACTGGACCGATTTACCATCCGTGCAGAAGAGGGTGACGTCGTCCATGTACAGCGTGCACTTGACTTCTTTCTTTGCGTCTCCTGGTGTCAGGATCCCTCTGATGTTCGGGTTCTTCCTGATGTACTCCGCGAGTAGCTCTATAACCAAAACAAACAGAGAGAGCGAGAGCGGGCAGCCTTGTCTTACCCCAGACCTGATAGGAAGAGGGTCTGTTTTCCAACCATTTACTATGACTGAACTGAAGATGTCTGTATACATTATTCTAACATAATTGCAGAACTGCTCCCCCAGCCCAAAGCCCTATAGTACCCTTTGGTTGTATCTACAAGTATTAAATAAGCAGTTTCTTTGACCAAGTGCTGCTCGGAAGAATCGGCATTTCCCTTTGTTTGAGCAACACAAAAAATGCACACGCATAAGCCATGGGCGAAAAACTGGATTGCAGAGCTGGACCCAGCAATCCCCTTGCTGATTGGCCGAAATGGCCTGGAGGCGGGCAAAGGTCAGAAAGGTTTGTTGCAGGAAAGGCCTTTTGAAATTGTCAATAAACTTTATTGAAAACTCAAGACAAGCTAGAAGACAGCACTGTAGTTCTAAACGGAGCAAGAATAATGCACATATTTAAACGAATATTCAATTATACTGTTAAAGTCTGTAAATTAGATATTACCTTAATGACAGAGAAAGGGTTTTTGGTATAATAATTAATGGTTAGAAGAAAGTTATAACAGCAACATTGAGCTGAAAATCTATCATGAACTCTCATTTGCAAGGTCTGTTAATTCACTGCTGTGAGTTAAAGGTTAATTAAAAGGTGACACATTTTGCTTTTCAAAAGCTTTGCGACTTTCGGCGCATTGTTATGTTATCGTATTAGAGGTGCCACAGGTTTGTGAAAATAAATATACATATAGGCAGGACCTCTGGAATTACGAGAGGATGTGGCATAACTCCCTCAGCTGCGGAGCTGGGGAATGAGATTCAAGTCTCATATTGGCTCATCATAATGTGATTCTTAGCAAATCACTTAATCAATTCAATTCAAAGAAGCTTTATTGCGGCTACAAGAGCCAAAAAAGCGCGAGCAGTAATAAATACAAATAAATGCACATGATAAAATAAAATTGCAGGTAAATATGGTGATAAAAGGGAATGAAATATAAATAAAAATTAAAATGGAATAAAAATGAGATAGAATAAAATGGAATGAAATTAAAAAAAATGAAATGAAGTGAAATGCACTCTGCAGGATGTTGGGACAGTCTTATTTAGAGTCTTTGTCCAGGAGAGTTTTCCCTCTAATAAGCCAACTAGCTCCGAGGAATTTGGCGATAGCGATCACTAGCGTTGGTCTGGTGTCTGATCTGAGGATTCGCAGAGCTAGCGCAGAGCAGCGTGCTCCCAGTAGTCTGCATGCCGGGGCCAGCCATTTCCTACGGGGGGCAGTATACGCGGGGCATGCAAAAAGGAGGTGAGGGAGATTCTCCACGGGGGCTTTGCAAGCAGGGCATGCGGTGGATTCGTTGTGTGACCAGCTGCTGGTGAAAAGTCTTAATGGGAGTGTTCCAATGCGGAGCTGGAAGTACAGTTTCCTTTCCCTTGGGGCCGTGATTAGGTCCCAAAAAGTTTCGTACTTGCATGACTCTTTTAGGTTGGCAAAGTCACAAGATAATGTAGTGTGGAGTGCAGCCCGAGTGTCTTCGTTGTTGGCCCTTTGCCAGTAAAGTTTCTTTAGTTCGCTTTTCGAGGGAAAGACTGACGTGGCTGGTGAGTTCCAGAGATCATCGAGCCCGATAGAGTGGAGTAAATCCTTGATGGATCGTAGCCAGGGGATTCTGTGCAGGTGGTCGGCTTTTAGGATGACCTGTAGAGCTTCGGTGAAGATGACAAGTTCCGGAGTGGTCCAGAGACGCCGCCAGTACAGCAGAGGTCGCAGGCGGGCTTTGTGACCAATGCGTTTGATGCCGAGGTCCTTGAAAAGAGGGAACAGTGGGGTGCTTAGCGGAAGGGACACAAGGTTTCTTAAGAAGTTGTTTTCAGCGGTGGTTAGGTCTTGGGTTTTGGTATAACCCCAAAGTTCAGCCCCGTAGAGCGCTGAGGAAACTGCCTGGGCTTCGTATAATTGTAATGCTGGGCGAATTGGTTTTGTGTGTGAGAGGTGGAAGTTTTTTAGTAGAGCCCCAGTTGTTTGTCTTAATTTAAGGGCTTGTTTTCCTATGTGTGGCTTCCAGGACATGTTGTCAGTGAGTGTTATGCCCAGGTAGCTGAAAATGCCCACCTTCTCGAGTGAGGAGCCCTCTAGAGTAAATTTCCCATTGAAAGATCTGTGGGGATTAAGGGTCATTAGTTTGGTTTTCGTTGCGTTGATTTCGAGTCCCTGGGATGAACAGAAATGCTCGAAGCACGCAAGGAGTTTCCTTAGACCACTAGGGGTCTTAGATATCAAGAGAGTGTCATCGGCAAAGAGTAAGACTGGGATTTTTTGTGTGCCAAGTGAAGGTGCGTCAGCCTGCAGTCTGAGGAGGGAGGGGACAATTTCGTTGATGTACAGGGAAAAGAGGGTCGGGGCAAGTACGCAACCTTGCCGCACACCCCTAGAGACGTGGATTCTATCGGTAAGTTGGCCCTTGTTGCCCCACCTGACTTGTGCGTAGTTGTCCTCGTGGAGTCGTATCAAAATGGCAAGGATGTGTTCCGGGATTCCCATCCGAGAGAGAGTGACCCACAGTTTGTTGCGAGGTACTAGGTCAAAAGCAGATTTGAGATCCACGAAAGCTACATAAAGGCTGCCTTTACCGATGAACACTGTTTTCCAATATAATAATAGGAATCTGAGGGCTTGATCAGTGGTGGAAATCTTCTTTCGGAAACCGGCTTGGAGGGGGCTAAGGATATCGTGGTCAATTATCCATTCTTCTATCTTCCCTAGGAGGCAGTGGCAGAAGACTTTTTGGACACAGTCAATTAGACTAATGGGTCTATAGTTACAGGGAAGAGATCTGTCGCCCTTTTTAAAGATTGGAATAACAATGGCCGCTTTCCAAGAGTCGGGAATTGGCGCCCCAGATGCTATTGCGTTAGCTAGAATGGTGAGATATCTTGACCAGGATGCTAGGTCTGTTGAGAATAGGTCTGCTGGGACGCAGTCTGAACCAGGGGCCCTGCCGCGTTTTAGAGTGCTTAGAGAGTAAGTTATATCACTTTGGGAGAACAACAGGGGTCCTGCGGTGGTTGGTGCTAACGAGTGAAATAGGAGGGGGCCCGTACAAACAGAGGTGGGGCTATCATGATCAGGGGAGTACAGACTACTAAAGTGGGCTATCCAGTCTCTTGGGGCAATATTGGTTGTGATGTCCAAACCACTGGTTTCGGGGCCTCGCGCTGCCAGGGACCAGAACAGACTATAATTTCTCTCGCGCACAGCGTCGCTGAGTGATGTCCACCATTTGCTATCTTGATCACGCTTGGCTATGCATATTGCAGATTTATAGGACTTCCTAGCTACGCGGATGGCGATGGGGTCCTTGGATTTAATGGCTTGAACTAGGCGCTTGTTTAGGGACCGGCACGTTTTGTTGAACCAGCGGTGCCTGGCTTTGGGTCGTTTGTCGTCGTGGGCTGGGGGTGCTGAGAAGTGGGTTGCGATATCCCTAAAGCAGGAGGTGTGGATTGAGCTAATTTCCTGGTGGGGTGTTGCAGAACCTGCCTCTAGGTCCCTTAGTGTGGATTTTAGGGTGTTGTTGGCAGCATTGATGAGTGCGGGCCGGGCCACAATATTGACCCATTTTAGGTGTCTTTTGTTGTTGGCCAGGTTAATACCCTCGGGTGCTACTGCTGCGGGGTTAGACGTGGCTGGGAGGTTACCTAGGGCTAATGTGTGGACAGAAAGAGGGTTGTGATCACTTTCGGTCCTTTCGATGATTGTCATATCGATGACTAGAGGCCATAATCTTATATCGAATAGGCAATAATCGATTCTGCTGGTGTGGTTCGTTTTGTTGTATGTGTGACTACCGTTGGTGTCTGAATTAGTTCTGCCATTTAGCGCCCTGAGTCCAAACTCCATGGTCAATGATTTTACCTGAATCGCAACCGACGTCCACCTTTTGATGGGTGCAATGGACAGGGCGGGGATAGACCAGACTTGATCTTCCTCGCGGGTGGACCTGAGATCGTCCCAGTCAAGGGGTTCGAATGTGACGTTGAAGTCCCCAGCCACAATGGTTTTATGATGGCGGGGATAATTTTGTAAGAGGGCTACGAGGGCGCAGAGGGTTTTGGAGACTTGACCCCCCCTGACCCCTCGAGCGTAGATATTAAAGATGTTCACCACAGAGTCAGGCCCAAAGGATAGACGAAGGCCTAACAGGTCGGGAGAGGCGGTAGGTAGCTGTGATATATGGCAGCTAAGTGATGTTTTGATCCAGATGGTCAGACCCCCTGAGGGCCTGCCTCTCGTGCTGGCCACAGCGGGGATGTGGAAATTTGAGTAGCCTGTTCGGAAGAGTGGGTCGAGTGACCATGTTTCCTGTAGGAGACATATGTCATGTTCGTCAATAAATGAGGAGAAGGATGGAAGGGGAAGAATAGGTTTCAGACCTGCCACGTTCCATGAGACAAGTCGTACCCCAGATTGTGACTGAGTTGTCCTACCTAAATGCCCGGGGTTTTTGAGGTTGGCTGTCAGGGGTTGGTTTGGCAGATGTGGCTGGGGGAGCAGGGATGGGTTGATGCCAATGTTTGCCCGTGAGGTTTGTGGTGGTTGGTGATGTTCCTCTGTTGGAACAGGCCTGGTCCTGATCAAGGAGATGCTTGCGGGCCTAGACAGCAGCTCTAGGTTTGGTGGGCAATGTGCCTGCAAGATGGGTGGAGCATCGTTGTCATGATTGCTCGGTGAGCCGGAAATGGTCGCGGTATCATGGGTAGGGGGGTGAATACATGGACAGACAGTGGTGGGGTAAAAGGAGGATCTGGGGGTGATGGATGTTGGAAGGTTGCAAGGTTTGCCTGCATAGATTTTAGGTGGGGCTGTGAGTCAATCATGTTTACCAAGAGGGGATAGGTTTTCTGCCGGGTGGTAACTCGGGCGTTCCTCGTGGAGCGTGGGTGACCTGGGCTGTTTAAACTGGATGCGTGAGTGTGCAGGTGGGCTTGTTCTTGCGTCTAGGGCCACCAGATTGTTCGCCATGGTCCTGTTCTTGAGTGTCAGTTTTAGGATATCAAAGTGAGTTCCCGGATCTGGCCGTCGTACTACGGTAATTAGGTCCTCACGTATTATGGATCGGCAGCCTCTAACATGGCGAATCCAGTGGATTGCCTTGTTTTTGATAGAGTCTACCCCTTCCTTGTGCGCCAATGTGGTTAACTTGGGAACGTTAACCATTAGAACTATATTACTTAAATGGGACTGGTCAGTGGCAGGTTGCGTAGAGTATTTTGAGGCAGTGTTGCTCATGGGTTTGAGGGTATTATGATAGATGTCTAGTGAATTTCCTATGCCTAAATTGTGGAAGAGGGGAGACTGGTGGGAGTTCATGGTCTTTTCTTTGGTAGGGTGAGGGCCAGCGTGGCTAGAAGCAGAGGAGTTGGGCGAGTTTGTTGTGATGCCTGATAGGATTGGATTTTGGGCAAGGTTACTGGTGGTCGTGTTATTTGCGTGGGTTAGCTGTTTTACTATTGCAAGTAATGAGTTAACCATATGCTTGAGTTCTGTGACTTCCTTCCTTAGAGCTTGTATGTATTCGATATGCTGTGGGGTAACATGAGGAGAGTGCGTGTTGGTTGCTGCTGGCCCATCTGCCAGGGTGTCTGGGTTGATGTCGTCGCGTGATTCAGGGAGGTTGGTTAGGGGATTGAAGCGGTTACTGAGCTGGATGGAATCGTTGATGGCAAGTGGTAGGTCTTCTGCTAGGGAGGGGGCCGCATGGGTGATAACGTTCCTACTTTCACCCGCCCCTGTAGTGTCAGTAACTTGTTGCCCACGTTTCATGAAAATCTCAGCGATTTTCATGGAACCTTCCTTCCTGCTAGTTGAAGTGGGCCCCTCCCCAGTTGCAATAGAAATGTTTCCCTGGGGGCTAGTTAGTATTCCGTTGCATTCGCCCAGGAGAGAGTCGATTCTATCCATAACGCAATTGCTAGCAGCATGCTTATGCCTTTTTCGCTTGGCTTTTAGTACTGCCCCGGCCCCTGCCTCTATTGCTTTCCTTTTGCCCATCTGGTGTTAGTGTAGGTGCAGGGTTAAATGATAAGGTGTCAGATTAAATGGAGCAGCTGACTGGGGAGACAGAGTAGGAACTAGCAAAAGGGACTGAGTACAATATGGCCTTCTTGGGAGATAGATGTTAGGGGGGTGGCCCAGCCCAGCCTCTGTCAGCCGCTGACGGGCGCAGGACGGGCCCGCCCTTGGCCCGGGCTTCGCCCGGGCGCCGCCCGCGCGCGTCCCGCGCGGCGGGAGCGCGAACAAGTTTTAAAGGGCTCCTGCCCCGCCTCCAGAGATCACACAGCGCTTCCCGCGACGGCGGGAGCGCGAACAAGTTTTAAAGGGCTCCTGCCCCGCCTCCAGAGATCACACAGCGCTTCCCGCGACGGCGGGAGCGCGAACAAGTTTTAAAGGGCTCCTGCCCCGCCTCCAGAGATCACACAGCGCTTCCCGCGACGGCGGGAGCGCGAACAAGTTTTAAAGGGCTCCTGCCCCGCCTCCAGAGATCACTTAATCTTCCTGTACGTACACAAAAAACGCATGTGTAGTGTAACTGGTGCTCATGTAAAGCACTCCAATACCTTTGAGTCCTGATATGTCAAACTCCCCAAAAAATATGCAATTCTGAAGCTACTGCATTTTTGCGCCTAATTATGGATTTTCCGCATTTGCCAAGTAATCCATCATCTGCTGCATAATCTACAGATTTAAACAAAAAAATGTTGTTTTTAGCTAAAACAGATAAAAAATTAGTTAAAGATGTGGCAACGTGTTTGTGCATTGTGGAAAGCTCTTTGCTAGGGTTAACTGGTCATGTTTGAGGTGCTTAGGTTTGTATTTGGTTTAAATTGGTACTAATGTAGTGAGATATTTGCCCCAACAGTATAGCCTTCTGTACAAATTACATACTAATAAAGTAATACTATACAAAAATGAACCTCATTGAGTTGCATAATTTACCTTTTATTGATGCATAATTTAGTCAACCCCACCAAATGTTTTGGTGCTACCCTGTCACATAATTTCAGTAGCCATGCATATAGGTAGGATAGTCAATTGGGTTAATGTGCCTAATGCAGAAAAATGCATTTAACATGCTGACTGTGGGTTTGAATTCTGGAATAAACTGGCTCTATACTTCATCCTTCTTGGGTCAGTAAATAACATTCTTTGATTTGTGTACTAATCATAACTGTGACTTATAGTGCCATAACATTGTCATACTATGATAAAAGGTACCTCATTATATGCTTATTTGAAATGCACCAAAAGACTTGTGTTTCTACATTGGATAGGAAAAGGAATATGTGGGCTGCAAGATACCAGGTGGTTTCTGCTCCAGACACTCAATCCACATAGGTATTGTAACAGCGTTAGATTGTGCCTATAACATGCAAATATATCTCTGCAGTGACTTTACTGACCCATAGATGGTGATTGGTAACTCACATTTGCAGATAACACATTTCTAAAGGCAACCCTCAAACCATTTATATATCTTGCTTAGGTTGGAAGGCGGCATGTAGGTTAGAACATATATCTACAGCATATGTAATCAACCTTTGTGCAACTGAAGCATGTGAATGCAGGGTATGCACAGATGAATACAGTAGCCACTCAACACACTGAGCTATTTGTTGAGATGAATTTATTCCAATTGTGCTAAATCACATGATCAGAACTTGTAATTGTAAACTGTGAGATCGCATAGATTTCAACAGAACATTTCATTTTGCACAATTTCAAAACAGCTCTGATATTGTGGCATAGCCAGTGTGTCATTGGCTCGGGTGCAAGGATGGAAATGCCTCCAGACCCTGTCTAAACTGCAAAGTACAGCCATAATGAGTGTTCTGTGGGCCCCTCTGGGTTCGGTGCTGCTGCACCCATTGCACCAATGGAAGCTATGCTCCTGCTGCGGTATCAAAATTATCTTATTTGAAAAGTATCTCCAGGCATTTCTAAAATAAGTAAGCAGAACTTTTATTTTTCTAACCAACATAATCAAAACGCAGTATCGATGGGAGTGGAGTTTAACTGTGTAGCCAATCCTGAGACAGGATCGCATCCCCCACTTGGGAGTTCACAGGTCTGTAGAATTGATGATGCGTTTTGAGCATGGCAAGCCGAGTGGGGCTTGGTGGACTTGTGGCGTTGCCTCTACCCACACACCAGAGACTATTCCTTCTTTTCCAACATGCATGACTTCCATATCCGATCAGACACATTTCTCTGTACCCCAGAGACACATGGCCAGGTTCAGGAAGAGGAATACCTATGAAGGATGATATCTGACCACAATCCTGTCCTTCTCCAGCTGACCTGGGTGAGAACCAAGCCACGTATACAGTCTTGGCGGCTCAAGCCAGAATCACTAGAAGACCCAGTCTTCCGGGAACAGATAGGTGTGTCTCATTAGACAATACTTTGCAGAGAATGAGGCCACTGCTTCTTCTCCCCAGATCCCATGGGATGCATTTAAAGTAGTGATACAAGGAAGTTGTATAGCAGAATCGGTAGGGATCCTGAGGACCCTACTAGGGGAACTCATAGCTGCAGAGAGTGAGTTACGAACACTTAAAAAACGGCTGACGGGTCACCCTGAGCTGCAAAGGGAGGTGAGGGGGGCTAGGGAGAGAGTAGCAGAAAACTATATGATAAGAGTGCATGCCGAAGGGGTCAAAACGGGCACACTTCTGGCTTAGCTGGCTAATCCTTTGAAGAGGGGGGGCGCCCATTATGGAAATTAATACCTTAATAGCGCAGAGGGTATTCCGGCAATTTGGCTTGCTATCAGGACTGCTGGTGAATTGGCAAAAATCACAACTATACCCACTGTCAGCAAACCATGACCCACCGGAGGACATAGGACGTTTTCCCTGGGAACCTAGGTGCATGACCTACCTGGGAGTCAAAATCTATCACAACAGGGCTGATCTTCTAGAGGGTAACATAGGCAACGCCACTAGAGCGCTGAAAACTAGTCTGGACTTTTGGAAGACACTTCCTTTGACAGCGGCGGGGAGAATAGAACTCCTCAAGATGGTGGCCCTGCCAAGGCTCCTATACTACTTTGCGATCCTGCCTCTTTGGATATCTACTGCGGTTTCAGGGAGCTAGACTTCCTGATCACTGCGTTCATTTGGGGACGTGGGAGGTGCCAAGTGGCCCTCGCCACCTTGAAAAGTCCAAGGACGGAGGGGGGGACTGGCAGTCCCAGACTATGAGGCGTACTAATGTGCGTCTCAGATACAATGGCTGACCCAATAGATAGCAGGGTGCAGACTGGTGAATAGTAATTTGGCTTCAACGGTCCCACATCTTCATCAATTGGTGGAAACGCTATTAAAGTTCATCGGACCCACCCACATAGACACCCCCCGAGGTCCGAGTCATACACAAATGCTGGAAGAGATGTCTCCAAAAAACTGATACGGGTACACCTTACTCTCCTGACATGCCAATGGCTTGGCTGCTACGGGTGTCCTACCGTTTATATTGGGGGAGGGGGGGGTCACATCCTGGGTAGACGCTGGGGCTACACGGCTGGGGGACTTGTACAGAGATGGGGAGCTTCTCCCCTTTGAGGTGTTCCAGCAGGATTATGACCTCCCACAAGGCCACATCCTGCTACATCATTCTATTACCCTCACCAGCATTGGCACATGGGGCGAATGGAACCGCGGCCTCATAGCATCAGCAACTACATAGTAACGTCAGAAGGTACCTTCAGGGCAGTAACCTGTCTATTCAGGGCTATCCGATTGGGAGCATTGAGCTCCCTGGAGGCTCTGCGAAAAAAGTGGGAGACCGAGTTGGGAATCCTAATACCAGAGAAGTCCTGGGGACAGATATTAGAGAGAGCCAAAGTTATCTAGAAACACCTGATTTAAACAAATACACTTCTACATACTACATAGGGCCTACCTCACCCCTTGGCGGCTCCGTGAACACTTTCAAGTAGTACACGCTAAGTGCCGACCAAGCTTTGGAGCGCTTGGTGGATGACTTGAGGGATAAGGATCGGTTGACTCTAAGTGATCCCACAGGGACCTTGCCAGTTGCTGCCAGGCAGGGGTAGACCCCCCCTGAAGCAAGAAATAAATAGCTTGGTAGAAAAGCTAAATCAGTAAGTCTGCCGACCTAGTACTCACCTAGAACACCTGAAGATAAATACACATACACACTTACTGATCGCACTAGATAAAGATACAGGTCAGATAAGGGGCGGCAGAACAGGGTTGGAGGGGAAGGTGACGGGGATTTTCTACAAGTTGCTTAGAAGCACTCTATATATGTATGTATATTGATATACTGAAAGTACCAATAAAATCTGTTTACAAACAAAAAAGAGGACATGCAAGTGGTAGGCTCTCTAACTGGGGGAAGCTGGCCCAGGAGCTGAGTTCACTAGTGAAGCTCATAATAGAAATCTTTTTTTTTGATCCCTCAAAATGACATTGCAGTTACCAGTTTTAAACTTTAAAACAAGAGCTGACATTGACAGCTAATAGGTGAAGGTTACTACATAGCACAAAACAAAAAGCATTATATGCCTTTTCATACTATATGCCACCTAAATCTAATGACCCTTCATATAATGCTCAATATACATCTGTATTGTTAATACAGCTTGGTAATTTAACACAGGGTACTTACTTTTATCCAGTATAGAATCAATTTAAAAGTAGAAAAGAAGTCAATACAAATGTTAACTTGTGACTGTCCTTTCTTAGGTTCTCCAAGAACATTGTATGCTTATTTTCATGTAAAGGAAAGTTTATGACATTTCTAAATGGTGTTCATTGTTCACTAATCAACAAATAGTTGTGAAATTAAGAGTAAAGCTTAATGCGTCTAACAAATATAAAACCAAAACAGAGAAAGGCCTTTGAAATAATGAGTAAGTACTCCTCAAATCACTAGGGCCAGTTTAATCCTGTTAGTGCCTATGAAGTAATCAGATAGTTATCTTTAAATCATATTCAAATCATCAGAAACAACTCATCTTGAGAAGTAATCAAGTCCTCATCCTCTTATCATCAGGAACAATCACATCTTGTGGAGTCATCAGATATGCATTCTTAAATCATCCTGAAGTCATCAAGCCAAGTTACACCTTGTGAAGTCATCAGATACTAATTTTCAAGTCTCCACAAGTCATCAGGCTCATGTTTTCAAACTCTGCTGATGACTTCAAGAGCTTGATAATGTCTGATGATGTGAAAATGACTTCCACAGTAGTTGGATGATCATCCAATGACTCTGGAATGGCTTCTAAAGTAATCCTGTTTGACCTGGGTGGCCAGTGAAATGACATGAGAGCGTGCAAAGTAAAGTCAGGTCAGCAGTATATCTCTCCACTACTAACCTTACCTTTGAATCTTAAATTGGATGTATACAAGCCCCCTCTCCGCTTCAGTGTTCAGCCTGTTACACCCACCTCTCTTAAATTTGTCGCCTCAGTCACCGGCTGCCGGGATTGGAGAGGCTCCAGCCTCTCAAACAAAACGCAGGTGAGGCGCCCTAGAAATGTGAAGGGGGGAAATCATCTCCCCTCTTCTAAAACAACAACAAAAATTAATACCGACGAGGCCCAACAACGTCTTTCCCCTTACATGCTCCTGCGACAAGAACAAAACAATTAAAAAGCAGCTGGTCCCATTCCATAGCAGCTCTTCTTTCTCGCTCCCCTCGGTCTCGCTACGGCCGGCCCTTTTCCAGTACACGAGGGCAATTTCCGGTTTGTAAAGGCAATATAGAAAAGGGACAAAAACACAAGGTAAGGTAATGTTTAGTTTCAACTTAATCTTACCATGGTAACCTCCAAATTGTGCCAATACCAGCTAAAGGGTTAACTTACCTGTTGAAATGTGCAGTGCCTCCATTGACCTCAGAGGTGTATTTAAAAGCCTAAATTCTATGTCAGGACCAGAGGCGAGAATTATGCAGTCCTTTCTTCACTTTATTAAATACAGCAAGTTCAAAGTTCAAATAATAAAAACGTTATCAAAACTCCAACTCCCATGATGCCCATGATCGTAACCATAACAATCAGTAAACCAATCATGTCTCCATCCAAATATCCATATAAATGTTAGACGGGAGCAGTCCTTCCTCTTTTTTCACTGCTAGCCGTCAGTTAAGTCCTCGCTTCCTTAACGTTTCATTTACGAGGGGTTGTCGGGTATTGCCTTGTGTTTTTTTGTTGCAGTCACATTGTGCTAAAAGCGTTTATCTTGACAGGTGAAGTGTCATTGCCTTGCTTTCCCTGTGTGAGCGATGCACGGTAGACTGCGGCCCGAACATGCAGTGCGGTGACGCAAGGAGCGCACGAGCGCACCGCTTTAGCTTCAGCAAACGTTTGACAGCTCATGCTGCCACTCTTCGTGAGCGAGCTGCCGACGTGTGTGGGGACGGAGCAAACCCTGCCCTTGGGGTTTTGATTGGATTAGTTTCCCCCCAACCCTCTCTGACACCACACTTGTGGTAGGTGCAGGCTAAGCCTGCTGGAAATTACCTTGTGAGGAAACACAATAGCGTAATATACAGCCACCAATCAACTTGTGGAGCACAGCGAGGCGGCTGCCCTTAGTTAATTTAGTACTTGGGCGAAATCTGGTGCTGTCACCCCAAAAATTTACATTCCCTAGGGGAGTACTATGTATATTTCTGTGCCTACGTCCCTGAGACAGATTCTGATGGAGTCCTTT
This sequence comes from Pleurodeles waltl, assembly GCF_031143425.1. NCBI lineage: Eukaryota > Metazoa > Chordata > Amphibia > Caudata > Salamandridae > Pleurodeles > Pleurodeles waltl. Next base: position 1,379,847,448 of record NC_090447.1, on the reverse strand, counting down.
TTAGGAACATTCCTACACATCTTCTTTGATGGCTGAGGAATTATGGCCCCCTCAACGTCAATTATCCGCTGTGGTGGACAAACTCCTTTCACAGGCGGTAGCTAAGGCTTTAGCACTACTGAAGGATAGAGTTGACAAATTAATGGACCAAGTTTCCAATGCCCCAGGCATATTTGGGGACGCAGAGTTGAGGGCCAGTGCCTCTAGTAGCTTCTCCTTCTCTAGGCCAACTAAGCGTGATGCTGGGCATCTGGAAGATTTCGACGAGTTGAGAGAGACCTTCTGTAAGAGGGCGCAAACTCTCCTGCTGGGAGGACGCAACAACCGGAGAGCATGGCGCGCGACTGCCCTAAAGATGGATCCCTTCATGGGATCGCCCAGTTCCGGGGGGGGGGAACCAATGATGAGGGCTCATCGGATGAGGGGTGCGTTTTGGGCAAACCTTGGCGCCCATTAGCAGCCACTTCTAGCCTAGAGGAGGAGGGGCCGGACGGTTTCCGATATGTTTGACCCTGAGGACAGCTGTCATCCAAGGTCCTCAGAATGAGTCCCAGATCCCAAAGTAGCGTTTTATGTGGCCAAGACGATTTGGCACCCCTTAGAGAAGGAGGTTAGAGCCCGCCTACGTGCGGAATGCCCCAGACCTGAGCTGGAGGACAAAGTGGCGGCCACTCCGTCTATCGATCCCAAATTATGAACCTTCTTTTCTAAATACGTGCGCGACCCCAAGAAAGGGATTGATCGTTCCTGGCGGGCTTGCCAGGATAAACTTCTGGACGTCCTGTGCCCATTGACAAAAATAATTGAATTGGCAGTCAGCCAGACAATCAGGATTGCCCATGCAAACCGACATATTCGCGGGATGGGCACAACGGGCAGTCTGCCTGCTCGGGAATGCAAATTGCGCCATCTCTGTGGAGAGATGCCAGTCCCTCCTAATAAAAATTGACCCGAAATTGGGGGAGTTATCTAGCTCTGAGACAGGAACAATTGCACAAGGCAATCTGTTTGGTGACCCCTCTGTAAAAGAGCTGGGGAAGTTTGTGCCGACTTTCTCAGCACTAGACAAAGCGCAATCTTTCATGCGAAAGATTTTTCCGGGGAAGGTTTTCCATGAGGGCTGGAAGAGGCAGGGGTTGCTCCTCCAAGCCCTCCCTTCAACCAAGCCCTTCCATTGCTCAGACCCGTCACAACAATGGCTGGAACGATGGGAGACAAGGTGCCTTCTTCCCAAATTGAGGTTCCAGTAGAAGCAGACCCTCCCGTTTTACCAGAGGAGGCTCCAATGCTCCAGGAGGAGGCAGCGGTAAGCACGCCCCTTTTTCCTCTCCAAATCTTGGAGGGCGAATACGCCTATACTTAGAGAACTGGGAACGGACTACATCCGACCCTTGGGTGCTGGAGACGGTGAAAGGTTTCTACATAGAGTTCTATGGGACCCCAATGCAACACGCGAGGCCTCGCCCCATCTGATTCAATTTGCAGGGATCTCAAATGATAGATGCAAAAATAAAACATATTCTTGGCATTACCCAAACGAGCCTTCACCCGAGGGGTTTCTTGAGCAATATCTTCCTGGTAGAGATGAAGGACAAAGGCTTCCGCCCAGTGATAAGTCTTAAGGGATTCAACGAGTGGGTGTTTTACAGACACTTCAAAATGGAGGGTATTTATCTTCTCAGGGACCTTCTATGCAAAGGAGACTGGCTGGTCCGCGTGGACCTCAAGAATGCTTACCTCACGGTCCTGATCTTCCAGCCTCACCGATGCTTTCTGCATTTTCAGTGGGGGGACCTAGTTTACAAATTCCAGTGTCGACCCTTCGGCCTATCGTCAGCACTGTGGTGCTTCACGAAGTTGCTGAAACTGGTGGTGAAGTACCTGAGGACTTAGGGTGTCAGACGATATACTTCTGATGGGCGAATCACGTACTCAGTTGCTGAACTACGTGAACATGACTAGTGTCTTGCTTCAGGATCTCGGATTCGTTATCAACAGGGAGAAGACTATGCTCCTTCTGTCACAATCCGTGACCATCCTGGGATTTATAGTGGACATGACGTCAGCGACGCTGAAACTTCCAGAGAGCAAGATCTCCAAGATCAAGAAGGAATATCTAAAGTGATCAGGAGGGACAGGCTCTCCCTCTGACAGATAGCCAGGATAGTGGGCCTTCCGTCTTTGTCAATACAGGCTATCTTCCTGGGTCCACTGCATTACAGGGCCCCCAACAATTTAAAGCATCACACCTCAGAAAGGACATACATACTCGGAACTGGTGGAATTGTCACCAGAAGCCAGATCGGAGATGCATTGGTGGCTGGATCACATTGAGGCGTGGAACAGGAGAGCAATCTTTGGGTCCCTTCCCGACTTGGTGATAGAGTCAGATGCCAGCAGACTGGGCTGGGGGGCCAGGTGTGGACAAATATCCATGGGGGGTCTCTGGACTCCGGAGGAGCTGAACCTACACATCAAGTGCCTGGAGTGCCTAGCGGGTTCGTTCACGATCCGATCGCTGACACAAGACAAGGTATCCTGCTGTATCCTTTTGAGACTAGACAATATATCGGTGGTCCAATACATCATCAGGCTAGGGGGTTAGGGGGCACTCGCTAGGCTAGGGGGCACTCGCTCCAGAGCCCTTGCAGATCTGGCAAAGGACTTCTGGCATTATTGCCTTCAGTAACAGATCTCGGTGACGGCAGAGTACATCCCGGGAGCACAGAACAGTGTGGTGGATTGGAACTCCCGATATCTTAAGGACTCCAGCGAGCAACTGGATCCTGCGATTTTTTTATCTCTGATGGATCGATGGGGACCCTGCGGAGTGGATCTGTTTGTCACGACTAAATACTCAGCTCCCCAAGTACTTCAGTTGGAGACTGGACCCCGGAGCAGGGGCTGTGGATGCTTTTCTGCAGGATTGGTCTGGAGTCCAGGAATATGCATTCCCTCCATTCCTGTTGATTCCCAGGGTGGTAGCCCAAGTCAGTTGACAGAGATCATCCTTGATCTTGATCACACCGATTATGAAAGCTCAGGCGTGGTTCCCTACACTTCGTGAGCTTTTTTGAATGGCACCCCTCAAACTTCCAGCTTCCATGGGGATCCTTCGGGACCCATCTGGGCGCCCACACCCGTTGGTGACTCGGGGTCATCTCAACCATGGAGGATTGACTCGGGGTCATCTCAACCATGGAGGATTTCAGGGGATGTTGGCAAGACATCCGATTTTCACAAAACGCTAACGCAATTATCAGACAGTCGTGGGCACCGGGCACGATCAAGCAATACAAATCAGACTGGAAGCGATGGACTCAGTGTGTGGAGAGGAAGGTGGATCCCGTGGGGGCACCCATCACTCTCCTAGTGTCCTCAGTAGAACTGAAACTTTCCTTCATGTTAGTTAGGAAACTTTTCATTTTCCACCACGTGCCCAAGTAGGTGATGTCACAAACACAACATTTTCATTTGCTTTCAGAATTAAACACACACCTTTTTTTTGCTTGTAAACCCTTTTTTAACTCTCAACTAGAATTTTGTTCTCACAAATAAATTCTCTTTTGTATCAGAGCCACTACAATTATGCAGCAAATGCAAATGACAACCTAATTTGTTACAAGATTGAATTCAAGCTACTAGGAAAGGCAAATTATGACATTCTGCGGCACTATTGTATCACTATATTGACATCTGAGTGCCAAATGATAGAGACGGGACCTTAATGGTTTAAAAAATGCAAAGCTTTTTTAATAAAGTAAACCATTTAGCAGATCTAAACAGTGTTATTCACCAATAAATTATGCTTTGCCATAAATAAAAGAACAGGGGCCTAATCTTCTTAAATGTATTTTCGAATTTCCACAGTAAAATTGCTTGTCTAAAACTGACAATATTGCACCCAGCATTAAACACTACTACCTACCTGTACACATCTTGTAATAAAAGGGGTGGCCCTTTTATTCTGTGCATTACAAATAAGTTTTACAAATGGTGTTCCATTTCAGTTTTAATCTGGGACTTTTCAAGTAACTCGTTCCAGTAATAAAACACCCATAGAAGAATCTTATACATTATATATTTATCATGTAAGCACTTCACTAGGGTATTAGATCCAAGGCATCAGGCCTTAAAAATATTTAAAATTTTTCAATGTTATGAGCGCTGTCTTAAAAAAAAAAAACTGCACTCCGAAGGCCCGTGCCTGTGGTCTAATATCAATCTGGACCAATAATGATAAACAACATTTTTGTGACAAAGGTCTCTTTATTTCCATCCTGGCTGATTACTTTAAAATATGAAAACATTTCGTATTACTGCAGACAAAAGTCCTTCCTCATTCTATCAGTTTGGGTCGTTAATGAGAATTAGAAACATTTTCACCTCTTTCTTGCCTATTTAATGTCTGCTTGCAGCAATGAATCACCGAAAGTTCGCTGGCTAGCTTTTGAAGTGTGTTTCTCGTGGTGTTGCATGCAAGAAGTTTGCTTTGTTGTTTTAACCCCTTCGCTGCCAGGCGTTTTCCCCCTCAGATGCCAGGCCTTTTTTTGGCTTTTTAGGGCAGTTTGTGCTTAGGCCCTCATAACTTTTTGTCCACATAAGCTACCTACGCCAAATTTGCGTCCTTTTTTTCCAACATCCTAGGGATTATAGAGATACCCAGACTTTGTGGGTTCCCCTGAAGGAGACTAATAAATTAGCCAAAATACAGAGAAAATTTAGTTTAAAGGGTTTGTGGTGCTAAAATCACCATCTTCCCAGCTTTCAGTAACAGGCAGACTTGAATCAGAAAACCCAATTTTGCAACACAATTTTGGCATTTTACTGGGACATACCCCATTTTTACTATTTTTTGTGCTTTCAGCCTCCTTCCACTTAGTGACAGAAATGGGTGTGAAACCAATGCTGGATCACAGGAAGCTAAACATTTCTGAAAAGTAGACAAAATTCTGAATTTAGCAAGGGGTAATTTGTGTAGATCCTACAAGTGTTTCCTACAGAAAATAACAGCTGAAATAAAAAACAGCCATTTTTCTCCACATTTTACTCTGTAACTTTTTCCTGCGATGTCAGATTTTTGAAAGTAATATACTGTTACGTCTGCTGGACTCGTCTGGTTGCATGGATATATAGGGCTTGTAGGTTCATCAAGATCCCTAGGTACCCAGAGCCAATAAATGAGCTGCACCTTGTAATGGGTTTTCATTCTGTACTGGGTATACAGCAATTAAATTGCTGAAATATAAAAAGTGAAAAATAGGTATAAAGAAAACCTTTGTATTTCCAAAATGGGGACAAGATAAGGTGATGAGAAGCAGTGGTTATTTGCACATCTCTAAATTCCGGGGTGCCCATACTAGCATGTGATTTACAGTGCATTTCTCAAATAGACGTCTTTTTTACACACTGTCTTACATTTGGAGAAAACATTTAGAGAAAGACAAGGGGCAATAACACTTGTTTTGCTATTCTGTGTTCCCCCAAGTCTCCCGATATAAATGGTACCTCACTTGTGTGCATAGGCCTAATGCTTGCAACAGGAAACACAACATGGACACATCACATTTTTACATTGAAATCTGACATGTTTTTTGCACAGTGCCTAGATGTAGATTCTGGCCTCTAGCTCAGCCGGCACCTATGGAAACCTAGCAAACCTGTGCATTTTTGAAAACTAGACACCTAGGGGAATCCAAGATGGGGTGACTTGTGGGGCTCTGACCAGGTTCTGGTACCCAGAATCCTTTGCAAACCTCAAAATTTGGCCAAAAAAACACTTTTTCCTCTCATTTTGGTGACAGAAAGTTCAGGAATCTGAGAGGAGCCACCAATTTCCTTCCACCCAGCGTTCCCCCCAAGTCTCCTGATAGAAATGGTACCTCACTTGTGTGGGTAGACCTAGCGCCTGCGACAGGAATTGCCCCAAAATACAACATGGACACATCACATTTTCCCAAAGAAAACAGAGCTGTTTTTTGCAAAGTGCCTAGCTGTGGATTTTGGCCTCTAGCTCAGACGGCACCTAGGGAAACCTAGCAAACCTGTGCATTTTTGAAAACTAGACCCCTAGGGGAATCGAAGATGCTGTGACTTGTGAGGCTCTGACCAGGTTCTGTTACCCAGAATCCTTTGCAAACCTCCAAATTTGGCCCAAAAAAGACTTTTTACTCTCATTTCGGTGACGGAAAGTTCTGGAATCTGAGAGGAGCCACAAATTTCCTTCCATCCAGCATTCCCCCAAGTCTCCCGATAAAAATGGTACTTCACTTGTGTGGGTAGGCCTAGCGCCCACGACAGGAAATGCCCCAAAACACAACGTGGACACATCACATTTTCCCAAAGAAAACAGGGCTGTTTTTTGCAAAGTGCCTGGCTGTGGATTTTGGCCTCTAGCTCAGCCGGCACCTAGGGAAACCTAGCAAACCTGCGCATTTTTTAAAACTAGACACCTGAGGGAATCCAAGATAGGGTGACTTGTGGGGCTCTGACCAGGTTCTGTTACCCAGAATCAGTTGCAAACCTCACAATTTGGAGAAAAAACACTTTTTCCTCTCATTTCAGTGACAAAAACTTCTGGAATCTGAGAGGAGCCACAAATTTCCTTCCACCCAGTGTGCCCCCAAGTCTCCCGATGAAAAAGGTACCTCACTTGTGTGGTGAGGCCTAGTGCTCGCGAAAGAGCCCCAAAACACTATCTGGACACATCAAAATAATCAATTACAAAACGACCTGTTTTTGGGGGGGGGCACCTGCGTTTTTGGTCCTGGCTCAGCAGCCATCTAGGGAAACCTATCAAATCAAGACATTTCTGAAAACTAGACACCCGAAGGAGTCCAGGGAGGTGTGACTTGTGTGGATCCCCCAATGTTTTCTTACCCAGAATCCTCAGCAAACCACAAATTTTGCTACAAAATCACTTTTTTCCCACATTTCTGTGTGGGATCACTGCACCGGGACAAATTTCCCACTACCCAACGTTCCCCTCAGTCTTCCGGTAAAACTGATACCTCACTTGTGTAGATGGGCCAAGTGCCTGTGACAGGAAAGAGCCAAAAACATGTTGAAATTGAGGGGGGACCAAAGCGTGTCCAAAAGGGCAGTTTGAAATTAAAACATTTTTAGGCTGACAAGTGCATCAGAATTATTATCGGTATAGATGAGACAATGTATGGTGGTAGGAATTTTGTGGATTCCTGCAGATTCCGGAAGGTTCCATCACAAAAATGTGGGAAAAATGTGTGATTTCCAGCAAAGTTGGAGGTTTGCAGGGCATTGTGGGTAAGAAAATGGATGCATGTGAAAAACACCACCCTGGAATCAACCAGATGTTTAGTTTTCAGATGTGTCGGGTCTTGTGGATTTTTCTACATGGCAGCGTCCCAAAGTAAAAAAGTGCACCCCTCACTATTCCAAGTGGGACGATTTTGAGAGTTCCCAAGCTCTCATGGCCCAAATGTAAAACGAAAACCTCAAATTTCCTCTAGCTTGCCATGGGATAAGATGTTTTAGTGTGCGGGGGGAGAGCTGAAAGACTGTTACCCCCTTCAGTTGGGGTGGGGGCATAACCAGGCCCATACTGGTTGGTAGCCACCACCCCACAATTTTTTATTTTATTTTAAATTCCTTGCCATCTAGTCAACTTTCTGCCCCCCCACGGTGTGGATCGAGGGTAATTGCCCCATCTGCCCACTGATGGGCAGAACAACTTTGGCCCCATTTATTTGGGGTGGGGGTATGGCCTTAACCCCACAGTCTTATTTTGAAAAAAAATCTTCCCTGGTCTCTGGTGGGCTTTCTGCCCCATTTGGGGGCAGATGGGCCTTCCAAAAATAGGCCGATCTGCCCCCAGGGGGAGCAGATATGGCCAAAAGGAATGTTCCCCCATGGGGAGCGACCCTTGCTTAAGGGGCAGCCCCCCCAAACAAAACACACACAAACACACACACCAATCCCTGGTGTCTAGTGGTTTCTGCCCCACTTGGGGGCAGATTGGCCTAACAAAAATAGGCTGATCTGCCTCCAAGGGGGGCAGAAATGGCGTCAAAACAATTTGGCTCCCCAGGGAGCGACCCTTGCCTAATTGCCTCATTGGCATCAAGCCCAGGCATTCATGCGAAGGGTGGATGGTTAAGAATATTGTCTCTATATGTTACCTTCTGATAGTGCACCTCAGCCATGGTACGACCTGTAGAGAGCCTAGAGCCAGAAATCGTGACCTTCTCTGTCACTTGTTTCCATAGTGCTTGAAGCCCAGCTGTTGTAGCCTACATATATTTCTGCTCATTCTCTTCCTTCCTCTCCCCTTTCATCTCTGAGTACCTGGACCTTTTCTCTGTCAGGTGAGCAGTATATCTTCTACACTCTAAGCTGTAACAATAGACCATATACTTATTATTGTGGTTTATGTGGTTACCTATGGTTGCTCCTACTGTGCTCCTTGGCAGATCCTATACACCAAATGCAGAGCTGGCTAGGCCTTTCATGGGCCTACTTAATTGTAACTGCCCTATTTCACCTACTAGTAAATAAAGGCCTATTTGGTCTTTTATGCATTACTGCTTGTGAGCCATGTGGCATGACAGTGCCCACAAATAGTATACCATGATCACTGATTACCTCAGCACCGAAACCAAAATGCCTCAAAGAATTCTGTACATGAAGTTTTCACTCAACTGCGACCTAATTCAAGTGGCCTTGCTTATAATGCCAATTTGCATCATTATTAATCTTATGTGGCATAAGTGGCTAACACATGGGGATCGTCTCTGTGAAATTTGTGTGCAAGGCGTACCCTTGTGTACAAAAGTCACATGAGGTAACTTCTCAATGTATTGTCCTTATGGTTTACAAAGACACTAAGGGATCGTAGCTGAACAATGCTTGGGTCGTCGGTACACACAGTTGCCCCAGGACATTTTTTGCTTGAACTAGTCCCCAGCAAGTGAATATTTCTTGAAAAATTAAAATGTCAAGAAATACACTAACCCAAGTAATCACATGTTACTAACTCTTATACTAAGAATATTACCCTGTAAATTACCTTTGACCTTTTGCTTGAACTAGTCACCAAGTGAAAATTTCTTGAACAAATGAAATTTCAAGAAATACACAAACCCCAGTAATCACAAGTTACTAACCTTTATAACTGTTAAATAGGCCAGCACTGCACATTTTATTTATTGCCCTGGCCTACATAAAAGTAATAAAAATACTAAAAATATGATCCTGTACATTACCTTTGACACATGTTTCTGAAACACATTGTTCGCTTATTTTCAAGATACAGGCAACTCAAGTCACTGAATACTTTTTGCCACTCAGTAATCGGGAAATACTTTTGAAATCAGTCAAAAGGCTCAAATTATGCAATTAAAATGAAACTAAAACAGTAAGACTCTTTAAGTAATTAGTTAATAGTCCTCAAATTACCAGCAACAATGTAATCTTGTTAGTGCCTCTGAAGTTATCTATTATTTTTAAATAGTTCTCAAGTAACCAGAAACAACTTCCCTTGAGAAGTAATCAGAAATTAGTTTTCAAATCATCCTCAATCATCAAGAACATTCTTATCTTGTGAAATAATCGGGGAGTCATTTTCAGATCATCCTCCAGTCATCAGGAACAGCCTCATCTTGTGCAGTAATGAACTGGTCCTTTTCAAATCATCCTCAACTCATCAGACCATTTTTTCTAGACTTTGCTGATGGCTTTAAGAGCTTGATGACGTCTGATGATGGGAAAATGACTTCTGAGGTAGTTGGATGATCATCCAATGACTCTGGGATGGCTTCTAAAGTAATCCTGTTTGACCCGGGTGAGCATGAAGACGTTTGGAAATGAAGGTGTGAAGAAAAGGGACAAACAGATAAGTAGCATATTGTTACTCATGAGGATACTGAATGGGGAAATAGTGTTATTGGAATATACCTAAAAAGATATTAAACTGTGAATGAAATGCGTAGTTTAATATGCAGAAAATATCATAGTTGAAGAGTCACTGTACTGTATATTACGCAATCTTTAAATAAATAATACATTTTAAAAAGATATGAGTACAAGACATTCAGGTACCCTTGAGGGACTTTCAAAAAGTTCTACTAGGAGGGGGAGGTGGCTAGCCGAGTCGAGCAGGCGTGCCTGTGTCTACAGTTCTTGACTACAGTGAGGAGGGTATTTTATTCACTTTTGGCTGTACCCGCGTTGTTTTAGGGGCAGCCTATATTTTGAACAAACTTTTTTAGAGTCTTCCTTTTGTTTTGTAGTGAGTGGAGCAGCCATTTTTCCACTCACGATCGACCCATCGGGGTCCGCCATCTTGGGTTGGTGCCGGTCTATTTGACCGCAACCCAGTCGGCTTACATCCGGACCCGGCGTCAGTGCAGCGGGCGCGCTGTCAGCGTGCCAAAGGCAAGCCCGTCTGCACCCGTCCGCGCCTTGACGGGGCTAGGGGCCACCCCCTTTACATCTCAAGGAAAATGGTGAGTTCTTATATCTCATACACCTCAACGGAACTTAGGGACCTTGGGAATAGTCCGGGGGATGGCTGCCGGCTCTGTTCCAATTTAGCAAATAGGGCTTGAGCCTGTCCCTCCTGTAAATGGGTTCTGCAAGAACCAAGATGTTTTGATATATGTCACCCTAGCCATAGCTTAGTCCTTGAATTGATAACCTGCCACTCCCCGCACACAAGTTAGATATAAATCTTCTTTTGAGTGAGCGGTCACCGGCCGTCCTCTTTCTTACGGAGACTTCGCTCCATGAGGGCTCAGGTCTGGAGATAGCCCTCGCTCTACCCAAAGGGTAGGTTATTTCAAGATTAGATAGAGCAAAGGGTAAAGGAAGGGGTATAGCAGTCATTTTTAAACAGGATTTTCTTTTTAGTTGTTCCCCATTGGAACTATCAGAGTATGAAGGTATGAGCTTTTCATTAGCTTTTAATTCGACTTTCACATTTACGGGAGTTCTACTGTATCGGCCACTAGGGCCCTATGAAGAATTCCTTAACACTCTACCTGATCAAATAGCCGAATTAATTTGCATGAAACCTAATTTAACAGTGTTAGGTGATTTTAACATCCAAGTGGACAATTTTGAAAATACTGCATCCAAGCGTCTGCTGAGTGATTTGAGAGCGCTAGGACTACAACAATTAATTTGTGGTCCAACACAGGAGAGAGGACACACAATAGATTTGGTATTCAGCAATCTTCCTTCATTGAGCGCTCTGCCCTCCTCCCCAGTAGCATGGTCTGATAATTTTTTAATTACATTAAAAATCAAGTTGCCCAATGAAACAGGTTTTCAACAGCCCATATGTAGGAAGGCAAGGAAATGGCATAGCCTTAACTTGGAAGAATGGGTTAAACTGTTAATGAAGAGTAAAAAAGATTTTGTGAGGGACAACCAGATGGATATCACCCTCTTTAACGATTGGATTACCAGCTGCCTCGATACGCTGCTTCCCTATAAGGATCTTTCTGGGCAGAGGAGAGGTGACAAATCCCCGTGGTTTTCCCCTCATTTGATAACTCTGAAGAGGAATTGTAGGTGGCTAGAAAGGAAGTGGAGGAAATCCTTAAATCAGGAAGATAGGGAAGAGTATAGACAATCAATTAGGCTTTATCATAGAGAGATAAGGTTAGCTAAAGCAACCCATTATGGGGACAAGATTAAACAGGCTTTGGGATCCCCGAAATAAATCTTTCGGGTATTGAAGGAGTTGCTTTATTCTCCTAGTTGTCCTGAAGCAACGGTAGCATCAGTGGAACACAGTAATAATTTTGCCTCATTCTTCTTACAGAAGATTGCGGAAATCTATAAGAATTTCCCAGAGGAAGAAGTGACAATGGCTGATCAGCCCAGTGAGAGTAAGGAGTGTAACACCAGTTTACAGTGTTTTTCCCCTATTTCGGAAAAAAGTACCTCCCAGATTCTTAGCAAACTGAAATCTGGTTCCCCTTTAGATCCTGCGCCTCTTCATATACTTATGCAGGGAGGGTCTGCCACAATATCTGTTATAACAGGGCTGTTGAATAGCTCTTTACAAAGTGGCAGTGTACCTAAATCATGGAAGTATGCAGTGGTTAAACCCCTGCTAAAGAAACCTAACCTAGATGGAGCCTAATTTAAGAACTATAGGCCGATTTCTCTTCTTCCAACCATGGCAAAATTAATTGACAAATATGTCAATACACAAATGTCCGGCTTTCTGGAAGAATATTAATTTTTGCATCCTACGCAAATGGGCTTTAGACCAGCTCACAACACCGAATCAGCTATGATAGCTGTTACGGAAGAAGCCAGAACACAGATGGATCAGGGTCTGGTGACAGCTGTCATAATGCTGGACTTAAGTGCTGCATTTGATACAGTTAATCATGGACTATTGATCTAAAGAATGGAAAAAGCTGGTATAAAGGCCAGGCTCTCAAATGGATGAGATCTTTTCTCCAAAATAGATCTTTTCAGGTTTTAGATCGTTCTTTTTTTCAGAACAGTTCAGATTTCAATGTGGAGTACCCCAGGGCTCGTCATTGAGTCCAACTCTTTTTAATATTTATATGGCCCCCTTAGCAGACGTAGTGGAACCTTTTGGTTGGTCCCTGATATCTTATGCCGACGACATGCAGTTGGGCGTCTGTTTTTCCTCGGTCAAGGCCGTAGATAATTCAGCGCTACCAGCCTGCTTGCAAGCTGTTTCGAGTTGGATGACTGATAGTAGGCTCCAACTCAATGAAGAAAAGACAGACATAATGTTCCTGGGAAAGCTTTCCAGTCCGGCGAAGAATATTCTGCCGGCAATACAGCTGGAACATTTACCTCCTCCGAAGGATCACATCGAAGCACTAGGAATTTGCTTAGATTCCAAATTAATTTTAGATTATCAGGCTAGGATGCTTTCCGCTACCTGTTTTGGATTAATGAAGTTACTTCGAAAGGTTATTGGTTTGCTTCCTCCCCTGGCCAAAAGACTTACGGTACAGGCCCTTATTCTATCTAGGCTGGACTATGGTAATAGTCTTTTCTTGGGTTCACCAGAGTATGTGATTAAGAAATTACAAACAGTACAAAATGCGGCTGCTCGGTTACTGTATAATATGCCTAAGTTTACATTGGCTAAGCAAGCTCTGACCGCTTTGCACTGGCTTCCAGTGAGGAAGAGAATCAAGTTCAAGTCTTTATGTATTTTTCATAGAGCTTTATATAATAGAGGTCCTCATCAACTGAAAACCTTAGCTTCATATTATGCTCCAATGAGAGCTTTAAGATCTTCTTCCAAAGCATTAGTTGTGCTCCCCAAAGTTAAAAGGGCAAGTTGGGGTGGTAGATCTTCGAAATATCAGGGAGCCAAACTGTGGAATTCACTTCCCCTCAATATTCGTGGGATGAGACAGGAGTTGGAATTTCAGAAGGCCATTAAAACATGGCTATTTCAATTTTAATCAGTATTTATTTTTTGATGTTGTATTATTTATCCAGCTTGTTTTAATGGTAGGTCCTTCTTAGCGCTACAAAGCCTCTGGGCAGTATGGTGCTATACAAAACATTTTAACATAACATAACATGACGATCATGAACTGCGCAATAGTGCTTTTTGTTATGTTTTAATAAGTTTAATACAACCTTGGCATTGCATTTTTATGTTTTTAAGGGAAATAAGAAGTAGGTCACCCAAAGACACCAATGTAAAATTAATCAGTGCATTCTATCAAACTTAGATGAAGGGAAATCAGAGTATTCATTAGGGAATGGGAAGGTATTATCACACCCTGATTTTGGAAATTTTGAATGTTCTTTACATCTGGCTTAGCTACAGCTACTAGTTTAAGTAGATATTGATCTTTATCTGGGGCTCATCTCTTAAAGTATTTGATTTTTCTAAAGAGTGGGAGACAATTTCTATGCACACTGGTCATGTAGTGGTGTAGATTCTACCAAAAAATGCTTTAACAGCCACTGCTTCTTGGGATGCATCCATGCCAAATAGGCACGCCGTTAGTCAGCAGTCCATACTTTTTTCTGGGTAATGGACAAATGTGACCAAGGTGTACTTTTTTTAGAGGATTTTCGTCTCTTTCTATGTGAATCTGTGTATTATATATCAGTTCAGGAGCTTCATAGCACCAGAATATTATGGAAAAAATATTGTTGTACCAAGATATTGTGACCAAAATATAGACTATAAAATGTTGTAACGTGGCACATAGATGTGGAGTTTTATAATAGTAAATCTAGTGGAGTTTTATAATAGTAAATCTATGTTTACCTTATTTAAACTTACCTTCACAATATTTTGGATCACAATATCTGGGCTACACTATGTTTATAGTAGATTTGTGCCTTGATATTCTAACCTAAATATGCAACATCAGGAGCATTTAATTGTCCATCAGGAGCCTGTGCCAACTTGCCTTTTGTCATAAGTCACTGAAGTAAGCCTTTGGTGTTTGGCCTAGAGAGCTGCCTTATGTTGCTTATATTAATTGCTAACACTGTGTCAGAGTTTCTTATTAATATCATACATGATCTACCACAGGAGATGCTCCGCATTCTTTCTGTATTTGCCCGTTGCCATCATCCATCTGCACAGGGCCTGATATTACTGGATTTCCCATCAACTATCTGCACAAGAAGTGACATCACTGGATTTCCCATCATATATCTGCACAGGAATTGACCACTAGATTTCCCGCCATCCATCTGCATAGGAAGTAACATCACCTTTCCCTTCTCCCAGGACCTATTTAAGCAGCAGGCACATTGCTTGCATGCTGAAGGCAAGCCCATCTGTGCCTGTCGGTGCCTGGATGTCAGAAACCCTGGTCCTCCTCCCTACTGCCGCTATCCCGCTGCAATCCCTGTGCACCCCGAACCCGAACCACCACTCTACTCCACATGTTGCTGCCTTGCCAAACCACACAACGCTGAGGGAGCATTCACCTGCACTTCCTGCAACTTTTCATGCACTTACCCACACCCAACACTCATTGCACCCAGTACCAACAGCACCCAACACCCCACTGTCTCACATTCACAGTCCTGCAACTACCCACACTCACATGCATACTCCTTAAAAACCACTCACTCACCAAATACACCACAGATATCTGGGACCTGCTGCATAACAACGCACCAGACCTACTTTTCCCCATGGAATCCCTGAACCCTGCTTTGGGAGAACTATGCCCACTGGCTACAAATTGCCAGGTAAGACAGACTTCACAATCACCAAGGTGGCATTGCATCATCCACAAGAATGCCATCAGCTGCACCACCTTCACGGACATATCATCCTCCAATACGGAGCATCTGTTGATCAAGCTCCACGTCACAGCCAACTTCACCCTAAGCAGCACTCTCACCTACAGATTATAGGGACAGTACACCAGCTTCACTGACACCACTGCAAACTTCTTCGCACCACTCGCCCATCATGCCAGCAATTATATGTTTTGCAGAGACCTGAAATTCCACCTGGACGACCATACTGACCCCAACTTAAAAGCACTTATCAAAGACTTTGGAAGCCTGGGCCTCACCCAACAAGTAAAGTGACTTACCCACGTCGCTGACCCCTCTTGTACCATATTTTCACCAACATTGACAACATCCGAGTCGGCAAGCCCACACCAGTCTCCTAGACAGACCATGCCCTCCATAAGCTCAGGATCCCCGTCCCAGTCCAATTCACATGCACCACCACTAGAGCAGCCTGTCGAAACTGGAACAGCATCACTGACAAGGACTGGAACACCTCTCACAATACACACCAACCCAAACACCGCAACAACCTCCCCAAAGCCATCAAGAATTCAACAACTGGATCACATACAGCATGTACTGACTCCCTGGACCCCTCAACACAGTAATAGAACAAGATCCAGACCTCAGGCAGTCAGTTAATGGAGGAACTCAGACTGATGAAACGTCAAACTGCTGGAGCACAAATGGAGAATAACTAAGGACAATGCAGATAGGAGCATGCTCAAATCCGCCCTAAGATGCCACTAAAATAAACCACACCACTAAGTGCACCCCTCTGGTGGACAGCTTTGATGCCAACCCTAACAGAAGCACAGAAATATTTGCCATTGTGATGGTGTGCCTCTCTGCCAATGAGTGTTTGATCGTGCTTGAAACAAGGCTTTATGTCTTGTCACGTGATGGTGAATAATATATTTACTTTTTTTCGCTAGGTGAATAAGTTGATACAAACCCTTGTATGTTAAACCCATTAGGGCGGGCGTCGGAACACTACCTCCCTGGTGCGGGTCACGACCATTGGCCAACACCAGGGAGGGGGTTAAAAAATCCTCCAGTGCAATGCACCAGAGGATTTTTTTTTTTATTACCCCGGGAGACTGGAAGTTCTTCCACGTCTCCCCCCACCCCGGTGTGATGCCAGCGTGCCACGAGGTGCGTTGACGTGACATTTTTTCCTCACCAGAGCAGCGGAGGAGCAGGTGAGCGTCCTCTCCCCACTCCGGTGGGGGAAAAAAGGCCAAAACTGCCTCCCCAGATGCCAGGGAGGCATCGATGGAAAGGGGAAAGTCCCCCTTTCCATCGATGCCTTCCTGGCACAGTGTCCTGCCCATGGATCGCAGTGCTGCTGTGATCCAGGACCAGGAAACGCTCCTAGACACCACGGATCTTGTTTGAGGGAGTCAGCCCCGTGTAAGTGGCTGCCCCCCATGGGGGCAATAATATTTTATAAAAGTATGTTCGGGTTCTTCTGGGGGGCGATCGTGCCTCCCAGAATATGAAATAAACAATTAAAAAAAAAATGAAAAAAAAGATGGCAGGGTTGAACATTTGTACACGGCCGACCCCAGGGGTTGTGGATGGGGGTGGGGAGGGTAATATGTTAAATTGTTTTCCCTGGGGGGAGCGATTGCGCCCCCCCAGGGAATATAAAAAAAAAAATGTTGGGGTCAGCCCTAGGGCTGACCACCTATGGGGGCATTTTTTTTAATGCATATGTGCATTGCCGTGGGGTCATGATCGGCCCCAGGGAAAGCCCCCATGTATAAAAAAACAGAGAGAAGTTATGCAGAGAGTCAGTCTTTCGCGATCTCTCTCTCTCTCTCTATATATATATATATATATATATATATATATATAGAGAGAGAGAGAGATATATATATATAATTTCTTTTACATGTGTTGATTTCCGGGAGCTATGCTCGGCCCTCAGGGACAGCACACAGCTAAAGGCTGTGATGATGGGTATGTGGTAAGGTGAAATAAAAGTGTGTCTTTTTGTTTTTTTCAGTGTCTTCAGAAAATCTGCTGAATCAGAGAAGAAGCAAAGGTAAGGTGACGACATTTACTACTGGACACATCACACACACCCACAAGCAATTTTGTGACTCTATCTGCCTTCTACGTAGGCTAGTACTTTAGAGGGACAGTTTAGCCAGTAGTAGAGATGTCATCTCGTTGGATGACTGCTGCTCAAGCCCTAACTCAGGTTATAGAGGATAGCTCTGAGGCAGGATCAGAGACTGAGACAGCATCTTAGGGAGAGGACAATGAGGCAGAATCTGGAAGTGATTTTTCAGTCGGCAGAGTCCTATCTGATGACACCGCTTCCAGTGATTCTGAGGGAGACGATGACAACAGTTGTGCTGTCCCTTTGCAAGCACAGACTGTGCAACGGTGCAACAGCGGGTTAGCTGTACCCAGAGAGCAGGAGCATGCGGCTGCGATCACAGAGAGTGCTCTCTTGGCAACCCCCCAATTTAGTTCAGCCCCAAATTCCACCTTTTACTGGTGAAGCTGGATGTAAAGTCGATACGGCCAACTTTTTGCCAGTCGACTACGTCTATCTGTTTTTGGATGTTAACTTCCTTCAGGAAATTGTGCAGCAAACAAATTTGCGTGCAGGCCAATTTCTGAGGGAGCATGGAGGCACTCTAGGGCCCCGTTATACGGCACGCCAGAAGACTCTCTCTTCGCTAGCAAAGATATTTTTGGGCCTTACGCTCAAAATGGGGTTAGTGCAGAAACCCACCTTGCAGTCTTACTGGATGACTCGCACAGTTTGGGTAACCCCCATCTTCGTACCATACATGAGCAGAGATCGGTTTTTGCTACTGCAGCGCATGCTGCATTTCAATGACAATCCTGCTGCATTGCCCTAGGACCATCCAGACAATGACAGGTTGTTCAAAATTCGGCCTGTTGTGGAACATTTGTCTGCCCTGTTTCCAGAGATCTATACTCCTGGAAAGAATATAGTAGTCGATGAGTCCTTGATCCTGTCAAAAGGACGGCTGCCGGTCAGCGATTACATTGCGAGCAAAAGAGCTCGCTATAGCATAAAGCTGTACATGCTATGTGAGAGCTCTTCTGGATATGTGTACAGCTTGAGAGTGTATACAGGGAAGGACTCTACCCTAAACCCTTAGGATGCCCTCCCGCGTTAGGAGTCACAGTTAGGATTGTATGGGAACTTGTCCAGCCACTCCTTCACAAAGGTTATAACCTTTATGTGGACAATTTCTATACAGGAGTAGAGCTGTTCAGTGAGCTTTACAAAGCTGGCACTGTGGGCTGCGGTACAGTTCATTGTAACTGCAAAGGATTCCCGCAGGAGCTTGATTGCAAGAAGCTCCAGAAATTCCAGAGTACTGCGTTGCATTCCAACGAACTGCTCGCAGTCAAGTTCTTGGATAGGCGTGATGTATAAGTGCTCACTGCAATTAATCGTGAGAGCACTTCCCCATCACAGTTTGGGGTCAGATGGCCGAAGTCCACAAGCCCATCTGTATACTTGATTACACAATAAGTACATGGGCGGCGTGGACAAGAACGACCAGGTTCTTCAACCATACAATGCGTGTTGTAAAACTCGCACTTGGTACAAGAAACTGTTTACCCACCTGATCCAGATGGCAACAAACAATGCGTGTGTTGTTTACCGTGAGACAACCACAGGAAGACTCATGACTTTCCTTTACTTTCAGTTGTCTGTAATTGAAAGCGTCACTGCTGTTACAGAAGCAGCAGCAGCCTCCACCTCATATGTTCTGGAGTATGTGGCAAGGCTGCAGGAGTGACACTTTGTTGATCGCATTCCTAAAACACCCAAAATGAATCGCCCATGTCATCGCTGTAAAGTGTGCTCGAAGTATGGAAAGCGGCAGGAGAGTCGGTATTACTGTCCCCAGTGCCCATCTTAACCAGGCCTCTATGTCCCTACTTGCTTTACGTTGTATCCTACTAAAGCAAAGTTCTAGGAAATCGACTGAGGTGGAGCTGCCGTTTGGTAATCCTTTCAGTGTCTGTGCATGGATACCGAACGTCCATGACCCACTGCTTCGTTACGCAAGGAGCCACAGAATTTTACTTCATCTACTTCAGGAAATCAAATCATGGACTTCCTAATGGCCTGCTTGACACCTATATCCACCGTCAGATAAGGTAGTTGTTCTGTTCAATTAAAGTGCATTATAGTCCCCATACTGCACATACTAGTGGACAGAACATATGACACATTGTCATGGAGTACGATGTGTGGCAAAATGTTAAAGGCATGACTGAATTTTGAAGTACTTGTTAGGGAACTTATGTATGCTACACAAGGACCATCAGGATTGCCAACGAGAACCAGAGTAAGTGTAATAAGTCAAACAAATGTCCTGTTGGGCAAATTCACCAACATTTCTACTTGTTTGAAAGTGTGCAAACTCAATTTGTACCTTCACTTTCAAAACAAAAGTAGAAGTGTTGGTGAATGAGTCCCACAGGATATTTGTTTGACTTTTTACTTTAGAGACCTTAGGATTTCTTCACGAGCGTGTCTGCCTTAGTTTCAACAGTAGATATGCTTGCTCAGTTTGAGGCATAGGCCTCCCAAGGCATACTCAACACCCCCAAATTGCATCCACAAACTAGTATAGGTTCACTTGCCAACTATACAGGATTAGTCAGGACTCTGATGAGGACAAACATGAATGGGTAAGGAAAGCTTATGGTAGGTGTGCCTCATCATCTACACCTATGGGTTCAAAACCATTGGTGCCATCCCAGCACTGATAGACAATGACACGTATGAGTCAATGTTTGACCTGCTTTTCATGTTCATCCTCCATCAGAACTTAGTAGATATACATTTGCTGTATGATAAGTGCATTACAGTGACAGCACTGCACATCATGTTGGCTGGGACATATGCTACGTTCTCATGGACTCCCTGTGTGCCAAACACTACCCTTTTTCATAGCCTTTGACCTTCACTTTGGGGAACATCGCGAGATATGCTTGCTGGATATGCTTGCTCAGTTCGAGGAATCGCTTTGCACGGCATACTGGGACACTCCCAACTTGCATCCAAAAACTGGAAGGAGTTGGATTTAGCACAGTGAGTGCACTAAAGGTGCATAAAAAACATGTCTTCCTGGCTGTCATGGGAGTCAATAGTAAGGGTTTATTACGCATGCCTTCGGTAATGTTGAGGAAGAAGGAGACAGTTACTTGACAGGTGGTAAAATGTAGTCAAACGTATTCCGTCCTGTGGCGTATGAATGTGAAGAGCTCTTGTCTGGCAGCAGTAAGTTAATGTGAGTGCAGTGATTGGTTGGATTGGGGCCGTGGCCAGTGGTGTGAAAGGGTTGTTTGTTGTGCGTGAATGGCGTGTGAATGGACCATAAAGAGGTTGGTGCCTGGAAGCGGCTTTATGGCCCACCATCAAAAGGCTTGGTTTCAACATTCAGATACTTTGATAAGTATTCATGCTTTAAAACTATAATTTCTGGAGGTGCTAAAACCAACCAGTGTGAGTGGTGGTTTAACTTTAACATACTATTACCAGGGAAGTCCAAGGGTGCAGGACTTGCGTGGCTCTCACCAGTTTTCCTTCACCCAGAATCACCTTGAAATCACAAACTTTGTGTAAAAAAACACATTTGCCTTCAGTGACTTCAGTGAGGGGAAGTCCTGGAATCTGCAGGCAGCCACAAATTTTCTACCACCCAGCGTTCCACTAAGCCTCCAGAGAAAAACGTTGCCTCACTTGTGTGGGTGGGCAAGTGACCGAGACAGGGAAGAGCCCAAAACGGATTGTGGAGACATCAAAATTACCTGCCACAAAACAGCCTCGTTTTGTAAGACAGTCACCTGAGTATTTGGTCCTGGGCTCGGCGGCCATATCCTGAAACCTACCAAACCCAGACATTTCTGAAAACTAGACATCTGAGGCAGTCCAGGGAAGTGTGGCGTGTTTGGATTTCACAAAGTTTTCTTACCCAAAATACCCTGGAAAAGTGAAACGTTGATTAAAAACACAATTTTTCCTTGCTTTTTCATCACAGAAACTTCAGGAATGTGCAGGTATCCACACACGTCCTACCACCCAGTGTTTCTCCACTTGTCCTGATAAAAACACAACCCTCCCTGTGTGCCTGTGCCTAGTGCCTGTGTCAGGAATGGATCACTCCAGTGTTAACAGTGGCCCTCATGCAAGGACTACCATTGGCCCTTGTGTGATCCATTCCAGTTGCGGGCACTAGCCTACCCACACAAGTGAAGTACCATTTTTATCGGGAGACCTGGGGGAACGCTGAGTAGGAGAACATTTGTGGCTCCCCTCAGATTCCAGAACTTTCCATCACTGAAATATGAGGAAAAAGTGTTTTTTTGCCACATTTTGTGGTTTGCAAAGGATTCTGGGTAACAGAACCTGATGAGAGCTCCACATGTCACCCCATTCTAAATTCCCCTAAGTGTCTAGTTTTACGAAATGTATAGGTTTGCTAGGTTTCCCTAGGTGCCGGCTGAGCTAGAGGCCAAAATCCACAGCTAGGCACTTTGCAAAAAACAGCTCAGTTTTCTTCTGGAAAATGTGATGTGTCCATGTTGTGTTTTGGGGCATTTCCTTTTGCGGGCACTAGGCCTACCCACACAAGTGAGGCACCATGTTGTTTTGGGAAACCTGGGGGAACGTTGGGTAAAAGGAAGTTTGTGGCTCCCCTCAGATTCCAGAACTTTCCATCACCGAAATATGAGGAAAAAGTGTTTTGTTTGCCAAATGTTAAGGTTAGCAAAGGATTCTGGGTAACAGAACCTGGTGAGAGCCCCACAGGTCACCCCATCCTGGATTCCCCTAGGTGTCTAGTTTTAAAAACTGCACAGGTTTGGTAGGTTTCCCTAGGGGCCGGCCAAAATCCACAGCAAGGCACATTCCAAAAAACATGTCAGATTTCAATGTAAACATTTGTATGTGTCCATGTTACGTTTTGGGGCGTTTCCTGTTGCGGGCACTAGGCCTACCCACACAAGTGAGGTACCATTTTTATCGGGAGACATGGGGGAACACAGAATAGAAGAACAGGTGTTAATGCCCATTGTCTTTCTCTACATTTTCTCCTTCCAAATGTAAGACAGTGTGGAATAAAGAAGTGTATTTGAGAAATGCCCTGTAAGTCACATGCTAATATGGGGACCCCCGAATTCAGAGATGTGAAAATAACCACTACTTTTCAACACCTTATCTTGTGCCCATTTTAGAAATTCAAAAGTTTCTTTGATACCTATTTTTCACTCTTTATATTTCACCAAATGAATTGCTGTATACACAGTGTACTATGAAAACCTATTGCAAGGTGCAGCTCATTTTTTGGCTCTGGGTACCTAAGGTTCTTGAACCTAAGAGCCCTATATATATATCCCTGCAACCAGAAGATTCCTGCAGATGTAGCGGGTATTGCTTTTGAAAATCTGACATCTGACATCACAGGAAAAAGTTACAGAGTAAAACGTGGAAGGAAATGGCTGTTTTTTCACCTGAATTTCAATATTTTTTAATTTCAGGTGGTATTTTCTGTAGGAAAACCTTGTAGGATCTTCACAAATGACCCCTTGCTGAATTCAAAATGTTGTCTACTTTTCAGAAATGTTTAGCTGTTCGGGATCCAGCATTGGTTTCAGACCCATTGCTGTCAGTAACTGGAAGGAGGCTAAAACCACAAAAAAATAGTAAAAATGTGGCATGTCCCAGTAAAATGCCAAAATTGTGTTGAAAAAAGTGGTTTTCTGATTCAAGTCTGCCTGTTCCTGAAAGCTGGTAGGTTGGTGATTTTAGCACCGCAAAGCCTTTGTTGATGCAATTTTCAGTGGGAAAAACACATGCTTTCTTCTGCAGCCCTTTTTCCCATGTTTCCGAAAAAAATGAAATTTCAGCTGTATTTTGGCTGTATTTTGGCTAATTTCTTGGTCTCCTCCAGGGGAACCCAGAAACTCTGGGTACCTTTAGAATCCCTAGGATGTTGGAAAAAAGGACGCAAATTTGGCGTGGATAGCTTATGTGGACAAAACGTTATGAAGACCTAACCGCAAACTACCCCAAATATCCAAAAAAGTGCTCATCACAGTGGGGGGGGGGGAGGGGCGGGGAAGGCCTAGCAGCTAAGGGGTTAAGCAGATGTTTGAGAAGACTTAATTAGGCTGAGAAGATGGTGCTCAAGACACGAGACAAAATTTCTGCAGAAATTATTTAAGAATGGATCTTGAAGTTTTGTGCTCTTCTGACAGACTGTAGGAGCTGGCATTTTCCAGTTTGCACAAGTACTGTTTAATGATTGTCAAATGATTTTGAGCTGGGTCACAATACATTCCCTCATCTGGTAGGACCATGCCCCCTTTTGTAATGTGTGATGTGGTGGAGCAGGACAGCAGGTATGCAGGGCAGGATATACCAGAGCATAAATGACCCCGACACCTGGTTCTAGGGTGTGGAAGGTGCCACGAGCAGTCCGACCTCTGTTTATTTATCCCTTTGACTGTGTCCAGCCTCCAGGTACATGTGGCATGGGGACGTCCTGCCTGACATGGTTGGACGACTCACTATCCCTCTTCATTTTGAATTCCACCCTGATACTCTTCCAGGGGGATGTCCTGTTTACAGATCCCCAACCAGTCAGCACTCATAGCTCAGTCTCTGACTCAGGGATAGGGTCTCCAGTTATAGTGCTGACTGGCATGCAAAGTTCTCCTAGACCCCCAGATGGTGTAGCTGTCCCTTTTTGTTGATCTTGGGGTTCTTCTCACACAATAACGTTTGCCTGGGTTGGAGGAGAAACTGGTGGTGCGGGTGAGTTGGGGGTGGACCACTCCCACTCTTCTCCATCCTCCTTCTATTCTCTCTATTGGAGTGGGCTACTAGTTGCCAGATGCTTCAGTGGATTACCTCTTTTTATTGACGATTCTCTTTCTTTATCTCACTGGACTTTCTTGAACAATGAGATATTCCAAGTTAGCATCGATTTGCCCATTGTGACCATGCCCATTGTTCCTTTTACCTCTACAGTAGCCAAGTCCCGCTTTTTGAAAGAGGTGCAAAACCTCCACCCTGATGCCCATCTCTTACGAGTATCCAGTTTTGCTCATGCAGTTTCTGGTGGATGAATCTCTGCCACTTGGAAGTGCAGTTGAACCTGCAGTAATGTCTAGACATGGAAGGTGCCACAGAGCGTGGGGGGCAGATATAATAGTATTTCTGAATGACCTCCTGAATTGAAGGGTGACTGGGACACACTGAGTAACGCAGTAGGGGAATGTTGCAATATGCTGGTAAGAAATTGTGCCCACTGTGGATCTTCCTCTTGCTCAACTCCTATCTGCAGAGACTTATTAAGAGTGCACATTAAACAATCCACATCACTATTGGCTTGTGGCCACCCAAGCACGATCTTAAGGTGGGGAGTCATCAAGTGACTTCGATAGTTATGGAATTTGCTCCCATGAAAGACCTGTGCATTGTCTAATTCCTATCTCGAGTGATAATCCCCAGGGGGCAAAGATTTTCTCTAACTTTCGTTTCACATATTCAAATGTGGTGGTATTAACAAACTTAACTACAGGAAACTTGGGCCCATATTTATACTTTTTGACGCAAATCAGCACTAGCGCAGATTTGCGTCAAAAAGTTTACTGCCGGCTAACGACATTCCAACGCGCCGGGCGCCCTATTTATGGAATGACGTTAGCCGGGTCTGCGGCCTGGTTAGCGTCAAAATAAATTACCGTAACCTGGCAGCGGAGGCGAAGGGAAGACTGGGGGTTGTGCTCCAAAGAATGGTGCAAGTCAGGTTAGAGTAAAAAATATTGGCTCTAACCTGACTAGCGGCATTTTTTGACGCACTACCCCCATGGGAATGACTCCTGTCTTAGCAAAGACAGGAGTCATGCCCTCCTGCCCAATTGCCATGCCCAGGGGACTTCTGTCCCCTGGGCATGGGCACTGGGCACAGTGGCATGTAGAGGGGGGGGCAAGTAAGGCGCCCCTTACCTGCACTTACCTGCACTCACAATGGATGGGTCCCCCCAATCCATGGGTGTCCTCCAGGGGTGGGAAAGGGAGGCAGGGGGTGTCCCTGTGTGCAGGAAAGGGCACCTGTGGACTGCTTCCATGGTCTCCCACCATGGAAATGAGCCCACAGGTCCCTTAACGCCTGCCCTGACCCAGGCGTTAAAAAACGGCGCAAATCCGGCTGGGCGCCATGTTTTAAGCCCCGCCCCCTCCTGTGTGTCATTTTGACGCCGGAGGATAAATAAGGCGCACATGCCTTAGAGTCATTTTTTGCATGGGAACGCCTACCTTGCACGTCATTAGCGCAAGGCAGGTTTTCATGTACAAAAAATGGCGCACACTCCATAACTTTGTTTTTTATAAATATGGAGTTAAGTTTGCGCCGAATTTGCACCAAAATAAATGACGCAAATCCAGCTCAAACAGAGTATAAATATGGGCCTTGGTGTGGTGTCAATGACAACTGTATAGCTTCCATCAGGAAACTTGCAGACGTTTGTGCTGAGATTGGTCCACGGAAATGTGCAAAGGCTTCCTATTACAACAGTAGCTGTTTATTCTGCTTTGCTGTTCAATTGGTAAGTGTGGTAATCACTGACCATTACTTCCACAGCCCTGTCCATCAAAGGAAACCACAATTTGTTCCACAGTCTTGCTTTTTTCTTAGTAACCCACTGAAATCCCCAGTGAGAAAGGGTGACAACAACTACTTACAATGTTTGGGGAATCACAATGCAGTGCCCCCTTAGCTTGAGCCTTTCATGAGGATATACAGTTCTCTGCAGACTTTCTACAACTGCTTGAGTGCATCTTGGGTCATGTACTCGATGATGGGCCAGGAATGTCTTCCATGAGTGCTACTGGACTGTCACCTTCGCCTTCACCTTCTGTAGTCATTCATCTTGTTGGGTTTCTTGGACTCAAGTTCCATGGAATTTGGGAAGACTTCCTCTGTGATTGCTGCTACATACTCGGTGTCTCCTAGGTTTGGGGTACCTTGAGAGGTTGTCAACAGATTGTTAACTCATGGTGGGGAGCTGACAGAGCTAATATACTATTGGACATATACAACCCACTTCTCAATTTTCAATGGGGGATGGTGGGAAGAGCCTTAAAAAAGACTGACCAATGGTTTATAGTCAGTGATAACTTATAAGTTTCTGCCCCGCAAGTAAAAGTGGAAATGGACAAACTGCCACTTAATTGCCAAAATCTTTTCAATTTGAGTATTTTTGGCTTCAACTTCAGTTAATGCCCAGCTCACACACATTATGATGGTCCACGTTTTTCACTTGCTATTGGACAAGGATTGGGTCAACTGCCAGCTCTGTCTATTTTTGAGGGTTGATGTCCTCCATTGTTGGGCTGTAAAGTCCTGCTTCTTTTACTCTTAGGAATGCTTCCTCTTCCTTGTGGGGAGGACCCCACTTCCAGCAGGCCTGAGCTTTTGTGAGGGCTTTAAGTGGTTCTGTTAGGGTCGCCAAGTTTGGGCTGATGTGAATTCACCATCCCTAATATGGTCATGACTTTGGTCATTAGTTCAGGAGCTTTGCGCATGTAATCTGACTTCTTCAGGAAAATCTTGATTCCTTTTTTTAGGGTTGAGTCTGCAAGGGTATGCGCTTGCGCACGGGTCTCATATGCAAGACGCTGTTGTTTTCAGTAAAGGGCTTGGAGCCCCCCTGTTGCTCACCATTTGTTGGGTTGCATCACACTTTTCTTTACAGCCTCGTAATTCATCAAGGCATGTCTGGCATCATTTCCGTTTCTTTGTGTGGAGCAGGGATCAAGCACTAATTGATTTCAACTTAATTAGTGCCCGTCCGCTGCTCTCAACATGATTGAGGTACTATTTTGTTCTAACTTCCAGAGCCCTGTAAACAGAAGGCTTTTGACTGGCAAAAACATGCCCACGAGGACAAACAAAATTGCAAAGTTTTATTTTTAAAGCTAACTTTCTTTTATTTCGTTATTTTGCCTAGTCGTCTACTGTCATTTCCCACTCATGTTTCCTTTTGTTGTTGCTTGTGGGCACTGTTGTCAAAAGATGACAATTAACTTGTTTTTAATGCAACTCTTCGAACTCTGTCTGATACAGCTGGGCTGGGAATATATTGGGTACGATAAATAGCACAGAATTACGATTATTGCAGGCGTTTATGCGGGGTTGCAAAGCTTATTGCACAGCTTGTAATTATGATTTGTGCAGTAACGCCTATGCAGCCTGCGGAGGGGGTTTCGTCAAGCAGCTTTTAGTCAGGCAGTCGAGTTAGTGCCAGCAGAGGCTGCACATGCTCAGAACACGCACACATGTAGGTTGAACAAGGACACATCAGAATTCCTCTGAGCTCTTAGCGGCCCATTGGTATTATGACTAAACAATAGGTACAAACAGTGCTTAATTTGTCAATTAAAACGTGCCGGTGTCCAAAGCCCTCCTCTTAAAGACGCGACTGCTGCAATTAAATGTGCGAGCCCAGAATACTGAGGCAGCATAATCCTGAAGCCATCTCGAGCCTCTTCAATCCATTTACAGCCACTGCTTGCCCCTTCAGCTCACTCTTGCAGCTTTCTGCTTTCTGCTTTCTCCCATTGTGACGCTTTTTTGTTTCTCTCTTCCTCCGTCTTTCACAGATGTGTCTTTTGCTCGCAGTACATGCTTCAGGCAGAAAAATAAGTTCCGTTCCTCAAAAATAAGTGCCGGTGCTTCGCACCGGAAACAACAAACACAAATTAAGCACTGGGTACGAAGCAGCAGCAGCAGTCTCTACTGTGCTCTCATTAAAGCAGTCACTGCTTGGGAAAATAGCCCCGTAAAGAGGCTGTTACAACGTAACTAAAGAAATAACCAGCCGCAGCCCATCCTTTAGGGCGGAGGGGCCACACCCCCCACCACTATCTTTTGCACCTCATGAAGAGTAACTGTCAGGCTGAGCAAAGGTCAGCCTGACAGACACTCTTCATGTTCAGCTCAGGCAGCCAGGAGCGAGACATGCACGATTTGTGAAGATTCCTGGCAGCCTGAGCCGAACTTTGCTGGGCTGAAGAAGTCACAGCTCCTATGGGCATGCCTGCCTCAGCTCAGCAAAGATGCCTCGAGGCTCTTCCCCTCGGTGACGAGGGGAAGCGTCACCCATTGACTCCGACCTGGGCGCTTCAGGTTTCAGCCCCAGGGCGAATGTCAATCAGTGACACCTCGTCACAGAGTGGAGTGGGGTCAGAAGTCTCACTGACCCCATCCCACTCTGTAACGAAGTTGGGACTAAGGTCAGCCAGTGAAGGAAGGCAGCAGTCCTAACCCTCCTGGGACCTCAGATTTTTTTTAATGAATGTTTGGTGCGTGCGTGTATGTTTGAATGTTGATGAGTGTTGTGAATGGATGTGCGTGCGTGTGTGAATGAATGAGCATTAGTGTGCTTCTCGCCCGCCCCCCTCCCTCCTAAAATTACCAGCTGCCACTGGAAATAACTGGTTCATAATAACTGAAACACAGGTGACAGGTACTGGACAGCCCGTGTGCCAACTGGAAATACATTTCTGTAAAACAAACAAACAACTTTGCGAGGGAGTATCTAAAGAGAAACAGGAGTAATTAGTCTGTGAACCTCAAATATTTGAATTTATGTCAAGGGCCAGGCCAAGCATTGTTAGTGTACCTCTGTGCTCTTCACGGACAAAAGTTTTAAGTCCCCAAGGACTCTCAAGCGGTTCAGTACTAACAAAGCTGTAAAAGTTGCCCTACTTCGTGAGGAAGCTTTTTGCTAAGTCAACCTCAACTTCTCCCCGCTGACATCCCAGGTAATCTACAAGCAACAAATTCAAATTCCTGGCAGAGCCAGCGCAGTCATCCATCCTTTCTAGGTTGATAATTTGGTTACCATTACGTTAATTGCCTCAACCGTGATTTTGAGTGTCAGAGTGTGCCTACTTTCTGGAGCAAAGTTTTCACAGCAAGCTTAGGAAGATGAGAGCGATCACTGCTGAAATCGACAGTCAAGCCAAGAAGTGTAGTATCCAACCCATCCCTCTCTGTTTACGTCCAAAACTCCACAGTGACTGCTGAGAGTTAACCAAGATTTTAACTGGATTGTCATGAGATTTGTTGTAGTCTTTTTAGTTTGGGGCAATTTTCAATAAATTAGAGAACAAAATGTGTCATTTTTAGGTCAACCGCACAATTGTTTGACCTTTTGTAAGTCTTGTGGGCCTTTAACCACACCTACCACACGCCCATCACTTTCACTTGTTCGTGGGCTTGCAAAAATCTTTAAGCATCATTGGTAAATACTTTACGTTTGTCCTTCCTTGGGGCGGTTTTGTCACTACCTTGCAGACTGACCCTGTTACATGGATAATTGCACAATTTCCCATATGTTTGAGTGCGAGCAAAATTCTTTTTATTTTTGTGCCTCTCCTTCACGCTCATGCTCATGGTGGCCATGGTGCTTTGAATCAGCTCTCTTATGTCAACCGTTTTCCTTTTCATTTTCAATTTAAGTGGCAAGAAAAGTCTAGTTAGGAATTTACAATGCCAATAGCTCTAAATCGAGGAAACGCGAGTTCCATCACTTTGCAAATTCTTGTTGAGAATATATGGCCAAAGAATTTGATGTGGTCCTCAAAGAATTTGGACTTCTCTTGATGCAATGTAAGGACATGGTTTGAGAGTCCAGTTTTTAGGTGGTGCTGCTGTTGCCAGACCATCTTGGAGTGTATGAGGATATTGCCAGTTATGTTGAGGACACCATCCAGTTCTTTCATCAGCTCCTTTACTACATGTTGGAACACCTGGTGGTGGATGATGTTTTGAAAACTTGGCTTGCTGGATCTAGGAGTAGCTGGTGATAACCAGCATCGCAGTCCACCTTCGAGAACATCTGCCCCCTGTTGAGGTCTCTGATAATTTTATTCATGGTGGGTGTGATGCGGTGCTTGCATCTGATGGCATGTTTTGGGAGCCACATATTGATACAAAGGCACACTGCCCCGGGTTCTTTGGGCTTTGGGGCTAGCATCATCAGGGCACCCATGAGGCTAATAGGCACACGATGATCTATATCCTCATCGCTATTCTGGGGGTGTAGTACAGTGGGTAGGTAGTGTGCGATAGGGGCATAAACGGCCCTGACACCTGGTTATGTTGTGTGGAAGGAGCTACAAATGGTGTCACCTGAGTTTATCTTTTCTGATCTCCAGGCTCCAGGTGCATGCAACGTGGGGACATCCTGCCTGCCATGGCAGGGTGGCGCACCACTAATTCTATTCCGTCTAATTTTATGATTCAGGGGAAAGTACTGCAGATCTTCCATCTTTGCAAACTGAAACAGGGCGTCTGCTGAAATTTAAGCATCAAGCTATGTAAAGGCAGGCTATTAAGACCCTGTCCACAAAATCTGAAGAATGATGTAGAACTCTGCTGTAAGTTGTAATACTGTGAGTTTTTTAAGAAATAAAATATTGATTGTCTGTAGACTATTAATAGAGTGTAATAAAGGCCTCATTTACATGGCCTTTGCGCAACTGTTGCATCATTTTTTTTTTACGTAACGGTGGGCAAACAGTGATTTACTCTGTTCCACGCATGCATCAGTTTAAAAAGCCTTGCATCACATATACCTGTGTCAAGTATAATGGATGCAAGGTAGGCGTTCCCTCAGGAAAGCCACACAGAACTGACACAGTGAAATGTACAATCACTGCATCAGAATTTTAACACCTGCTCAGAGCAGGTGTTAAACTGACGCTAGTCCAGCAGGCGTTAAACTGACACTAGTCCAGCATTGCGTCAGTTTAGCACACAGATGCGTCAGAAATTCTGAGACATCTGTGAAAACATGCGACATGGAGCTCTTTATTCTCGATAAAGTGCATTCATGTCATCGTCAGGAGGACGTAGGGCAGTGCAAGAAATCTGACCATCGGAGCCGATGGATCAGATTCTTGAAAATGAGGACCTAATTGTTTCGTATGATCGTTTAATTCTGTTTTTTTTCCCCTCAGCACAGAACACAAGCGACTTGTTCGACAAAGATAGAACAATGATGCTGTATTCCAGAAGCATTTCATGCGAGAGTTTATAATCAGACCTTCGTTGGTTAAACTTTAAGCTAGACTCCCCCCTACTGGGTAAATTGTGAACTTTTGTAGATTCCTTCCTTTTGTGACAGTTAAGCAAAACATGTCAAACCATTCTCTGTTTCATATTTGCATTAAATACTTAAAATATATAAATCCTTTTTGCTTTTATTTTTATGAATAAGAGTTCTCTAAATGTTGTTTTTTTCCATTAAGATATAAATATTTTTGATGACAAAAAAGTATCTAATTCCTGATAAATCCGAGTTTTAAAGTGAAATTGTCTTTAGAGTATGATGTGAGCGTCAGCAACGAATTAACGAAGAAAATAGTGGGTAGTCTGCATTTAGGTCAAATGTTTATTTGAAAAAATATTCCATAAAACATTCCAATACAAACAATAAAATATTCAGGCAGTTTTACAATTTATTACATCCAGTAACAATATTTTCTTTCGTCTGTACAGATCTCAAAAACAGTTAAAGCAAAAACACACAGAAGGAATCTAGGCTATAAAGTGCCTTAAATTTAAACTCTAGAATTTCATTCAGCCGATTTACTAACCGATATATTATGACTTTCTTACAGGATTGCCATACATTATATCACAATATACAGGGCCGGCTTTAGGGGGATGCGACCGGTGCGGCCGCACTTGGCTCTGACCTGCAATGGGGACTCTGACCTCAAGGGGGCAGCTGTGTTTAGCTGTAACTTACATTTTAAAAGCACCTTATTCAGAGTTCCATGTACTTCTAGCTGTCAGGCAACAATAAAAATGTCAAGATAACTTTCGTGATTAATGTTTCCCATAGAGAGATCGGAGTTTTGCCCAGTGGCAGTTTTGACTCACCATAAAGTAGCACAGAGGGTTAAAGTACCTGCTGCGAAGAACAGATCCGTATTTTATATGGGTAGCTAGGTCGATTAGTAAAGCCAAGCTTTACAAGGCCTTTAAAACGAATTAAATGTGTGTGAAAGAGGGGCTATGGAGAGGTGAGAGGCACTTTTCCCGAGGGGTAGTGCAGGAATCCGAGGATGAGGTCATTAGGGGTGGGGGTACCAGAAAATACTGTCGCAAGGGTGCCACCAGTGCAAAAGCCGGCCCTGACAATATAAAACACGTTTTAAAAGTTTAAACTTAACATTTCTTATAACAAATTTTGTTGGGTTTAAGCACAACTGCATAACCATATAAGCAGAGAAGTATACAGAGGTTGTCAGCTTGTTTACATCCAGAAATGTCAACAACTACACAACTTGCACAGAAAAATAACACCCATCCCACCCATGTACTATAATCTACAGCACACACCCCACCACAAGTATACAGTAGTCATATGTAACAGTTGCTCACTGTTCCATTTCATAGTTTTGTATTTCCGCCTCAAGAAGGGCACCAGGGGAGTCCATCTGTGCCTGATTTTGGGGTGCTTCTAGGAGCAATCCATTGCACGATAAACAGCAATTTCCAGCCCCATACAATTGAACTTAACATTTTAAAATAACACTGAAATTCACCTATTATAATTAACTGAACTAACTATGATTCGTGCCCTCGCCAGGCATAGTGATATAATCAATGATATAATTTCAGATGTCATCAGCGATGTTATCAATGATGTCATAGGATATGTCATGAGTGAAAAAACAACAACCAGGGTCAGGGTACCTCTAGCCTGCCCCCTAATTCCTCATTTGTATTTGCTTTTTACAACCAAGTCCCTGAGATTTAAGCTGGAAGGAACATGAAGAGAAAGTTGCAGCCAGCCAGTCATATCACGTGTTTGAACCTTGCAGTACTGTGGTTGTACTGAAGTAGTACTGCACCAGCCAATCACATTGCATATTTGGAGCTTGCAGTATGGCAGTACTCTGCAGAAGTACCATGAAGGTACTGCGTCATTATGTCTACATACAGCTTAATTTGTCAAAAACTACTGAACAGATTTACACTACATCACACTCTCTGGATCAAGATCTAGCTTTCTGAGAAATTTGGTGTAATTTTGTTCAGCTTTTTTAGCTTTATTGCTGTTTCATTTTTACATGTTAAACTGCTTAAGGAAAATGTGTTTTAGGACTCCTACCCCCTGCTTTTTTTCTCTCAACAAGCTTGACACATCACTCTTAAACTTTCTGGGAATGAGCTAAGGTGGATGAACCTTTTGTTTGGAAAATGTTGTCAAATGGGGCCAAAGTTATTAGGAAACCAACAAAATTAATTTCCTATGGAAACCTGGTCTTCACTATATTTACACAGTGTCAGCAGTGGTGACTTGTACAGATGTCAGGCTTCATAATCCATTGAGAAAACAAACATTAAACAAACAACTAAATTGAACAGACTGTAAAGTACGTACTGCGCTATGCCTTTCCTATCAACTGAAAGTCCAGTGGAACCAAAATAGGTATAATTTTATTTTGAATTTTCAGTACACTACAAATAAACCAGGAGTACCAAATTGAATGGTAGTGATATCTGCATTGTTGATTTCCTGTAGGTTTTTATCCCAAATGTCACAGAAATTTGTTGCTGTCAACGACTTAATTGCATTCAGTAAAAAAGACAACATTTAAGCACATTTGATAGGATTACATGTTGTCCTTTTTGATGCAAAGTTATCTTAACAGTTAACAGTGGCATAATTCCATTTTTTCTCAGTCATCTTCTTATTGTCACCCCTAATGGTGGTTATATTGATTTACGCATTGCTCTAGATAAGGGCGAATAACAATTCCTTTGCCTTTTTGCATTCTGTTTCATACCACCTCCATATTTTGAGCCCTATATGCTTCTTAGTAGGTTCAATAGCCAAAAAAGGCTAGGTAATGAACTCGACTATGCCTAGGTACAGTGTAAATGACCCAGTTATGCCTAGTTGGGGTCCCTGGGTTCTCACTCAACTGAAGGTTGTACTGACAAATGAGGGGGCAAGCTGAGAAGTCTTTTAGCCTCAAGTAATCTCATTTATTTAGTTACCCTCTCTCAGGATGCCTGAGCCTACCTACTTTTAGGGGAGCGGAACGGTCCTCCATCATCGTCTTCGCCCCAAGGTATCTTTTTAAATGGATTTCCAAATGCACTATTTTGTAGACATGGTGGGGGATCATAATCCACTGTGTGTAGAGGGGGTCATTCTGATGGGTAAGGATAAATTGGAGACAGCTAGCATCGAAATTAAACAGCTTTCAAAGGATGGGCTCAGATTTGTATGGTTACTTAAAGACCCTAAGTCCATGCTCAACCTTCTCAGATAACACTTCCCAGTATGCTTGGATTGTCTGACTGAAAACACCAGTGACATGGAGTCTTTCTGCTTTTATGCACATGTATCAAAAATAATTTATTCAAACCCCTCCGTCCAGTTCGAGACCGTCCATGATGGTTTGACATAGCTTGCTCAACAGCCAACCGTCGATTGAGGAAAGCTCTCTCTGAACATCCTAGAGACACAGTGAAGGTGCAGGATGGCAGAAGGGATTACTATCATACTGTCAATGGCAGAAAAAAGTGTTTGATTCATAGAGACTGGGAGCAGCTGGCATTTTCCAACTCACAAAATAACAGCACATTTTTCCGGAAGATTATCAATGGGTTTAGCCAGAGAGATGCCCCGTCAGGCCACCTTTTAGTCTGTAATGTATCTGGTGCCGAGTGGGTTGAGCATTTTTCTTCAATCTATCATTTAGCTGAAGATAAGACCTGCAACAATTTATTGAGGGCTTGTTTAGGGAATTCACCCCCAAATCTGATCTCCCTAGAAGAAGTAGAATCAGCCATCAAGCAGAGTTCATCAGGCAAAGCGCCTGGATACGCTGAGATACCCATGGACCTCATTAAGTGTAATGTTGAAATTTGGGGCCCTTTGCTTGCTAAGCTGTTTAATAACTCTCTCTTAGAAATGGGGTCTTTGGTTGGCAGTCACGGTACCCCCTGCCCAAGCAAGGAACCTCCCTCCAGTCAGGGTACAGGAGAATCACACTCAGTTAACCCCCGCTCGCCCCCTTGGTAATTTGGAACGAGCAGGCAGGCTTAACTTCAGAAGCAATATGTAAGGTATTTGTACCAACACACACAGTAATACAGTGAAAACTCTACCAAAATGGACACCAAAACAGTTTAGAAAAATAGGTAATATTTATCTAAACAAAACAAGACCAAAACAACAAAAATCCAACATACACAAGTCAAGATATGAATTTTCAAAAGAGTACATTTCCTAATCCTTAGAAAACAGTGAGAATACAGTTGTTAAACAAAGTACCTAGTTAGCATAAAAAATAAAGCTGCGTGGGCGAGCATGCATTGGAAAAGTCAGAGATGCGTTGATTCCTTACGCGCAAGTGAGGCCTGCGTCGTTTTCTTCTCCGGTCGGGTTGGCGATGCGTCGTTTTTCTCCCTCGCAAGAGAGCGATGCGTTGTTTTCCGGATGGGGCATCTCGGATTGGTGCAGAGTCGGGTTGACTTTTACGCCCAGGGACGATGCGTGGAAAATCCGGTTGCACGGTATCAGAAAACTGCGGTGTGCGGGGTTTGCGTCATGATAAGCCTCCGTAAGTGGGTGTTGCGCATCGTTACTCCAGCCGCATTGCATCGCTCTACCATCCATGATGCAAGTGTAGTGTACATTTCATCCGCGAGGCCGGCGGCACGTCGTTTATCAGCTGCGTTGTGGAAGGTGCATCGAAAATTTCCCCGCACAGCGGTCTGTGCATGGATTTTCAATTCTTGTCTGCCAACTTCACCTTTCAAGGGCCCAGGGACTGGATAGGGCAGGAGTCTCAGCAGAGAGTCCAGGTGCTGGCAGGGGAAGTCTTTGATGGCCCTGAGACTTAAACAACAGGAGGCAAGCTCAGTTCAAGCCCTTAGAGATTCTTCACTGGCAGGAATATTCCACAAAGTCCAGTCTTTGTCCCCTTTCACAGACAGAAGCAGCAACTGCAGGATAGCCCAACAAAGCACAGTCACAGGCAGAGGCAGCACTTCTCCATGGGAGAGGTTCCTCTTGATTCCAGAAGTGATCTAATCTTCAGGAGTTTTGGGTCCACTACTTATACTCCTTTCTGCCTTTGAAGTAGGCAAACTCTCTCTTGTTTGTAAGATCCTGCCTTGCCCAAGCCAGGCCCCAGACACACACCAGGGGGTTGTAGACTGCATTGTGTGAAGGCAGGCACAGCCCTTTCAGGTGTGAGTGACCACTCCTATCCTCCCTCCCAGGAAAGATAGCTCATCAGGATATGCAGGCTACACCCCAGCTCCCCTTGTGTCACTGTCTAGAGAGAGGTGCAAACAGCCCAACTGTCAAACTGACCAACAAAGGGAATCCACAAACAGGCAGAGTTAAGCAAGAAAATGCCTAATTTCTAAAAGTGGCATTTCCAAACACACAATCTAAAAATCAACTTCACTAAAAGATGTATTTTAAAAATATGAGCTCAGAGACCCTAAACTCCATATTTCTATCTGCTCCCAAAGGGAATCTGCACTTCAATGATATTTAAAGGCAGCCCCCATGTTAACATATGAGACAGACAGGCCTTGCACTGTGAAAACCAAATTTGACAGTATTTCACTGTCCTACCTTAAACATACACTGCACCCTGCCCATGGGGCTACCTAGGGCCTACCTTAGGGGTGCCTTACATGTAAGAAAAGGGAAGGTTTAGGCCTGGCAAGTGGGTACACTGTCGAATTGGCAGTTTAAAACTGCACACACAGACACTGCAGAGGCAGGTCTGAGCCATGTTTACAGGGCTACTCATGTGGGTGGCACAACCAGTGCTGCAGGCCCACTAGCAGCATTTGATTTACAGGTCCTGGGCACCTCTAGTGCACTGTACTGGGGACTTACTAGGAAATCAAAATTTGCCAATCATGGAAAGCCAATTACACATACATTTTACATAGGAGCACTTGCATTTTAGCACTGGATAACAGTGGTAAAGTGCCCAGAGTTTCAAAAACAGTAAAAACAGAATCCAGTACACATGAACAACCTGGGAAACAGAGTCAAAACCTTAGGGGAGACCACACCAAGGATCTAACACTCTCTATGTACCAGTTCACCTAGCTCATGGGTGAACTCAACTATAGTTCTTATTTTAAAAAAAGGAGACCACAGGTCGCTAAAGTGCTACCAGCCTATTTCCCTCATTGACAGCTTGATAAACATTTTTGGGAGGGCAATCTTTAATTGTTGACAGACCTGGATCAGTCTCAATAATATCCTGTCCCCTTGTCAGTACAGTTTCCGTCCAGGGCTCAGTACGATGGATCAGTGTCTGAACCTGCAACTACTCTAGGAAAATATACCATTGCCAGGTGCTGGCCACTGTACCTGGCCTTTATGGACTTATCCACTGCATTCAACAGGGTGAACAGGGCAAAGCTATAGTTGGCCTTACTTACTTGGGAGTTGAGTTTCCCCTGGTGAATTTTTGTACACCCTGCATGAAAGCCTGGGTGTCAGGGTGTGAGTTGGTTGTGCAGGAGAAACTTCTTGGGTTTTCTCTTTATCTAGCAGGGTGCATCAGTGGTGCATTTTAGCTCCATTGCCTTTTATTATCTATATAAAT
Source organism: Pleurodeles waltl (assembly GCF_031143425.1). Lineage (NCBI taxonomy): Eukaryota > Metazoa > Chordata > Amphibia > Caudata > Salamandridae > Pleurodeles > Pleurodeles waltl. The sequence goes on along the minus strand of NC_090447.1, from coordinate 1,379,809,482 downwards.
GAGTTAAGCACCCATTTGTCTGCAGCTACTAGAGACGTTCTGTAAATATACAATGCTTCTGTCCCAGTGTTATACGTGGGCAACTCTGATGTAAGGGCATGTACTCCTAGCACCCTGCGGCCTCTGGTTGATTCCTTTGTCAGACACATGGGGAATCTAGCCACGTTGACTATATGTGAGAATTCCCATATAATGGTGTGTGACCCTGGGAAAAGAACTTATGATTCTTTCAGCTTTTAGACCAGTCTTTGAGATCTGTACAACATTTTAAATACCTTGGGGTCACTTTTAATTCATTAGATTCCTGGTAACCCCAGGTAAATGCTTCCCTTGTGAAACCGAGTAGGGCAGGTTCTTTATTAAACCTCATACGTGATGTTGGCCGAGGTCATATCCTCCCCTACATTAAGATTTAGAATCTGCAGTGTGTCCCTACAGCTACATATGGAGCAGGGGTATGGGGGTTTCATCACGCTTCCTCCATCTAGGTGGAGGAAAATCAGATATGCAGGCAGCAGTTGAATGTCTCCCAAAATAGCTCTTATTTTATTCTTCACTCGGAAATTAACCTGCAATATGTTTCAGACTCTGTTAAGCTGGCTCCACTCTTGTTGTGGGTTAACATATGGTCCAGCATAAGTCAAAGTTTCAACAGGGAGGTCATTTTGGACTGCTTCACTCTTGATATAGGACTTTCAAATCCTTGACTGATGTATGTCAAAAAGTCTTTGAGCAATATTGGTCTCCCTGAAATGTTTACTGCACCGGGGAATATAAATAGATCACCCACATAAGTAGCCACTTAACCTTGTCTCAGAACTGCCATTGCAAGGCGTGTGTGTGCAGTTTCACTGCCAATTCGACTTAGCATTTAAAAGTACTTGCCAAGCCCTAAACTCCTCTTTTTCTACACATCAGTCACCCCTAAGGTAGGCCCTAGGTAACCCATAGGGCAGGGTGCTATGTAGTTAAAAGGCAGGACATGTACATGTGTGGTTTATATGTCCTAGTAGTGGAAAACTCTTAAATACATTTTCCACTACTGTGAGGCCTGCACCTTTCATAGGATAACATTAGGGCTACCCTCATATACTGTTTGAGTGGTAGATTCTGATCAAAAAGGGGCAACCAGGTCGTATTTAGTATGGCCAGAATGGTAATACAAAATCCTGCTTATTGGTGAGGTTGGATTTTATATTACTGTTTTGGAAATGCCTCTTTTAAAAAGTGAGCATTTCTCTGCACTTAAACTTCATCTGTGCCTTACAGCCTCTTTCCAATGCAAGTCTGGGCTGGGCTGGTTGACGGCTCCCTTGTGCATTTCACCCAGACAGTCACAAACACAGGATATTCAGTCACACCTGCACTCATCTGCATACTGAATGGGTCTTCCTGGACTGGAAGGGTGGAGGGCCTGACACTTACATTTCAAAGGCTAGTGGCCTGCCCTCGCACAATGGACTGTGTTAGAAATGGGGTCTTTGTTTGACAGTCAGGTTACCCCCTGTTCAAGCAAGGACCCTCACTCTAGTCAGGGTAAAAGAGAATCACCCTCAGCTAACCCCTGCTTTCCCCCTTGGTAGCTTGGCAGAGCAGTAGGCTTAACTTCAGAGTGCTAGGTGTAAAGTATTTGTCCCAACACACACAGTAACTTAATGAAAACACTACAAAATGACATAACACCAGTTTAGAAAAATAGGAAATATTTATCTAAACAAAACAAGACCAAAACGACAAAAATCCACCATACACAAGTCAAGTTATTAATTAAAAATCAAAAAGAGTCTTTAAGTAGTTTTAAAAACACACTAGCGCTGCTAGAGTGAAGATGTACCTGGTGTGCGTTAAAAATAACCCCGCACGGGCGGGTGTGCGTCAAAAATAACTCCGCACAGCAGTACTTGAGTCAAAAATCCAGCCGCACGATGATTTGAAAATCCTGCAGCGCAGGTTGTGATCTCCCAGCCTCCGTCAGCGATGCTGCGCGTCGTTTCTCCTGCTCCGTGCGTCGATTTTTCGGTCGCGTTTCCTGCGAGTGTCGTTTCTCAGCTGCGGAGCCGGCGGTGCGTCGTTTTTTCAGCCGCAGATCGGATTTGCGTCAATCTTTTCCCTGCACGGCGCTCTGTGCGTGGATTTTCTTGTCTTTAGGCTGCCAGCTTCTCCTTTCAGGGTCCCAGGAACTGGATGGGCACCACAGGGAAGAGTAGGAGTCTCTCCAGAGACTCCAGGTGCTGGCAGAGAGAAGTCTTTGCTGTCCGTGAGACTTCAAAAAACAGGAGGCAAGCTCTAGATCAAGCCCTTGGAGATTTCTTCTCAAGATGGAAGGCACACAAAGTCCAGTCTTTGCCCTCTTATTCTGGCAGAAGCAGCAACTGCAGGATAGCTCCACAAAGCACAGTCACAGGCAGGGCAGCTCTTCTTCCTCAGCTATTCAGCTCTTCTCCAGGCAGAGGTTCCTCTTGGTTCCAGAAGTGTTTCTAAAGTCTGTAGATTTGGGTGCCCTTCTTATACCCATTTTAGTCTTTGAAGTCACCTTTCTTCAAAGGGGACTCACACCTACTTGTGAAATCCTGCCTTGCCCAGGCAAGGCCTCAGACACACACCAGGGGGTTGGAGCCGGCATTGTTAGAGGCAGGCACAGTCCTTTCAGATGAGAGTGACCACTCCACCCCTCCCTCCTAGCAGAGATGGCTAATCAGGAAATGCAGGTTACACCCCAGCTCCCTTTGTGTCACTGTCTGGTGTGAGGTGAAAAACAACCAACTGTCAAACTGACCCAGACAGGGAATCCACAAACAAGGCAGAGTCACAGAATGGTTTAAGCAAGAAAATGCTCACTTTCTAAAAGTGGCATTTTCAAACGCACAATCTTAAAATCAACTTTACTAAAAGATGTATTTTTAAATTGTGAGTTCAGGGACCCCAAACTCCACATGTCCATCTACTCTCTAGGGGAATCTACACTTTAATCATATTTAAATGTAGCCCCCATATTATCCTATGAGAGAGACAGGCCTTGCAACAGTGAAAAACGAAGTTGGCAGTATTTCACTGTTAGGACATATAAACCACATTACAATATGTCCTACCTTATCCATACACTGCACCCTGCCCTTGGGGCTATCTAGGGCCTACCTTAGGGGTGCCTTACATGTAAGAAAAGGGAAGGTTTAGGCCTGGCAAGTGGGTACACTTGCCAAGTCGAATTTACAGTGTAAAAATACACCCACAGACACTGCAGTGGCAGGTCTGAGACATGATTACAGGGTTACTTGTGTGGGTGGCACAACCCGTGCTGCAGGCCACCTAGTAACATTTGATTTACAGGCCCTGGGCACCTCTAGTGCACTTTACTAGGGACTTAACAGTAAAACAAATATGCCAGTCATGGAGAACCAATTACGTACACATTTTAAACAGGAGCACTTGCACTTTAGCACTGGTTAGCAGTGGTAAAGTGCCCAGAGTAACAAAAACAGTAAAATCAGAGTCCAGCACACATCAACAACCTGGGGAGAAGAGGCAAAAAGTTAAGGGAGACCACGCCAAGGATGAAAAGTCTAACACGTGTCCCCCCCAGCTAAAAGTGGGGAGCAACTACCCAGCCTCATGGGAGTTCTCATCACTAAGGCGGAAGAACCTGGACAGACCATCAGCATTGGCGTGCTCTGTACCAGGACGATGTTCCACCGTAAAGTCCATCCCCTGTAGGGAAATGGACCACCTCAACAGTTTTGGATTCTCACCCCTCATCTGCATTAACCATCTGAGGGGCCTGTGGTCGGTCTGAACTCGGAAGTGAGCCCCAAACAAGTAGGGTCTTAGCTTCTTCAGTGCCCAGACCACAGCAAACGCTTCGCGTTCTATGGCACTCCACCTACGTTCCCTGGGTAGTAACCTCCTGCTAATGAAGGCTACGGGTTGATCTAGGCCCTCTTCATTAAGCTGTGAGAGTACTGCTCCAATACCATGCTCTGAGGCGTCTGTTTGCACAACAAACTCCTTGGAGTAGTCAGGTGCCTGCAGCACAGGTGCTGTGCACATGGCAGCCTTCAGGGCATCAAAAGCGTTCTGGCAAGCCTCTGTCCAGATCACTTTCTTGGGTTGCTTCTTAGAAGTCAACTCCGTTAAGGGGGTAACAATGGTACCATATCCCTTAACAAACCTCCTGTAATATCCTGTGAGACCTAAAAAGGCTCTCACTTCAGTCTGGGTCTTGGGAGGCTCCCAAGCCAGAATCGTGTCAATCTTAGGCTGTAGGGGTGCCACCTGGCCACTCCCCACCTGGTGTCCTAAGTACACCACAGAACCCTGCCCTATTTGGCACTTGCTCGCCTTAATAGTGAGGCCTGCCTTCTGCAGGGCCTCTAACACTCTCCAGAGGTGTTGCAGGTGTTCCTCCCATGTGGAACTAAACACAGCAATGTCATCCAGGTAGGCGGCACTGAACTCATCCAGTCCTGCCAACACCTGGTTGACCAACCTCTGAAAGGTGGCAGGGGCATTCTTCATCCCAAAGGGCATCACATTGAAGTGGAAGTGCCCATCTGGGGTAGAGAATGCTGACCTCTCCTTTGCCCCCTCAGTTAAGGCAATCTGCCAGTACCCAGATGTTAAATCAAACGTACTGAGGTACTTGGCAGCTCCTAACCGATCAATGAGCTCATCAGCTCGGGGGATGGGGTGTGCGTCAGTCTTGCTGACCGCTTTGAGACCCCGGTAGTCCACACAGAACCTAAGTTCTGGAGTGGCACCAGGAGCAGCAGCCTTTGGGACCAAGACCACTGGGCTGGCCCAAGGACTGCTGGAGTGCTCAATAACCCCTAGGGTTAACATTTTGGAGACTTCCTCCTTAATGCAAGCCCTGACCCTGTCGGTCACCCTGTAAACCTTATGTTTAACAGGTGTACTGTCCCCAGTGTCCACGTCATGTGTGCACAGGTGTGTGACTCCTAGGATCAGGGAAAACAGCGAGGCGAACTGTCCCAGCACGTGGCGACAGTCCCTCTGCTGTTCCTCAGTCAGGGAGGGGGAGAGGATCACTCCCTCCACAGACCCATCTTTCTCTCCTGCAGACAGGAGGTCAGGAAGAGGCTCACTCTCTTCCTCCACCCCGTCATCTGTCGCTAGGAGCATGGATAGCTCAGTTCGCTCAAAGTGTGGTTTGAGGCGGTTGACATGTAGGACCCTCAAAGGGTTTCTGGGGGATTGCAAGTCTACCAGATAGGTGACCTCGCTCTTTCTTTCCACCACCTCAAAAGGCCCAGTCCACTTATCTTGGAGAGCCCTAGGCTCCACTGGTGCCATGACCCACACTTTTTGTCCAGGCTGAAACTCAACCAGAGTGGCATTCTGGTCGTACCACCGTTTCATATCCTCCTGGCTTGCTTCCAGGTTCTCCTGAGCGAGACTCCTGAAGCGGGCAGTCTGGTTTCTTAGGGCCAGCATGTAGCTAAATACATCCTGGGGTGGTTTACTAGGAGCTTTCTCCAAAGCCTCCTTCACCAGACTGAGCGGTCCCCTCACAGGATGGCCATAGATGAGCTCAAAGGGGCTAAAGCCAAGTCCCTTTTGAGGCACCTCCCTGTAAGCGAACAGAAGGCATGGCAAGAGAACGTCCCACTTACGCCTCAAGGGCTCTGACAGGCCCTGAATCATGCCTTTCAAGGTGCGGTTGAATCTCTCAACCAGACCATTACTTTGGGGGGTGGTAAGGGGTGGTGAACTTGTAGGTTACCCCACACACCTTCCACAGAGACTTCATATAAGTGGATATGAAGTTTGTACCTCTATCAGATACCACCTCCTTGGGGAACCCCATGCGGGTAAAAACCCCCATCAAGGCACGTCCCACCATGGGGGCAGTGACCGTCCTTAGAGGAATGGCTTCTGGGTACCGTGTGGCATGGTCCACCAAGACCAGGATGAACCTGTTGCCCATGGCTGTCTTGGGATCCAGAGGCCCCACAATGTCAATTCCTACCCTTTCAAAGGGAGTGCTGACTACAGGTAAAGGTTGGAGGGGAGCTTTGCATTTCCCCCCACTCTTGCCACTTGCCTGACAAGTCTGACAAGACCTACAATAAGCAGCTGACTGCTTGTGCATCAAGGGGCAGTAAAAGTGGGAGACAAGCCTCTTATAGGTCTTGTCCTGCCCTAGATGTCCTGCCAAAGGCACATCATGAGCCAAACCCAGTAGGAAGGCCCTGAAGCACTGGGGTACCACCAGCATACGAGCTGACCCAGGCTCAGGAACCTTAGGCTCACTGTACAGGAGGCCATCCTCCCAATAAATCAGGTGAGTACCTGGTGCCTCGCCAGCCGCCTGGGCTGCAGCCTGCTGCTGCAGCCCCTCAAGAGTAGGGCACTCCTTCTGCGCTGTGCAGAATGCTTCCCTGGTGGGTCCCCCTTCCTGCTGCCACTGCGACAGCTCAGGGATCTCCCCCAGTTCAGCCACCTGTTCCCCTGTAGGCTCCGGGGCATCACCCTCAGGCTCTGCCTCCTCCCGGACCGTGGGAACTTCTGGGGCTGGTTTCCCGTGCCCCCTGCCCTTTCTCTTCTTGGCGGTCCCCTGGGCCACTGTTTCAGGCTTCAGGGGCTCTTGACTACCCTGATTGGCTGCCATAGACCGGGTGGATACGCATACCCACCCAGGCAGACCTAACATCTCCAAATGAGACCTGTGTTCCACCTCCTTCCAAGGGGAATCCTCCAGGTCGTTACCTAGCAAACAATCAACAGGCATGGTTGGACTCACAGCTACTTTCCAGGAACCTGAGACCCCCCCCCCATTCAAAGGGAACCTGCGCCACTCTGCAGAGGCGCTCAGAGTTGTCTACCGCAACTACTTGGTGAAGTACCCGGGGATCAATCTGCTCTTCAGACACCAGGTGACTCCTCACTGTAGTCACACTGGCTCCTGTGTCTCTCAGAGCCTCCACCCTCTGTCCATTGATGGGCACCCATTGCCTGTACTTCTTAGTGTTATCAGGCACTAGGTTTCTCTGGACCATCTCACTGTCCCCTAGTGAGACAAGGGTCATTTCTGCTGGTTGCCACCCACCTGAAACCAACTCCTCCCCAAGCGCTACACTGGCCAAACCCTGGGACGGTGCACCAGTGGGTGCCGGTGTACCTTTGGGGCATTTGGGGTCCCCCCTCACATGACCCACCTGGTCACATGCATAGCACTTACGTGGGGGACCACCTGCCACTGGCTTCCCTTTGGACAACCATGGCTTCTTTTCACTGGGGGGTTGGGAATCCTTACCCTGGGAATCAGTTTGGGGCCCTTTAGAGAACTCCCCCTGTTTGCCCTTACCCCCCCCCCTTTCTTCTGAGAGGGACCCTGCCCACCCTTGGCGTGGTCTCCCCCATACTTCTTTTGGACCCTGGTGCTCTCCCAGTGGTCCGCTTCCTGTGCAAGCTTCCTGGGGTCAGTCAGCTTGCTGTCAATGAGGTGCTGGCGCAGCTCTGGAAAACATAAACTGTACAAGTGCTCCCAAGCAATTAAATTGTAAAGCCCCTCATACGTGTTTACCTTACTTCCCTTCACCCAACCATCCAGTGACCTGCAAAAAGAATCAACACATTCCAACCATGTTTGGGATTCCTTTCTCTTGTAGGATCTAAACTTCTCCTTGTACTGCTCAGGGGTGAGACCATACCTGGTGAGTAAGGCCTCCTTCATGACAGGGTAGGTGAGATCCTGAGCATCCCCTAAGGCTGTCAGTGTGTCCCTCCCCTCTGCCTCAAAATGCTTCCACAGGGCTGCCCCCAATGAGCTTCAGGGACCAGGTTCATGTGGAGAGCTGACTCATAACCCTTGAACCACAAGTAGATATCATCCTCCCTCTTATAATCCCTCACAAGGTCTTTTGGGATGTGTACCCTTCTCTCAGGCTGCACTGTAGGATTGCTGCCACCATCCCTACTGGGCTGACTCCTCTGATCTATCTCTTTTAAACTGAGCTCATGAGCCATTGCTAACTTCCTTTCCTCAATGGCCAGCCTTCTCTGTTCCATCTCTAGACTGAGCTTTTTCAGCTCCAATTGGTACTCCCTCTCTTCCTGTCTGTCCTGTAACTCTCCAGGTGTCAGACCCTTGGAGGATACACTGCTACTTGCCCTAGAGACTCTTTCCCTGGGAATAACAGGTCCCCCCACTATACCATTATGTACTGATTGCTCCCCGTCCTCATCCTCATCCTCCTCCTCATCCTCAGTGTGCCCTCCAGTGCTTCTGGTTGTCACCCAGGCCCTCAGCGCCTTTTTCAGCTCATCCTTCTTAGAAGAGATCTTAATGGGACAACCAAAATTTTTACAAAACTGCTTTAGCTGAGCCTTGTTATAACTATCCAATTGCTTCAGGTCAAAAACAGCTTCAACTGATGCATCTCCAAGTAGAGACATGATAAAAGGTTAAAAGAGTGCAAAGTTCCAAATGCAGAAAAGCAAGTTCTCAAATGAAGTTCCAGAAAAGTCAATCACCGGATCAGTGAAAAAAGAAACTGAATGCAGAGCAAAAACAGTCCAAATAGAAAAAAACAAAAATCACAAGACTAGTAGTATGTGGTCACGTAGTGGTCTGAACTCAAACAGTAGTGTACACTTAATCACTGTATGTCGAGTACAAACACAAGTCCAAATCCCACCGCTGCCACCAATGTTAGAAATGGGGTCTTTGTTTGACAGTCAGGTTACCCCCTGTTCAAGCCAGAACCCTCACTCTAGTCAGGGTAAAAGAGAATCACCCTCAGCTAACCCCTGCTTACCCCCTTGGTAGCTTGGCAGAGCAGTAGGCTTAACTTCAGAGTGCTAGGTGTAAAGTATTTGTACCAACACACACAGTAACTTAATGAAAACACTACAAAATGACACAACACCAGTTTAGAAAAATAGGAAATATTTATCTAAACAAAACAAGACCAAAACGACAAAAATCCACCATACACAAGTCAAGTTATTAATTAAAAATCAAAAAGAGTCTTTAAGTAGTTTTAAAAACACACTAGCGCTGCTAGAGTGAAAATGTACCTGGTGTGCGTCAAAAATAACCCCGCACAGGCGGGTGTGCGTCAAAAATAACTCCGCACGGCGGTACTTGAGTCAAAAATCCAGCCGCACGATGATTTGAAAATCCCGCAGCGCAGGTTGTGATCTCCCAGCCTCCGTCAGCGATGCTGCGCGTTGTTTCTCCTGCTCCGTGCGTCGATTTTTCGGTCGCGTTTCCTGCGAGCGTCGTTTCTCAGCTGCGGAGCCGGCGGCGCGTCGTTTTTTCAGCCGCAGATCGGATTTGCATCAATCTTTTCCCCGCACGGCGCTCTGTGCGTGGATTTTCTTGTCTTTAGGCTGCCAGCTTCTCCTTTCAGGGTCCCAGGAACTGGATGGGCACCACAGGGCAGAGTAGGAGTCTTTCCAGAGACTCCAGGTGCTGGCAGAGAGAAGTCTTTGCTGTCCCTGAGACTTCAAACAACAGGAGGCAAGCTCTAGATCAATCCCTTGGAGATTTCTTCTCAAGATGGAAGGCACACAAAGTCCAGTCTTTGCCCTCTTATTCTGGCAGAAGCAGCAACTGCAGGATAGCTCCACAAAGCACAGTCACAGGCAGGGCAGCTCTTCTTCCTCAGCTATTCAGCTCTTCTCCAGGCAGAGGTTCCTCTTGGTTCCAGAAGTGTTTCTAAAGTCTGTAGATTTGGGTGCCCTTCTTATACCCATTTTAGTCTTTGAAGTCACCTTTCTTCAAAGGGGACTCACACCTACTTGTGAAATCCTGCCTTGCCCAGGCAATGCCTCAGACACACACCAGAGGGTTGGAGCCGGCATTGTTAGAGGCAGGCACAGTCCTTTCAGATGAGAGTGACCACTCCACCCCTCCCTCCTAGCAGAGATTGCTAATCAGGAAATGCAGGTTACACCCCAGCTCCCTTTGTGTCACTGTCTGGTGTGAGGTGAAAAACAACCAACTGTCAAACTGACCAAGACAGGGAATCCACAAACAAGGCAGAGTCACAGTTTAAGCAAGAAAATGCTCACTTTCTAAAAGTGGCATTTTCAAACGCACAATCTTAAAATCAACTTTACTAAAAGATGTATTTTTAAATTGTGAGTTCAGGGACCCCAAACTCCACATGTCCATCTACTCTCTAGGGGAATCTACACTTTAATCATATTTAAATGTAGCCCCCATATTATCCTATGAGAGAGACAGTCCTTGCAACAGTGAAAAACTAAGTTGGCAGTATTTCACTGTTAGGACATATAAACCACATTACTATATGTCCTACCTTATCCATACACTGCACCCTGCCCTTGGGGCTATCTAGGGCCTACCTTAGGGGTGCCTTACATGTAAGAAAAGGGAAGGTTTAGGCCTGGCAAGTGGGTACACTTGCCAAGTCGAATTTACAGTGTAAAAATACACCCACAGACACTGCAGTGGCATGTCTGAGACATGATTACAGGGTTACTTGTGTGGGTGGCACAACCCGTGCTGCAGGCCCACTAGTAACATTTGATTTACAGGCCCTGGGCACCTCTAGTGCACTTTACTAGGGACTTAACAGTAAAACAAATATGCCAGTCATGGAGAACCAATTACGTACACATTTTAAACAGGAGCACTTGCACTTTAGCACTGGTTAGCAGTGGTAAAGTGCCCAGAGTAACAAAAACAGTAAAATCAGAGTCCAGCACACATCAACAAACTGGGGAACAGAGGCAAAAAGTTAAGGGAGACCACGCCAAGGATTAAAAGTCTAACAGACTGCCAAACCCAGCTGAGGCTGCAGCTGAGAGAGCATTGGCTGAAAAGACACTACTTCTGGCTCATGAACTGATTCTAAAGGAGCTGGACCTCACGTCTAGGCAGTATGAGTCCAGCAGTGATGGTGGCAGCATACATACAGGATCTGCTGGAGACAAAAAGGTTTGTATGCCCAAAGATGTGGTGCCAAGTTATGCGGTGGGACATGACATTGACAAATAGTTTGATGCCTATGAAGTTGCAGTAAGTGCCCATGGGGTTTCTGAAGATCAATGGGGGGCAGGTTTGTGGAAACATGTACTAATAATTGGGAGGGACACACTTCTCACATTAGAACCAGAGGACTGTAACACATACCCGCTCATTAAAGCCATTTTAATTGCCAAATTTGGACTGACCCCTGAAAAGTATTGTCAGAAATTCAGGGACTATACCAAACTCTCCAAACAACTTGGGTAGACTTTTTTGACTTTTCTAGTAAGGCACTGAATGGATGGGTGCAGGCAGTAAAGTAAATGATTATGTGGGGTAATTCAATTTGATCTTGAGATGCTCAGTATTTGCTTTACAGGGTTGCACCAGCACCTGATTGACAGTAAGCTGACTCATCCCAGGAAGCTTGCTGAATATGCGGACCACTGGGCTAGCACCAGAGTGACCAAAAAGGTATCTTGGGCGGACACCCACAAAGGCGGTCAGGGTTCCCACCAGAAGAAAGAGGGGGGAGAAAAACTTAAAAATAAAGAGTTCTCAGAAGGCCCCAAAAATAATTCCCAAGGGGATAGTGGTACCCAGTACCAACCTGATTTTGCAAAGAAACCAGGATTATTTGACCGTACAAAAGGGAGGTTTGTAGCCCAATGTATAGAGTGCAGTAGGTATGGTCACTCTAAGGGTGACTGCAAGTGTCCCAAGAGGGCACAGCTCCCCACTCGAGGGCCAACACCTGGGTTGGCTAGCGTAGCGCTCGGGGAGGAGGTAGTCCCAGTTAACTTTGGGGAACAAATAGAGGTGACCCTAGTGTCCCTTGGAGATGAGAAAATGGTGCCATAAGCCCACATGCCTGCTAATACTTCCAAGTATAGACAGTGGGCCACCATTAATGGGCAAAGGGTAGAGGCTCTGCATGACACAGGAGCCAGCATGACTACTGTCAGGGGTCAGCTGGTGTCAGCGGAGCAGGTCATCCCCAATACATTCCACCAGGACCTAGTTGCTGACTATCATTAGAGCCACCTACCGGTAGCTCTGGTTCCCTTTGAGTGGGGGGGGGGTCTCTGGTATTCTGAAAGTAGCTGTGAGTCCTGCCATGCCTGTAGATTGTCTGTTAGGCAACGGCCTTGAGCATACTACCTGGAGGAGGTAGAACTAAGGTCTCACCTGGAGATGTTAGGTTTGCCTGAGTGGATCTGCATGACCACAACGTCTGTGGCTGCCCTGGAAGGGAGTCAAGGGCGTCTGGAGCCTGTAACAATAGCTCAGACAGCTGCCAAGGAGAGGGGCAAGGGGCGCGGGAAACCGGTCCCAGAAGTTCCCACAGTGGTTGACGGGGTCCCTGAGGAGGAAGCCCCCGAGCCATTGCTGCCATGGGTAACCTACCTGAGCTTGCTGGCTGGCAAGTTGAGGGTGGGCCAACCAGGGAGGAATTCTGACAGGCATAGAAGTAATGCCCCACTCTTGAGGGTCTGAGGCAACAGGCCTCAGCCCAAACAGCAGGTGATGCCTCTGGCGATCACCATATATATTGGGAGAAAGATCTCCTCTACAGTGAGCCTAAAGCGCCGGAAGCTGGAGCAGCATGTGTGCTGGTGGTGCCCCGGTGCTACTGGGCCTACTTACTGGGTCTGGCTGACAACATCCCCTGGAGGTACATTTGGGGCAAGACAAGACCTTTGCCAGGCTTGTCACCCACTTTTATTGGCCCTGAATGCGGGTGGCCTCAGATGCATTCTGAAGGTCCTGCCAGCCTGGCAGGCTGGTGGGGAGACAGGGAAAAGCCTCAAAGCCCCCCTGATCCCACTCCCCGTCGTTGGCACCACCTTTGAAAGGGTGGGCATCAACGTCATTGGTCTTTTGGACCCCAAGGCTGCCCTAGGCAACAGGTTTATCCTGGCTTTGGTGGACCATGCCACCCGCTACCCAGAGGCCATCCCTCTGAGGACATTGACTGCACCAGCAGTGACCAGAGCTCTGATGGGGATATTTACCCGTGTGGGATTCCCAAAGGAGATTGTGTCTGACAAAGGCACAAACTTCCTGTCCGCATACATGAAGTCTATGTGGGATGCGTGTGGGGTGACCTACAAGTTCACCATCCCTTACCATCCTCAAACCAATGGTCTTGTGGAGAGATTCAACAAGACCTTGAAAGGCATGATCACAGGCCTCCCTGAGGTCATGAGGCATAAGTGGGACTTCCTCTTGCCACGCCTTCTCTTTGCTTATAGAGAGGTGCCCCAGAAATGGGTGGGGTTCAGCAGCTTTGAACCTCTCTATGGGTACCCTGTTGGGAACCCTAAGCATAGTAAAAGAGGGGTGGGAGAAAGCTCTCAGGAAACCCCCCAGGATGTAGTCAGTTACATGCTGCCCTCCGCAACCAGTTGCAGTGCTTCTGGAAGAAGGCGAAGAGCAACCTCAAGGCCAGTCAAGACGTTATGAAACAATGGTATGGCCAGAAGGCGTTTCAACCTGGCGACAAAGTTTGGGAGATGGAGCGAGTAGAGCCTAGGGCCCTTCAGGACCGCTGGACTGGCCCATTCGAAATCAAGGAGCATTAGAGGGAGGCCATTTACTTTGTGGACCCCAAGTCCCTTAGAAACCCCCTAAGGGTGCTCCATCAGAACTGACTGAAGCCTCATTTTGAGAGGTCTGAGGTCAGCATACTTCTGGTGACAGATGAGGGCATGGAAGAGGAGAGTAAACCTCTCTCCGACCTCCTCTTTGCTAAGGAAGGTGATGGGTCAGTGGAGGGCGTCAATCTCTCTGACTCCCTGTCCCTGGATCAGAGAGGGGACCAGTAACAGTTACTGGAACAGTACTCCTCCCTGTTTTCCCTCACCCCGGACTCACACACTTGTGTGTCCATGGCATTGACATGGGAGACAGCCCCCCTGTAAAAAACAACATTTACAAGTTGTCAGACAGGGTGAAGGCCAGCATCAAGGAGGAAGTTGCCAAGATGCTGGCTCTTGGGGTGATTGAGAAGTCCAGCAGTCCCTGGGCCAGTCCTGTGGTGCTATTTCCCAAGGCTGCTGCTCCCGGTGCCAAGCCAGAACTTAGGTTCTGCGTGGACTATCGGGGTCTCAACTCTGTCATGAAGACATACGCTCACCCCATCCCCTGAGCTGATGAGCTCAAAGACAGGCTAGGCGCTGCCAAATTCCTCAGTACCTTTGATCTCACATCAGGGTACTGGCAGATTGCCTTGACAGGGGGCTAAAGAGAGATCTGCGTTTTCCACCCCGGAGGGACATTACCAGTTCACATTGATGCCCTTTGGGTTGAAGAATGCCCCCGCTACCTTCTGTCAACACCAGGACAGTGCGCGCTCTCCGGGCATCTAGAATGCAAAAACCCAACACTCGCAAGATAAAGTAATTTATGCATTGTGATGATATGTTATTGTTTAACCTTTCGCATTGCAGAATTCCATCCAAAAGATTCATTTTTAAGGTGCTTATAAATACTGTACATTTACAATGTGTTGCTGCAGACATTCAGAGTGTGTTAGTGTGTGGTCCCTTTCCAGGGCCTTCTGGAGACTTTCCCTGCAACATGCCTGGGCGTGGTTCTAGGCTGGGCCAAGACTCTATAAAAGAGTCAGCCCAATTTCCACTGCTCACTATTCAGAGGTCCCGGTGCAGAGCAGCAGCTTCTTCCTGAGCTCCTGTCCCGGCGGCCTATTTGGATTTTCCAGTCTGCTGCACTCATCTCTCATTGGTGATCACTGTTTCCAGGCGGTAAGACGGTGTTTGGAAATTTCCCAACACCGTAATTGAGAATCTTCAGATTACTTGTGCGCTGGCATTTTTTGACATTTGTATGGTGGTTTGCAAATAGGGAGGACACACAATTTATTCCATACAGATTTGACTTCGTTGTTACATTATTGTTCATTGCGCGCTGATATTTCTTGACATTTACTTCTCGTGTGTAATTCATGCTGTTCATTGTGCGCTACCATTTTCTGGCATTTACATGGTGGCATTCGAATCGGCAACATGCGCGATTCTTTCCTTGAGTGTTTTTTCATGTTATTCATTGTGCGCTACCATTTCTTGGCTTTTGTATGGTGGCATTTGAATCGGCAAGACGTGCAATTCTTTCCTCGTGTATAAATAATGTAAATTACTGTGCGCTACCATTCTAAGACATTTTCTTGGTAGCATTTCAAGTTGACACGTCGCGTGATTTATTCCTTGAATCTACGTTGTGTGATTTCATGGTGCACAAACCTTTATGGTGTTTAATACTCATATAAAAATCTGCAGTGTGCGCAATTTACTTCCCAATGTTTTTTCTGAGATGAACACAACACAATACCAGAGTTCTAGATGTAATTCTGTGTGTTCCTGATATGTATTCCTAAAAGGAGATTCATATGGTTGTTTAGAAATTGCTCAGAGTGTTTCCTGATTCTCATGCTAAAGAAAGTACTTGAATCTGAAAGTCCTATTTAACTTTTCCTGTTTCCTCCTCAGGTATTCGGTCATCTAAAGCCTAGTCAGTTTTAGGATTATTCTAGGGTTGTTCATGTTTTTCGGAAAAGACGAAGCTTAGAGTTGTAGCATGGTACTGATTTCATGAGATGTAATTTTGATGTTGTGTTTTAACCTTTTGCTTCCTACAGGTCTCCTTCCCAGCTGTTCCTGTCCTAATCCCCTTTTCCCCACTTGGACTCTCTTAGACTCTGTGATAAATCTAATCAGAGTATTGGAGCTGTCTTGTGGTGGAAGTGTTGGGAACGTGCACAGACCCCGAGGATCTGGTGACTCTGACACCTTCCAACCATTGGTTAAAGGGGTCCTAGCTGGGAAGGATGCGTTCTGCGCAGTCTACCTAGATGACATCGCCATCTACAGTTCCAGCTGGGAGGAAGACCTGCTCCACCTCAAAGAGGTGCTTCAGACCCTGCAACAGGCAGGCCTGACCATCAAGGCCAGTAAGTGCCACATTGGGGGGTTCCATGGTGTACTTGGGACACCTAGTAGGTGGTGGCAAGTTGCAGCCACTCCAGGCCAGCCAAGATTGAAACAATCAGGGCCTGGCAACCACCTGGAACCCAAACGGAGGTGAGGGCCTTCCTGCGTCTCACCGGGTACTACCGCAGATTTGTTAGGGGCTATGGCACCATAGTGGCCCCCTTAACAGAACTCACATCTAAGAAACAACCTAGGTTGGTGAATTGGACAGAGGCTTGTCAGGAAGCCTTTGACTCTCTAAATGAAACCATGTGCACAGCACCCGTGCTCAGGGCCCCTGACTACTCCAAGGAGTTCATCGTGCAGACAGAAGCTTCAGAGCATGGCAGAGGGCCGGTTCTAGCACAGCTGAATGAGGAGGGCCTAGGCCAACCAGTAGTCTTTATTAGCAGAAGACTATTACCACAGGAACAGAGGTGGAGTGCCATAGAAAGAGAAGCATTTGCTGTGGTCTGCGCACTGAAGAAGCTGAGACCCCTACCTGTTTCGGACTCACTTCCGGGTTCAGACAGACCACAGGCCCCTCAGATCGATCATGCAGATGAGAGGTGAAAATCCTAAACTCTTCAGGTGGTCCATTTCCCTACAGGGGATGGGCTTTATGGTGGAGCATCGGCTGGGGACTGACCATGCCAGTGCTGATGGCATCTCCAGATACTTCCGCCTCAGTGATGAGAGCTCCCAAGAGGTTGGGTAGCTCTCTCCACTTTCAGCTGGGGGCACACATGTTAGACCTGACAGCCTTAGAGTGGTCATCCCCCAACTTTTTGCCTGCCTCTTTCACTTTTATGACACTGTTTTTGCTGGTTTTAGGACTCTGCACCCTTTGCCACTGCTAACCAGTGCTAAAGTGCATATGCTCTCCCACTTAAACATGGTGTCATTTGCTCATACCCAATTGGCATATTTGATTTGCTTGTAAGTCCCTAGTAAAGTGCACTACATGTGCCCAGGTCCTGTAAATTGAATGCTACTAGTGGGCCTGCAGCACTGGTTGTGCCACCCACATAAGTAGCCCATTAACCATGTCTCAGGCCTGCCATTGCAAGGCCTCTGTGTGCAGTTTCACTGCCACTTTGGCTTGGCATTTGAAAGTACTTGCCAAGCCCTAAACCCCCCTTTTTCTACCCATAACTCACTTCTAAGGTAGGCCCTAGGTAACCCATAGGGCGGTGCGCTATGTAGTTAAAAAGCAGGACATGTACATGTGTGGTTTATATGTGCTGGTAGTGGAAAACTCCTAAATTGGTTTTCCACTACTGTGGGGCCTGCTTCTTTCATAGGATAACATTAGGGCTACCCTCATATACTGTAAGAGTGGTAGATTCTGATCAGAAAGGGGTAACCAGGTCATATTTAGTATGGCCAGAATGGTAATACAAAACAATTTTTTTTTTTTGATAAAGAGAATTTATTAATTTTCCATAAAACAATTGTGCTTACAGTACAACATGATGCCAACGGGCATCAAACAATAATGGTCAAATCCTCGGTCCCTGCCACATTTTATTACTAAATATTGCTCACCATCAACGCTTAAAGGCCTGCTACGTCCTCCCACTTCCCCCATATCTTCTTGTGTTTGTGTAAACAGCCTCTGGCCTCGTACACTAGTTTCTCTCGCTGCGCACACCAATCCACACCCCGTCTCCACTTAGCCAATGTCGGAGCCACCCTGGCCTTCCAATCTGCCATTATATCCCTTTTGGCCACTAGACATGCCACCCCTAAGAAGGACCGATCTGCTCTTCGTAGCTCTGTATCTCCCATGACCCCCAGAAGGAGGGGCAGTGGTGACCTCTTTACCTCCTCCTGTAGGACCCGGGATGTCTCCTGCACCACCTTTTCCCAATAGGCCGTTATAGTCGGACATGCCCATACCATGTGGTAGAAATCGGCTGTATGATACCTGCAGCGGGGGCATTCCGCTGTGGGGCGGAGGCCTGCTTTATGTAACATGGCGGGTGTGAGGTATGCAGCATGTAGGAAATAGGATTGTATTAACCGGAAGCGTGTAGCCATTGTTAGGGAGCATGGGGCCATTAGTGCTTCTGTCCAGTCCGCTTCCTCCATGGGTCCCACCCAACTCTCCCACCTCTGGCGAAGCTCTCTTAGGGGTCCCCCAGCGGCGGTGATTTAGGTGCGATAAATCTGAGAAACCCCTCCCCTTCCCAGGTCTCCCATCAGTGCCTTGGCTTCCATGGGGCTATGTTCAGGTATGGTGTCTCCTGTCTGTAGGTGAACTAGTAGAGCGTGGCGTAACTGGAGATATCGATGGAATTGTGTCTTGTTTAAGGAATATTGTTTCTGGAGGTCTTGAAAAGATCGTATGTGTGACCCTCTCCAAATATCTCCCAGTGTGGAGATCCCTATGGCCTCCCATTTTTGAAAGCCCTCCAGACCTGCCACATGTATCAGCTGCTTTCCATGCCAAAGCGGGGTTTGTTGGGTTAGACGTCCCCACCACCCCGTCACTTTCTGGGCAGTACGCCATCCCAGAAGTACCACTTTGGTCACATCTGGGGTCCCTCGGGGTATCGGGCTCCCGTAGAGTGTGTCAAGGATCCGTGGGTAGCCCATTGTCTGTAATTCTAGTTGGTATGCGGGGTCTGTCCATCCACCTCCCATCCAGTCATTGATTACAAGTGTGTGCATCGCTAGATAATAGTATTGAATTTTCGACATGCCCAGTCCACCCTCATATACATCCCTCTGACAGGTTCTTAGCGACAATCTTGCACGTGAGCTACTCCATATGAATTGGCGTGCTAAAGAGTCCATCTCCTTGAACCATCTCACGGGGATGGGGAGTGGGAAATTTTGTAGGAGGTATAAGAGCCTGGGGAGGATCATCATCTTGTACAGCGCTATTCTACCAAGTAGATTCAGGGGGAGGGCCTTCCAGCGCAGAAGGTCGGTTTTGATTTTCTTTGTAAGCGGCGTGACATTGAGTTCCCACGCTAGCTCGGGGAGAAGTGAGATGTGTATCCCGAGGTATTTGAAGCTGTTTTTCCGTACAGGGATATTTTGTTGCCAATCTATACAGTCGCGTGCGCGATGAAGGGGAATCAGCAAAGATTTGGCTGGGTTCAGGGTCAGTCCTGAAGCTTCCGCGAAAAGTCTAAGGATCTCTAGAACGCGTGGGCCGCTTTTGGATGGGTTGGAGATGTACAGGAGCACATCGTCCGCGTACAAGGCCACTCTGTCCTCCGAACCAGAGGGCCAGCGCCAGCCCTCGATCAGTGGAAAGCTTCTCAGTAATATCGCCAGTGGCTCTACTACTAGTGCGAAGAGCAGGGGAGATAACGGGCATCCCTGCCGAGTCCCACGGCCAATAGGGATTGGATCGGAGACCACTCCATTCACCCTGATACGGGCAGTCGGGTTAGAGTATAGGAGTTTCACCAATCCCCGGAATTTAGGTCCAAGCCCATTTTTATATAGGACCTGTTCGAGGTAGGACCAATCTACAGTATCAAATGCCTTTTCAAAGTCGAGTAAAAGCAGTGCCAATTGTGTATGCAATAGCGCCTCGCGGTGTGCCAAAGCAAGGTGTAGTCGTCTGATGCAGTGCCTTGTGCTACGAGTGGGCATAAAACCACACTGATCAGGATGCACCAGCGTGGGCATTACCTCCTTCAGTCTGGAAGCAAGGATCGAAGAAAGCACCTTGACTTCCACATTTAGGAGTGAGATAGGCCGGTACGCCGAACAGTGTCGTGATGGGGGTTGGGTTTTGGGGATCACCACAATAGTGGCTTGATCAATCTCTGTTAGGAAGCGGCCTTGATTCTCCGCTTCTTCGTACATGTTGAGCAGGTGGGGGCCCAGAATATCACTACATTTACTGTAAAATTCCGCTGGAAAGCAGTCGGGGCCTGGTGTTTTGCCTGATGCCAGGCCCGATATTGCGCTGCAGATCTCTACAAGACCAATGGCCTCGTCCAGTCTGTCTCTCGCCTCTGGGGATACCCCGGGAAGGGTAATCTCATTTAGTAGGGGGGACTCTCTCTCAACAGCAGGGCGTGGGTGTCCGGCGTATAGACGGGCGTAGTAGGAGGCGAAGCTATGTGCGATTTCCACTGCTGTTTTGACAAGGGTGCCCGAGTCATCTAAGATCTCCGGTATAATTCTGTTAGCCATGGGGCGGGTGGCCAGCCAATGCAGTAGCTTCCCGTTCTTATCCCCCCATCCATAGATTCGGGCTGCTGAGGCTCTCCACATGTGCTTGGCCGATTCTAGCATTATATGTTTGATATCCTCTCTTACCCTGGTCAGTTTCCTCATAGTCGAGGCAGATGCCAAGTTTACATGTTGGCATTCGAGTCTCCGGGCCTTGTTCTCTAGCTCGGTGATCTGTGAGTTTTGATCCCGTTCACGGGACCGAAGAATGCTTCTGGCGTGACCTCTAATAGTGGCCTTGCAGGCAGCCCATAGCATTCCCGGGGACCGAACCGAGCCCTCATTTAATTCGAAATACTGGCCGAGGTGCGACCTGATATCTTGGGTATACTCTTTATCTTGTAAGTGCCACGCATTTAAGCGCCACATAGGCCGTCTGGTAAGGTCTGCTCTGCCCAGTCGGATTCGTATTGGTGCATGGTCGGAGACCCCCCATGGAAGAATCTCTGCCCCTGCGACTTTTAAGAAATCTAGGGCGGGCATGAACACCAGGTCTATTCTGGACTGCGTCTGGTGGACTGCCGGAGTATGTGTGTAGTGGCGTTCTCTGGGATGCCAGGTGCGCCACACTTCACACAGGCCGAGGCTCTCCGCCCAATTACTTAGGGCTGAGGCCCGCTTGGATCTATTTATGGTAGTTTCCCCAGAGATGTCCAGCTTTGGGTCAAGGACCGCGTTGAAGTCGCCGCCCAGTAGGGTGGTTCCTTGGGGTAATCCTGAGGTTACTCGGTGGAGCGAAAGTAGGAAGGAGTCAAGATTTGCCGGGGGTGCATATACGCATACCAAGTTTAGCGGTTGTCCGTGAAGAGTCCCTGTGACTACCATGAATCTACCTTGTGAGTCAGATTGCGTGGAAGTGATCACCATGGGCAGAGATCGATGGAGCAGAATAGCCACTCCTCTAGAGCCTCTGGAAAATCCTGCATGGTATACCCTATCGTATCCTCCCCTCGCAAGCATAGGGCATCTGGACCCAAGAAGATGGGTCTCCTGCAGGAGAACCATTGAGGGGGAATACCTGCGGAGGGTATTAAATACTGCCGATCTTTTGATCTTGTCTAATAGGCCATTTACATTCCAGGAGAGGACCTGGGTTACTGAGGACCAAGCGTGAGGTGTGCCGATGTTGGGCATGTTTGGATGTGTGGGTGCAGGCCCTGGGATGACCATTTCGAACGTGACAGCGAAATTCTAAATTTACAAACCAGGCTAACTAACTTGTCGCCTCTTAAACCTAACTTAAACTTCCCCTCCCCCTGAACTCGCCCCCTCCCCATACTCCCCCCCCCGGAAGCATCTGTCGCCCATGTACCCAACCAAAACCAGACAGCCAGTGGAGCTGTCGTTGGAGTGGAGTGATGGACCCCTCCTTTCCTTCGGATCAATTGCAATTAGCAGTCACAAATCAAGCGTTCAACACCATACTCTAGGAAGTCTTCGGTGCTATCAATGTTAGTCTCGCCAGGGGTCGCCTGAGTGGATCAAACGTAGCCCGAATCCCCCCACGTCTCGCGCAAGGGCCTCACATATCCCGTCAACCGAGTACCGGAGACTGACTCACTCGCCCGTCCTCGGCGGGCTGGGACGGTGTCCGAGGCATCGGAAGAGCCTCAGTGCTAGTCTCGGTATGAGGATTGGGGTCCCGGGCTGTTCCATCCTCTGCCGGAGCGATCGAGTCTTTCTGTCTGCCTCTCCGGGATCTGGTGCGTCGCCGGCTCCTCCGGGGCCCCCCCGATGGCGAGGGCTCGACATGTGGGGTTCTTCCAGTGGTTATGGGGGGACCCTTTCGGGCTCCGATGCCCTCCTCTGTCAGCCAGTCCCAAGCCTCCTCAGGAGATTAAAAAAAATAAGCTTTCCCAGCCATGAGGACTTTGAGGCGTGCGGGGAAAAGGAGCATGTACGAGAGTTGCATTGCCCTAAGTTTTTGCTTAACATGTTCGTACGACCTACGGCGGGTTTGGACTTCTCTGGTGTAGTCCGGGAAAATTAGGATTTTGTGGTTTTCCCACTGCGTACCATCTTGCCGCCTCGCCTCCCTGAGGATATTGTCTCTGTCCTTAAAGTTAAGGAATCGTGCGATCATCGGGCGCTTCGGGCCGCCCGGGGGTGGGCGAGGCGCGAGCGCCCTGTGGGCTCTTTCAATTGCAAACAGGGGCGAGAGGGATTGGTCCGGCATCCAAGATTTAATCCACCTCTCCAGGAATTCGACGGCCTTGTCATCCTCTATGCCCTCCGGGAAACCTATGAAGCGTAGGTTGTTGCGTCTGGCCCGGTTTTCCGCATCTTCTGCGCGGCGGTGAAGCTCGCCTGTTCGGGATTGTAGTTGGGCTACTTTGGTTTTGAGGTCAGACAAATCACTTTCGGTTTGGGAAACTCGGGTTTCCACCTCCGTAATTCGAGTTACTGCATTACTAAGGTCCTGCCTAATGAGGCCCATGTCCACTCGCACCTCTCCAATTTTCGTTTCCACAGCCATCTGCGATGATTGAATAGCTTGGAGAATGGCACTCACCCCGTCTGGGGCCGGGCCCCCACCAGCCACTTCTCCCCCTCCCCGTTGGCCCATCGTAGTCGTGAACTGGTCGATTTTTTGTTGGGAGGGCGGAGGTTGTTTGTTCGTTTTGTCTTTTCCCATCGTGGCACTTGAAGCGGGTGTCAGGTGGGCCACACCTTCTTTAATGCGGTTTCAAGCCTGAGAATTCGGTGTGTTGTCCGGTGCCTTGGACTGTATGGGGGTTCGCAGTGTCCGATCACGCAAGGGCGGCCAGCGTTGGCGCCGTTGGCACCTTCTTTTCAGGTCCCTTTCTCGCTCTCTCCATCGGGGTGGGGGGGACCCGTCCAAGACCCAGACCCAGGCTTCTCCACCTTAAGGCCTCTCTGCCCCCGCCGTAGGCCCCATGCCGTCTCGACCGGGCTCTCAATCTCTCGAGTCGATTCTGACCAGAGTATCCGAATGCCCCAAGGTGTTGTTCTCTACTGCTCAGCCCGCAGTCTAGGTTCTGCCGCAGTCCAGCTCGTGCTCCGTCTGGATCCGGGCCCGAGGGAGGTCGGAACCAGGCCTCCAGGCCCTCAGGCCCTCTCCCGCCGCTGCAGGGATGGGGGGGTGGGGATGTCACTGCTTGTCTTCTCCCCTCCACCCCCTCCTGATCTCCGATTTACGTCTTTGCCCCCCCGGGCACCACCTGGATCTCCGGTCGTGTCCCGATCCCCAGCGCGCCTCCAGCTCCTAATTCCAGCTAGGAGAAGGACCCCGGGGGGAAGGGCCTCTGCCACGGCCTCAGTGCGGTCCCGCAAGCTGCTCAGGCCGCACCCGCGCCTCCGCGCGTCGGCGTGGCGCCGCTCACCCGGCGTCTTCCGCCTCGACGAGAGGCGGGGGGGCTCGTCGGCACTCCAGCGGCCGGGATCCACCGCCGGAGCACACCACAGCCCTCTCCGGGCCTCCTGCCGCTCTCCAACCTGCAGCACTCGTCTCCGGCGGGGCTCTCAAGCCCGTATCAGCTCCACCGGGCGCATCTCGCCGCGGCCGCCATCTTGAACACTTCGTCACGGGATCGGCCGGACCGCTATGTGAAGGCGGGACGCCGGCTTCCCACCAGATCGCCCCAGCAGACCTCTCTACGGGCCCCCGGGACGCCGGGGAGCCATGTATAGCGTTTTTTGCTCCCTTGGACCGCAGTAGTTAAGGGCGGATGACGGAGGGGTCCAGAGCACTCTCAGAGTGCGACCGCCATCTTGACGCCCGAAGCCACCGCCTCAATACAAAACAATTTATATTACTATTTTAGAAATGCCACTTTTAGAAAGTGAGCATTTCTATGCACTTAAAATCCATCTGTGCCTTACAGCCTCTCTCCAATCCACGTCTGGGCTGGGCTGGTTGACAGCTCCCTTGTGCATTTCACCCAGACAACCTCAAACACAGGATACTGCACTCATCTGGTTACTGAATGGGTCTTTCTAGGCTGGGAGGGTGGAGGGCCTAACATTTACATTTCAAAGGCTAGTGGCCTGCCCTCACACAATGGACTGCCAACCCCCCTATTTGGACCCTGGCAGACTGACTTGTACTGAAAGGGGACATTGTGCACTTCAAAACCACTCTTTGAAGTCTTCCCCCACTTCAAAGGCAATTTTGGGTATATAAACCCAAATCAGACACTTCTGCACCTGAACCTGCAACCTGTCAAGCGGAACTGCCTGGCTGTCCAAAGGACTCATATGGACTGCTTTGTTGTGAAGGACTGCTTCCCTGCTGCCCTCCGACTTTGCTGAGAAGTGCTCTCCAAGGACTTGAATTGAGCTTGCCTCCTGTTTTTTGAAGTCTCAGGGCCAAAAAGACTTCGGGCCATATTTATACTTTTTGACGCAAAACTGCGCTAACGCAGTTTTGCGCCCAAAAAATTAGCGCGGCTAACGCCATTCTGAAGCGCCATGCGGGCGCCGTATTTATTCAATGACGTTAGCCGGCGTTAGCCGCCGGCGCTGTCTGGTGTGCGTTGAAAAAAACGACGTACACCAGGCAGCGCCGGCGTAGGGGGAAAATGGCGTATGGGCGTCCACAAATGGTGCAAGTCAGGCTGAGGCAAAAAAATCGCCACAACCCGATTTGCACCATTTTTTTACGACGCCCATCCCCCATTGAAATGACTCCTATCTTAGCAAAGACAGGAGTCATGCCCCCTTGCCCAATGGCCATGCCCAGGGGACTTCTGTCCCCTGGGCATGGTCATTGGGCATAGTGGCATGTAGGGGGGCACAAATCAGGCCCCCCTATGCCACAAAAAAAAATAAAAAAAAATACTTACCTGGACTTACCTTAATGTTCCTGGGGTGGGTCCCTCCATCCTTGGGTGTCCTCCTGGGGTGGGCAAGGGTGGCAGGGGGTGTCCCTGGGGGCAGGGGAGGGCACCTCTGGGCTCATTCTGAGCCCACAGGTCCCTTAACGCCTGCCCTGACCCAGGCGCTAAAATCCGGCGCTAATGCGGGTTTTTTAGACCCGCCCACTCTCGGGCGTCATTTTTGCCCGGGAGCATAAATACGACGCATATGCATCGGAGTCATTTTTTAAGACGGGAACGTCTACCTTGCATATCATTAACGCAAGGAAGGTGTTCACGCAAAAAAATTACGCTAACTCCATGAACTTTGGCGCTAGACGTGTCTAACGCCAAAGTATAAATATGGAGTTAGATTTGCGTCGAAAAAAACGACGCAAATTCGGCGCAAACGGAGTATAAATATGCCCCTTCATCTCTTCAAGGAACTCGTGAGCCAAAAATCGATGCACCGCTTGCCGGAAACGACGCCCAGCCTGTCTTGGGACGAGAAAATCGGTGCACAGCCGAACCAAAATGACGCAGCCCGACTACCAAGTGAAGAATTGACAAAGCGCCTGCCTTGTGGCCGAAAATTCGACACACAGCCCTACTGGATTGGCGCAAAGCCGAACCAGAACGACGCAGGCCGACTTCCCGAATGAAGAATCGATGCAGCGCCTCCTGTGCGGCAGAAAATTCTATGCATCGCCAACCGGATCGCCGCAAAGCCTGTGACTTCGTCCTGCATGCCCAGGATTTCCAAGCATCATCCTGGGGCGTCAAAAAGATCCCCGCATCGCAGTGAGGAACGAAGACTGCGCACCGGAAATTAACAGAAAGCCCCTTGCATTGTGGAAAGAAATGACGCATCGTCTGTATCGCACCGGAAATTCCGACGCACGCCCTATTTTTCCATGCATCTCCTCCTCTGTGGTCTCCGTGCATGTAATTTCTGACGCAAACCAGGTACTTTGTGAAACCAAGAGACAACTGTTGATTTCTAAGATTTAAGACACTTTTTAATCTTGCAAAAGTGATATTTCAACTTGTGCTTATTGAATCTTTATCGTTTGGCCCTAATTTAACCAGATAAATATCTTATATTTTTCTAAATCTATGTGGTGTATTTTTGTGCACAAATACCTTACACCTTGCCTTCTAAGTTAAGCCTGCCTGCTCAGTGCCAAGCTACCAGAGGGTGGGCACAGGATAATTTGGATTGTGTATGACTTACCCTGTCTAGGATTATCGTCCCTATTTAGACAAAGGTGAATACCTCTGCCAACTAGAAACCTCATTTCTAACAATGTTTTTTTGTAAATGTTACAAACCTTTTTAATTTGTTTTAAATACATTCTGAAAGCTCTTGCGTTATTATACTTACAGTTGTTAGGCAGCCCTGTTATAATGTATGCTGATTCCTTAAAATAGCAGTCAGGAATAGGAGATCCATGGATGGTTGTGAAGTGTTTTAATATGTTGCCCAATCTCGATATTTGTTGTACAATACTGGTGTTGTTCTATACATGTGTAATTGCATTTTATTCTAATTTTATACTCTGCACTTTAAGAGGCCAGATTCCCTTGGACTTAATTTGCATCAGTGTTTTTTAATTTATTTCAACTATCAGCTTCAATGGATTCCATTTTTTATGGGAAGCTATTATGTTGTTGTCTTTTATGACGCAACACGATATTTGTTTCTTTTATGATTTTATTTCTAAAATCAAATAAAGATATTTGAACTGAAAGATCTTTGAACTGACTCTGTCATCAATCAATCAATCAATCATTCGGTTCTTGTAAAGTGTGGCTTGTTTGTTCCAGCACTTGG
Source organism: Pleurodeles waltl (assembly GCF_031143425.1). NCBI lineage: Eukaryota > Metazoa > Chordata > Amphibia > Caudata > Salamandridae > Pleurodeles > Pleurodeles waltl. The sequence goes on along the minus strand of NC_090447.1, from coordinate 1,379,782,683 downwards.
CTGTGAGGAAGGAGCACCCTCTGAGCTGTTCGGCCAGGATGTGGGGGATGTGTGCCTGTGCGAGGGTGGCTGTTCGGAGTTCCCTGGTCGGTCGGTGGAAGGTGAGGCGGTTGTTGAGGTAGACGGGTCTGGTGTTGTGAAGGGCCTTGTAGGCATGAGTGAGGATTTTGAAGAGGCACCTGTGCTGTACAGGGAGCCAGTAGAGAGCCCTGAGCTGGGAAGTGATGCTGGCTCTTCTGGGGAGATTGAGGACGAGTCTTGCAGCAGTGTTTTGGATGGTCTGGAGGTGGTTGGTGAGCTGCTTTGTGGTTCCGGTGTAGAGGGCATTGCCGTAGTTGAGGCGGCTGGAGTTGAGGGCCTCAGTTACTGTTTTCTTGGTGGAGAGGGGTATCCAATTGAAAATCTTGCAGAGTATGCAGAGGGTGTGGAAATAGGCAAAAGAGACAGTGTTGATTTGTTGCTTCATAGGATGTTTTATCATAAGGTTAAAGCTACCCCCTTTTTGTCATCTCCTTGCACTGTCCAATTCTAAATAATATTGATCCGTCTCATTTTGCATGCTAGGTGAGGATTAACAATCATATAAATAAGGGATACTTGTCAAATCACTGTGCAAAAATCTACAATAATCAGCTCATGATCACTTGCGACCCTTGTTATCTGCCTTTTTCCACATTTATCGATGCCTACCACAACATAATCTAAGAGGCTTTCATTTTCCCTCTTTTTAAGGTAAAGATGTGTAGCATATCTGGAAAAAAAACTCATTTTTTTTAGCCCCTACACTATTTCAAAGAATAATATTTAACCTCATGATACAAAGTTTTGTGTTCTCAGTGCTGTTGTCAACAAAGGGTTCTGATCCCCTAATTTCAGGAGGTTGTTGTATAGCATCTTCAAGGGATTAACTAAAGTTACCCACTGCCCATTCTACAGCATCCATACCCACTTTGGACATTGCCACACTTCAAATAATTTCTGGTTAAATTGCCATAGAGTTTCAAACTTCCTTTTTTGAGCAGATTATCTATTATAGATGCTGTATGCTAAATATTTTTGGTCAAGGGTATCCGTAAGAATTATAATATATATCCTTTTTATAACATTTGATTACTTTGATTTTCTTAAAGCTACTCATCTTTATTCCGAACAAAAAGCATCCATCAGAGCTTTTCTATTTAACTCAACTGAAGAGAATACTGTGCTATAGCCTTGATTGTGGAAAGTATCTAGTGCCAATGATCTCTGGAAATAGTTTTCATCATGTCTCCTGGTTTCCGTTGTAGATGTACTTATCACAGCCCATGTCCCGATTCTAGAGTGAAACGTTATTGTAAAGGTCTGCGGGTGGCAGACTGTAGATGGTGGCAAAAGTTATTTCCATTTTGGCAGCTTACGAATTCGTCTGCTGTTGCCATTGTTCTGGGTAGAATTATGTGTAAATCCATCAAACAGATAGGTGGAAACGTTTACATATGTGATGACATCCTTTTCCTTACACTCCTTGCAAAATTTCGGTGCCTGGGGCACCTACAGACAGTAACCCCATATTGTATGCCTTCTTTTTGTAAGTGGAAGCTGAAAGTGTACTTAGGCCCATATTTATACTTTTATAGCGCTGCATTTGCGTCATTTTTTTTACACAAAAGAGGCGCAAACTTGCAAAACACAATTGTATTTTGTAAGTTTGCGCCGTTTTTGCGTCAAAAAGCGGCGCAAATGTGGCGTTAAAAAAGTATAAATATGGGCCTTAGGGCCATATTTATACTTTTTGACGCAAAACTGCACCAGCGCAGTTTTGCGTCAAAAATAATACCGCCAGTTAATGCCATTTTGGTGCGCCGTGCGGGCGTCAAATTTATACTGTGATGCACGGCGGCGCAAACCACAGGTGTGAGTCATTCTTTTTGACGCACACCGCAGCGTCAAGTCGTAAAGCAAAACAACGTTAATGCAGCGGAAATGACTGTGGGTTGATTTACGACCCCGCAAACCGGATATGCAGCGTTTTTTGACGCAATAGCGTCCAAAAAAGCTGCGAACACTGCCATTTCAGCAGAGGAGAACCAAAATGGATCCCAGATGCCTCTACAGACCCCAGGAAGATGACAACAGACCAGGAACCAGCCAGGAGGACCCACACAAGAACCAGGACACTTATAAGAAGAAAAGAAAGTGTTGCTTCAGTGCAGAGGAACAGGAAATTCTGGTTAAAGAGGTGACGGAACACCAGCACCAACTGTTTGTCACCTCAAAATTGCCAATTAGTAGGAGAGAGGCTATATGACAACAAATTGTCGACAAGATCAACAGTGTGGCAGAAGTACGCAGAACAGTCATCAAGTGCAAGAAACGCTGGCATGACTGCAAAAGCAGGACCAAGGAAAAGATGGCCAGGAACAGGAAGGCAGCACTGCAGACTGGAGGTGGGAGTCCAGCACACCAGGAGGCCCTGGACCACATGGAGGAGATGGTCACAGCCGTCATCCCTGAGGAGATCGTCACAGGGATTCAAGGATAGGACAGCACAGACTACCAGGAGACAAGGCACATGCAGGGTAAGTTGCATGGGGAATTAAAATGCACTAATGTCAACTACAACGGGGGGGATACTGACCACAAAATGCATGGAAGTCATCATATACATGGAGTGGCATGGGTAAAGGGGGATGGCATGGGGGCATGGCCTGCACAGACAGAAGGTGGGGCACACCATTACACTACACCAACAACATTCCCATGGGGGCATGCTGCCATGCCAACGATGGAGCAAAGGGAAAGCCACGCCATGAGGGAAGGGCACAACGTCAAACTGACATCCCGGCACACCTCAGCCACCATACCCCCTACATTAACTAGGGCCCTATTAACAACCTCTAGCCATACCGACAACTGGAATGTAACTGCGACAACAGTTGCCACTACCACCTCCGCTCTGTGTGCAGCTCAAGTAGCCAATGGCAGTAACCTCCCCATGGATCATACATACCTAAATTAGAGGGTTGAGGATGACAGCTCCAGTAATCCCCTGAAAAAAGACAAAGGCCCCAGTACTGTCAAATGTCAATGCCCATAGTTGTTGCAAACATCAGCCAATGTCAACAACAATAGGAGCTACACAGCACTAAGGACATACCCATGCTGCATATGTCAGGGTCCATCCTGTGCCTGGATCACAATGAAACATCCCAAATGTCATACTGCTCAGACAACAGCATTGAGGGGGAGGACACATGTAACTGGTCACTGAAATACAACGGACACAGTCAGAGGAGGAAATAGGACACTGATACGACTATCAGGGCAAAGCCAATGTACCACACATTCCCAACATCAGCTGTACACATTACCAATGCCAACATCCATATCGTGCCATAACATTGCTATGCATAGGATATGCTACATGTCAACTACATTTAAGAATGTGAAAGATCAGAGACTGGGGCAGGTCCAGATTGTTAAGTGTGCTGCCAGTGCCATCAGAACACCCACAGCAAGTGAAAGGCCTCACCATGAGAATGGATGTAGACGGAGGGTTGAGTAGGACAAGAAGGTGGCAAATCACTATTTGGCCTAAAACTATACTAGAGGAGATGATGCAGAGAAGTCCAATAACTTAATACTATACATGTGACATGCAGGTGGGCCATAGGCCTGGGAGAATGCCCATCTAAAAGACTGGATCAATGAACACGAAACAAGATCACAATGTGAATTCATCACAAGGCAGGCATGTCACATCACTAATGCCACAACACAGACACACTAATTGTACTCCGTTTCATTGCAGAGGAAGATGGATCTCCTACGGATATGCCTGTCCCAGAATACCCTGATGACATGGATGACGAGCTGACAAACATTCCCCAGGAGACCATCCAAGAGGTCCTTGGAACCCTCCAGACCCCACCTTCAGTCACAAGGAGGAGCACAGAACAAGCAGCCATCACAGAGGACCCACCCACCACCCCAATTGTAAGACCTGCCAGCTCCAATACAACTGAGGACTCAGACGACACAGGCACCAGCTTTGAGCGAACTGTAGTCAGAGTACAGTGGGAGCTGGCCAAGGAGGTGCGGGTAGGGATGCAAACTATGGCAGCCAGCCTTGAGGGGGTGCGCTCACGCATGATGTCATCTGCAGAGCAGGCAGCAACTATGCAAGCGCTAACATCTATCTTGCAGGAACAGCAAAAAAGCCTGAAAGAAATCAGCACAGCTGTAATACAGTTGACCCAACACCTACAACAGCAATCCTGTCAACGCATGCACGAATGCAACATTGAACCCCTCAGGATCGACCTGGCTGACTACCATTGTGATGTGGCTGCTATTCTGAAGAATCAGCAGATCCTCCTTGCAGCAGTACTGCCCTTAAGACCTTCACAGGTAGCAGCGACCGGATTGTCCGACTCCACGTCTTCTAACACTGAGGTGTGTGTTGCCCCTTCAAAACCACCACCAACAAGGACAGAGGAGGCAACACACATATCAGAAGAAGAAGACATGGAACAGATCACATTCACACGGAAAAGTACCCGGAAGCACTAGTCCCTGCCACATGGCCAACTATTACCAAGGTCCTGCGCTTTGTAACATGCCAGTCTTACAACAACTCTACTTAACAACTGTTCTGCTTACCAGTGTGTATCTTGTCAGCCTGCCCAGTGATTGTCTCTCTCTTACTCATTGGCAAATCCTGTCCCTCTGCACTGTATGAAACATCACCCCAGCATGTCAAAAGCATTTCCTTAAGCCCTTGTGTAGGATCACAATGTAAGATGTCACTATAATGGACTCACAATCATGGACAATCTACATATAGCACTACAGCACTTTTCAATAAATAGCACTTACACAACAAATCTGTCTCAGGGTAATGTGACATATCAACTGTGCAGTAGATAACTGAAATGTGCCTACTGTCAAATTACGTAGCTTGTCAATACAACTGTCCTGATATTATGTAGTCAGATAAATCTGCACAGTGGCCATGATTGCATCCTACTCTGCCCTTCCTGAGGGAAATATCTGATGAACTGAGAAACCATACACCATCATGCTGTGTTGGACAGAATAACGCTTCCTCAAGGGATATCTAAGTCATCAAATAGTGGCAGCAAAATGTTGTCACCATGCAATACTGACACATATAACAGTGCACACAAATCTAAGCAAACACTACAAAAACTGCATGAATGAAGCTGAGTTCACATCCAAATAGGTAATCATGCTGAACTGTGTCACAAATGATCAATGTGAATCATGAAGACAAGAATACAAGAGTGCTTACGAGAACTCACCTTATAAGGGTGTCCTTGAACATCACACTGCAGTCAGACCTAAAACTGTTCCCCCAATACCAAGTCTGGAAGCACTGTTTGTGACGTAGAAAACATACTTATTGACAGAAACACGGTGGTATCCATATTAACTGTGATTGGTGGTTGCAACGAATGGTGGAAACTTTGCAAGGTAGCTCTGAGGTAGCTGCCAATCTTACAGCTCAGTTGGGATTTATTTGTAGCATGGGACACAAATGTAATAGAACAACATTCATGTACACTAATTCCAAGGCCATGATCAAGTAGCATTTAACACATACTGTAAAGGGTTAACTATATATTTATTTAATGGTAATCACAGAAGAGGAAACTGAGGGAAAAGTCTTACCTACCCTAATCTACCCTGACTACTCATTACCCACAACTGTCCCTAACTCACCTAAGCTAAACGTACTTATCACATGTAACGAAACGTTCTAAACATCAACCCCCCACCCCCCTTATGAGAAGGGACACATGGAGGACAACACATACTAACCTAAACACATACTCTACTATCCTAAACAAATATATATATTTTTTTTATTTTTTTTATTTATTTTTATTAAACACACAAGAACCCCAACATAGCCCCCCACCCACACACTTAATAAGTAAAAATAGAAAGAATCCGGACCCCCCACCCACTAACACTAACTAAACTAACAGACTATACTAACCTAACAATAAGCCCCCTAAGCCCACTAAGTATGAGAACAAGGAAAGAGGAGGGAGGGAATCATGTCCATTGTCACAACAGTCTAGAGGTTGGCCCTCCGGAGGTTCGTCTTTATGGACTTCACACGCCTGTCAATGTGGCGAACATCCCGGCTCAGATTGCTTATCTTCCGCAAGACACGGTCCATCTTCCGTTCCATTTCGTGGAATGCTGCAGGGTCAACTGATGGAGCTGGGGCAGTCTGGGTACCGGCGGAGGAGGTCTGTGCGCGTGTGGAGCCAAGGCCAGTGGGCTGTCCTGCACCTGTTGTAATGCTGGGGCCTGGAAGTACGGCAGACGTAGGGACAACAGTCCCAGCTGTGGGTGGGGCCTCCTGGGTTGAAGTGGTGGTTGGGCTGGTGGTGGCTGTGGTTGGCAAAGTAGGGCGACCCTGTGGGAAGGCCCTCCATGCCCCGGAGGCCCGTTCATGGCGCTATCGACGGGCCATCCTGCTGATCTCCGACTCTACCAGCAGGATGTGCTGGTATCTCATGGCCCACCGCTGGAACTCACGGACCTGGTCGGGAGTCATGTTTGCAGCTGTGAAGACAAATGCAAATAATTTACATTAGGAACTGCATTGTGTGAAATGGCACAAGAAGTCACTCAGACAATACATCTACTGTACTTGTAACAGCTCATAGTACCATACAGATCATTGAATGTCCCTGAGTAAGTACATGGCAGGCCAGCCTACAAAGGTCACATCACACATAGCACATCCACAACCTACAAGATGGGTAACAACTGGCCTTGACTTGCCATCTGAGTTCTGCCAGTTATCAGCTAACAATCATGCTGCATATCCTCCGCCAATACCTGGGCTACAAATGTCAGTGTACGGAATGCAAAACTAAAGCCACATGGTCTGCAAGTTGTAACAGGACTTGCCAGTATAGTACCCATGTCCCATACCTGAGTGTGTATACTAGGTTCCGACCAAACAGTCACTTATTCACATGTATGTGTAACATACTGGTAGCATCAGTCCTAGGTACCCTATTCACAAACCCATGCCTGTGTTTGAGGGTGGGGGGGTGGAGAAACAACTAACAATTCCAAACAACATGGACACCAAGGAGTGTATAGAAAACTCCACACATGTTTGGCTCTACACACACACCACAGGTAAGGTCTATCAACAATTAGAAGTCTGAAAATCCTTGACCAATCATAGTGCCACACATGTCAGGAAATGCAGAGCTTGGTACACAACATATACTTCCAGTAAGGCATGACTTACACCAGACACAGAGTTGCAAGAACACCCATGATCATGATTAGTATGCACACCTAGGCCATTGCACTGAAGTTCCACATACATGTAGCACAACATGTGGAAGTACATGCTGCTAGGAAGTTCTACCTACAGTTTAATAAGTACCTTGGTAAATAGGGAAGCAGAAGTCTGTTGGAAAGCAATGTTCTGTACCAATCTGGGATAATATGGGTCTGACGGCTGACTAAATCTGAGCTGACTTCCAGTGCGACTCTTGTTGATACAAGTGTCATCCACATGACTCACCACAGTACTCATTGTGGGGCCTACAGTAATGACCTACAATCCCTAGATAATACAATAAGATACGCATTGGCCAACTCAAAACATTTGAGAAACTGAAATCCCACTCATGGAACAAGACAAATGATTGGCCAACGCATCACACCTTGCTATGGTTCAACACACATGAGTCCATCACACATAACCAGCAAACACAACACATAACAGACATATCAACACTTACTGGAGTGGTCGGGGTCCTCAAATGTAGCCACCTCTCCCACAGTGTAGGGTGCTGGTCCACCTGTAAGGTATGGAAGGAAGAAATGTGCTCAAAATCTGTGCACTGACCAACAATTTCAAAGACATATACAATGTGTAGGCTGAATAAGGAAATGACAGCCATTCTGACATGATGATACTGCATCTGATATATCACGGCCAACATGTACATAGCGTGGGTCTCCTGTGACAGTTACACACATATCTGCACACATGCAGTGGCCCTAACTATCATGTGGTGGCAAAAATGGTCCGTCATTAGTGATCAGAAAAAATAATGGAGTGTAATCGTCTCATCATGTGCATCCAAGAGAGACATCCAAAGCCTGATTACTTGAGGACTGCATTACCGGTCAAAAAGCCTATGTGGCCATGACACATTTCATACACATAGGTACAATGTACAGAGGGGCAGGGACTTTTGTAAGCCCTCCTGTTGTTACAGTTTCTTAATTTGATGTGGCCCTGCAATGGTGATTTGCACCAACCATGGAGATGTGAAGCCATGTGCATACCTTTGGACTGCCATCCCTAATTGGAATGTGGCACAACTCTCTCCAAATACCAGTCTAAGATGTTAGCTGAGGGCACCTTACACCTTTTACCGATATTTTCTAATCCAGATCTGACATGTATCCAAAAAGATGAAGGACCACAATAATCCCTAACATTCATAGAACTTTTGTGAACGCTTTCCTTCCACATTCACCAGACTCACATGAGTCATATGTCTGGGCCACTTTGCTATCATCAATTGACGTGAAGCCAGCACTCATTTTCTGCATCATGTAGTGTTTCCAAAGTCAGTCTAGCTATTGCGTCAACAAAGTTAGCCAATATTTTAGTACATCTTTACTTCTCTGGCAAATGTGGACTATATAGACATGAATGGCTCCTATTTTGTTTGGTTGTCTGACACAAAGGCAGCACCAGTTTACTTAACAGAAAAGTATCCTGTAAGTTTGCAGAGCACGTGCTACCTGACAGCTAGCAATTCTGATCCTTCCCATAGTGTATCAAGTACCCTGTATGTTTCCACAGCATTACACACAGTCAGCAAGTTAGCTGGCAGATATTGTACAAATCATCTGATGTCACTACAGAGCATTTAATCGTGCACATTTATATGATTAGTACTCACCAACAGTGCCACCAATCACGATTCCCAGGTGGTCCAAAAGATCCTGCTCCCTGGTGATGAGGTCAGCCCACTGGTGCTTCAGCTGGTGGTCACTCCTCTGGCTGGCATACACACGCTGCAGGTGATGCAGCACCTTTCCCCACCGGATTCTGCGTACCTCAGTGTGATACCCCGTATCACCCTGCCCCCGCCTCGATCATCAGTGGTAAGAAATGGCACACAAGCCATATGAAGCCCCCCAACTCCTCCTCACCCATCCTGCCAAGACGTGGCCTACCAGACATCGTGCAAATGAGAAGGGAAATAGGGGTTAAAGAAATAGAAAGGGGAAAAGGGGGAAAGTAAGGGTACAAAAACAGATGAAAAGTAAACTTAACCACTAAAAGAGCCCAACTATCCCCAAACTAGCACTACCCACAACAGACTCCCACAAACAACAAAAACACTAGTAAACTGGACACATTTTCGCGTTATGCGTCATTTTTTTCACGTATACAGTTTGTGCGTCATATTTTTTCAAAGCACAGGAGTGAAAATTAGCCTGCATCCAAATAATAATAAATAGTCTGTAAAATTATTTGGATGCGGCCTAATTTTCACTCTTGTGCGTCAAAAATTAAGTAAAAACAGTATCTGTGGAAAAAAAATGACACATATCGCTAGCAACGTCAAATTTTCAGTATATGAACTGGTTTGGGGCATTTTTTCTGTTTTTATGTTATGTTACATTTGGGACACATCAGAGATAGGCTGATGGCACCCACTATGGTGTTGATGGTGTATGTTCACATGTGAGACATCATACTGCAGCGGACCATGACCCGCTACTTCCTTAACAGTATTTTGACGGTTGGCTGACGCACTAGATGGCCATATGTGTGGCCTACATATATGTATTGCACAATTTGGGCATGTTTGGCATCAGGAGAGGATAGCAATGTGACACACATATGTACAATACCTCAATACCTATGGCTCAATGTGTGTGGAGTGGCAACTAATGTATTTGTTGACCAAGTGTGAGTGCATCACATGATGCATTATTGGACATATGCCTGTATGAATGGGGTAACAGCTTCCTATGTTGGTGAATCCCACAGTGAGTCAGACACATGCATAGCGGAAGTGGGTACCATGTAGTTGGCCCAGACAGCCAAAGGTGAACCACAAATGTAATATGACGCCACAGTTGAGGTCATATAACTGTGCCACAACTCTCCAGTGGCTGTGGTGGACCAGCAGACGAGGCAGCACTTGTCCACATATTTCCAGTGATCAATTGCACAGAGGTGTCTTGTTCATGTGTGTGGTCCAATGTTGAGCCTGTATATTTTTTGTGGTGTAATTTGTCACAGTTAGGTCCAGGTCTCATCATGAGTCAGTGGCAGCTATTCCAGTATCTACTGGGTATCCTTTGTTGATCAATGTGAGTAAAGTGGATGTGGACATAAGAACCTACATGGGGATGGTCCCACCCTGTCACTGAAGACGTGTAATGAGACAGTCAACATGGCAACCTTGGTGTGCTGAATGAGATAATGTTTCAGGTGTCATGTTCCGGCAGGTGTCATTTCAACATTTGTACACAGGTTAGCCTCTGCAATTCCCACTGCATCTGGGACCATCATAGCCTCTGTGCTGATTATTCTCGCAGCTATTCACCACACACGGCCCATCAAAATGTTGTGAGCAATGTCATTCTGTGTGTGAACTGTCAGGGTCCTGACATGTGTGGATTTTTCATGGACATTATCAGAGGTTGTTGGTTCTGCTGAAGGCCCCATACCCAATCCCTGCATACGGCCCTGGGACACTGTCACACTTTGTCATTCATGCATAAATGAGACCCAGACAAGGGATGGGCCATGAATTTTGGTATTCACAGGGGATTTAACAAATATGGTACAATTAAAAGGCAGATGATGCTATACAATGTATTTGGGTATGCATTGATGAAGCACATGCCCACATACCCTCTGAGGAATGAGAGGTTTGCTAACGCAAGTGTGGTATATATGTAGCCACAGGGAAACTTTAGGGTGACGCACAGACAGATGCCAGTCAGGCTGACAGGATGCAGGGTGAATCAGGATCCAGCAATTAAAAAAATTACATAATCAGTGGTCTGACTAAGACTGTTTGGAGGATGAACTAGACAGTTGACATGTAAAACTGTGTATGTCCTGTGTTTTTGAAGGTGACAAATGAACCCAAGGGCTGTGTTACACGGCTTAATTAGTAGCAATGCTTAACGGTGTATTTGACAAATGGCAACTCCTATGCTGTTCCAGGCATCAGCAGGGCCAGTACTTGTTGAAATGGGTGGTGTGCATGGAGGTTATCACAGGTGTGGGCTGCATCAAATTCTTACAAGTCCTGTAGGTGAGATTTGCATTCTAATGGGCAACAGACATTTTCATACAGGAAGCAATCTACAGGTGCTAACAGGGCTTGAAAACGAGAAGCCAGTGTATTAATTGACCTGACGTCCATGTATACCATAGGAAAGGGTGTAGCACACAGGATTACTATTGTTTGTCTGTGTGTGTAGAGGAGGGAATATCAGGGTACACATCTTACTATTCCAGGGACCTCTTCAGACAAGTGGGTTGTGACCAGGTGCAAGGGTGTGTCAGGAGTTAGGAAATGGGCGGACATGTACATGGAATGTCATGTGCGCAATGCTGCTCATATGTGTGGCACTTGTGCTGTCTATGTTCTGCTTCTAAGGAACTCTGGTCACAGATAGTCCTTGCAAAGATTGGATGCAGTTGGATTTACTGCTGTCAAGGGTCTGGTCATACATTCCTGTTACTGATGCAAAAGCACATCAACTGCCTCATGTATGAGGCTTGTTTTCCCCTTATTGAGTGATGGTGTCTTAGTTGTGAGCCATATGCTGCGATGAACCATGTTTCCAACATGTATGTGTGAAATAGGTGTGGTCCTCTGCTATTGCCTTTCAAAGGTGAAATGTACAGGATATATGTCATTTACTGTGTGTGTGTATGTGACCGTTGTATGGTACACATCAGATTTGCTCTGGGATTATCAGTGTACTATTCGGTATATCAGCAATGCTCCATGAGGCAACACTCTTACTCTGATAGTTAGAGATAAAGGTGTGCAAAAATGAATAGCCAAACAATGATATGGTGATTATTATAGGTGTTTATTTCAATTAGTTAATAAAGTGGTGATTATATTTAAAAGAAATTGTTCACGATATGTTGCCGCCTACGTAAAGCAGCGACCCTGTTTTGTTGTTCCCCCTCATGTTGCAGGCCACCATCATCCTCTTCCTCCTCTTCAGGCATGTGTGGCTCGGGTTCCAGGAGGGGAATGTTCCTTTTTATGCAAATGTTGTGCAGAATAGCACATGTTAGGATGATCTTACAGACCATTTCCGGGGAATATAGGAGGCTACCACCAGTGATGTCGAGGTACCGGAACCTCGACTTGAGGATGCCGAAGGTCCTCTCGACTATGGTGCGTGCCCTCCTATGTGCGTCATTGTAGGCACGCTCTGCTGCAGTACTCTGGTTGCCAATAGGTGTCATTATCCATGGCTGGATGCCATACCCCTGATCAGCTGCAAGAGAAAATGAATGGGATCATGTTGATGTAGCTAGCCCCATTGAAATCACCTTTCATGGCAGTAGTTGTCTTGTGTTGTCTGTGACTCTTTTGTGTTATTATGTCGCATCCTAGGCTAGTAGGATGTACCATCTGCATCGGGTTGTTTCCTTGGCTGAACGAGTGTTTGGCTGTTGACCGGTTGTCAGCAGTATGTTTTGGGATTTGCAGTACAGTGTCCCCTCCCTAGCATTGTGACTTGTGATACTGGTGTCCCTGTGTCTTCACTGGGGGTGAGATGATAGTTCCATACACAGGTTAAAATTGACAGTGGTGGTAATATGTTAGCATCTATGTACCCTGGACATCCCATACCTTTAGACTTATGCAATGGATTAATGTAAACATTATTGAGACGCTTACAATTTGCAAGGTGACATTTAGGCAAACCACTCCAAACGTTGTGATCATTGACGTCTTAACATTAGGCTGTACAGTAATTTCAGATGTGTGACAGGTTCAATGGTGACCTAAGAAACATGGCTAACGGTGTGACAACCTCAGTGTGTTCCTGTCGACATGTTGCTGTTGTGGTGTATGTGTCCTAGAGGGTTGCTGTGCAGTGTGTATATAAGTAGGTTTTTGTACTTACCAACAAGTAGTCCATTGCCATACCGTCCATCCTGGAAGTGTTCATTGATGGTGCAGTGACGAAGATGAATGAGTCATGGACACTCCCAGGATATTTAGCCACGATGTTGGTGAACAATCCTTGGTGATCGACAATGGCCCGCACATTGATGGAATGTGTGTGCTTCCTGTTGCGGTAGAGGTGTTCAGTTGCAGCAGGTGGCACAAGGCGTACATGTGTGCAGTCGATTGCACCAAGGACGTGTGGGAAGCCACTAATGAGGTAGAACCCCTGTTTTGTTTCCTGCTGCTTCTGCAGTGTGTTAGGGAAGCAGATGTGGCGGGGTGTGAGTCCAATGATGGCATCCAGTACTTTGGGCAAAAAGGCAGAGAATGATGGCTGTGATATTCCGGCAACCAGGGCACCAATGGTTTGAAAAGAGCCTCTTGCCAGCATGTGAAGTACGGCAAGCAGCTTGGTTTCTGTTGGGATGGTGCGGGGTGTCAGCAAGGTGGGTGCCAACTGTGGCTCTATGTTTCGCAGCAGCTGCTGAATGGCCTGCCAGTTCAACCTGTACCTCTGGATGATGTCATGTTCCCTGAGGCCATGAAGGGTTGCTCTGGGGCGGAATATCCTCTCCTGCCTTCTGCGCTGCCTTTTGGGTCCCTACTGGTGTTGTGGTAGCTGCTGTTGTTGCTGCTGGTCTCTGCGTCTGCGTGCACGCTGGATAAGAATCACCTCCATGTCTCCCTTTTGCTGCTCTGCTGCTCTGCTGTTGCTTCTGTGTATTCTGATTAAATACAGGTGTGTTTACCCCATTTTAACGCCTGCCCTGACCCAGTTTTTGACGCATGTTCGGCGCAGACGGAGTATAAATATGCTCCTTAAACAAAACACTAGCAACCAGGAAGAGGGGACATAGTACTTGGGCACTCACAGTGAATCCACATAGTAAAAGAAAAACATAGCAGGTAAGGAACGGTGCTCCTGGCAAGAGGATCTTCCCTTGTCCTCTAGAGTTTCCAAGGAAACTGAACATAGATAAGTCGAAAGTCAGGGCACTCATGAGTCAGAAACAATTTTGTTAAAGGTGTTTAGAGTCCATATTGTACTAGTAAAGAATTACGTTGTAAGACCGGGAATCATGAAAACAGGAACCTTCCATTTATTCTTGAAAGATAAGTTACATCACAGTGATAGGAAACAATCCTTAAGGTCAGCACATATGTGACCATAACTGCCGATAGGTGGTCATGTAGCAACAAACGCCAACACGTGTTTCGTCTTATGAGAGATAAGTCTCAAAGACTTCATCAGGGCTGGAATAAACAAAAATAATGTCTAAAATACGTGGTATAGTAACTTCTGATTCATTAGATACAATGAGTGACAACAACAAGTCACTCCCACCGTGATGTTTGTGTCATTGAAAGCCATGCAATAAGTGACATGTGTGATATACGCAAAGAGAAAGAAAAAGAAAAGTTTATTTTGGTACAGGTGTTGTCAAGAGAGAATCATACTACGTGTAAAAGAGAAAGGAAAAAGGAGGTCATATGCTGTATTAGCCTTTGTTTTTATTCTTGATGTTACTAGCAGTGCTCTCGATGTATTGCACTTCCATAAAAAGTGACCTCCTTTTTCCTTTCTCTTTTACACGTAGTATGATTCTCTCTTGACAACACCTGTACCAAAATAAACTTTTCTTTTTCTTTGCGTATATCACACATGTCACTTATTGCATGGCTTTCAATGACACAAACATCACAGTGGGAGTGACTTGTTGTTGTCACTCATTGTATCTAATGAATCAGAAGTTACTATACCACGTATTTTAGACATTATTTTTGTTTATTCCAGCCCTGATGAAGTCTTTGAGACTTATCTCTCATAAGACGAAACACGTGTTGGCGTTTGTTGCTACATGACCACCTATCGGCTGTTATGGTCACATATGTGCTGACCTTAAGGATTGTTTCCTATCACTGTGATGTAACTTATCTTTCAAGAATAAATGGAAGGTTCCTGTTTTCATGATTCCCGGTCTTACAACGTAATTCTTTACTAGTACAATATGGACTCTAAACACCTTTAACAAAATTGTTTCTGACTCATGAGTGCCCTGACTTTCGACTTATCTATAAATATGCCCCTTAGTGTGGTAAAGTTACAGCAAATATTTGTGAATATCAACTTTGTGGTTGTTTACTAGATCTGTATTAGACACTGCCACGGCACTCCCATAAGACCTTCCATTTCCCCAATCCTGCCTATCCTTCTGAATACAAACACATCTTCACCTGTATTGGATTTATGCTGTTGAATTGCGATATCGGCAACGTGTTTTTCTATATGAAGGAGACACTTGAATTGGAACATTTTTGTGAATAAACCCCAGTGTCGTGGGTTCTTTCAATAATATGATAAGAAAAGGAAAACGAGGAAAGCAATCCGACATAATATGCAAATCAAAGGATACATTAGTTGGGATGATTTGTGCAACCCTTTATTTGGGAATTTAACCCTGGAATTATGGCATGAGCAGAAATAACGGTTTTCACTTTTTTCAGCTATACCGTGTGGGATTATTCTGTTCCTCCCAGGGCAATTTCCTGATGTTTGTTCATCACGCTTTTTTTTCAAACTTTTTTTTAATAATGTATTTTCAAGGCAGGAAGCAGGACTTTGCCTTTACTTGCTCCATTTATTTGACCAATTTTCCTTTGTAGATTTTTTTTCTTTGTACGTTTGGGTGCTTTAGCTTAATTGTATTTCATCCTACTCCCTACATATGTGTGTGCTTGGGGGGGTTCTATTTTCTTTACATATTTCTTCTGAAAAACATGTTTCCACTTTCTCTATTTTATTTTTCACTGGTCCTTTCTTGTCTGTTTTATCGCTTCACTTAAAAGATCTTGTAAACTACCTATGTAGATCTAGATATAAACACAGCTGTCACACACTTTTGTTTATTATTATCCCATAAAATCTGTTTTCTTTCTTATCTTCCTTTTCCAAATTCATTCGAAAGGCTTTTTATTACTTATTTGCTGCCGGTCTCAAGGATCATATAGATCCTGGTGATCAAGTTAAAATGGAAGGTGTTGCAATGTCACCTTTTCTGCTTTTTGTTATGGGCGAGCACAAAGTGCTCCGTCCATTCTGTAATCTCTCTTGAGCTTGAAACCACGCCCATGCTACGTCAGTCACTTACATTGGTTCGTGGGCTTGCCTTTTAAAATCCGCTTGCTTTCATTTGTGAAAGGCATGCATACGTCATGCCTTTCCGGTGTTTAGCCCACCTACACAGCACCAGTAAAGTACCAAAAACAAACGAGGCTCGATGTTTTCAGTCTGGAGTCTGGACTACTTTATCTGTTTATTTTCCACGCAGCGCGATCGCGCTGCATTTTACATAGCGCAATCGGGCAGCCTTTTTTTTTTGCTTTACAACGCTAATAGCTTTAACTCGAACAAATGCGAGACCCGTTGCATTGAAAATGCTTGTTAGTATTAGGACCCAATTGGTGTATTTATCTTTCCAGTAAGTCTATTGTGCATTTGTGAAGAAATTAAAGCAGTGGCATAGAAGGTAATTGTTATATGTAGTTGCAGTGCGTATTTTCACCACTCACATATATGTGCTTCCAGGTAGCGAGGCTCCTCTGCTATAGTGGAGGAGCGTTGCACCCCACGCCACCAGCAGCTGCAAAACTTTAAAAATAAAACAATAATAAACAATGAGCCAGATTTACAAAAAAGTTGTGCGTGCATCGCCAAAATTGGCAGCGCTGTGGTGCGTCACTTTAGAAATGCAGGACTCCACCGTATTTATTAGAATGCGGCACAGCCCTGCGTTTTCCCCGGTGCTGGTGCTAAATCTAGCTGCCAGCGCCAACACAGGCATCTTTGCACCATCATGCAAGGAAGTCTGCATTGAGAGGTTTGATTGTTTTGTGCAGGAAACTGTCTCTTCTTGCACATAATCACTAATGGCGATTTGGCACTCCTGTGTGTGCTGCATGATGCAGAACAGACAGGAGTACCAAAGTGTAATTTTGAAAGATTGTTTATGTGCAGGAAGGGACACCTTCACACAAATAAAGTCATTTCTGCAATGTTGCTCTTTCTATGTGTGCTGCAGAATGCAGCACACATACAAAACGCAAAAAACGAGGAGGAATAAAATAATTCCTCCTCGTTGCACCTTGCTAACACCACCAATGGGTGGTGCTGGCTCAGGTTTATGAAAATACGTACATCTGGGGCAGCGTCAAAATGCAATGGGTGTTGCTGTGGCATGCCCACAGCAACACCCATTGCACGCCCCTTCCACGCAAAGTGCTGCGTGTGAAGGCGCCATATTTACAAGGTGGTGTTAAGCCACAAAAAGTGGCTTAACGTCACTTTGTAAATATGGCGCAGGGCAAAGTGCCAGGTCCGGTGGCGCTAAGGGCTCATAAATATGCCCTAATGTTTATTATTGTTTTATTTTTAAAGGGGTGGGCCATGAGAGATGACAGGCACTGGAGGGAGTGGTGTGCACTCCCCTCAGTGCACGTGTGTTTGGCCTGCCATCTCGGAACAGCCGAACACACATGCCCACTGTGCTCTCTCCAACCTGGCATGGTGTTACCAGGTTGGAGGCAGCCGGCCCAGCCTCCCTGTCTGCCTGAGAGCACGCAGCCAGGGCGCTCAGGCCAATCCTAATGCTGCTCTCATGCATGAGATCAGCATTAGGATTGGCCACAGGGCAGTCTGGGAGTCTGTGCCTGGGAGCCTGCAATCCAGTGGAGACCCGAGGAGCGGCGGTGCGGCAGGTTCAAGGTAAGATTGTTTTTTTAAAATGTATTTTATTTTGCTCACTCCCCCCCACCCAACCACTTTGCTCCGCTGCTAGCCGCAACTGCTTCCATGTATCATCATTGTTTCATTTTTTTGTGGCTGGGCTGCATTTTAAAAGCACACCAGTGATGCATGGCTGGGAAAAGTGAATGTACTATGTAAAAAAACATTTTATCTATTAGACCTGTTTGCCGTAAATTGTGCTTTGTAAGCCGACAGGACCATGTGCAAAGTATAAAAAATGTGGTATAGCTAAACACTGGGAACAGTATACCCTTACAGTGAGCAATTGTCCAAAAGCTATTTTTTACTGAGAAGCTTACGCTGCACATAATTTGATGGTGACGTTTTTTTTGTTAACTTCAGTGGGAAAACAACTTTAAGAAACTATGGGGCATATTTAAGAAAAGTGGCGCTGCACACTGTGCAGCGCCACTTTTCTTGCGCCCACTTAGCACCCCCTAATGCCACCATGTCAGTGCCATAATTAAAATATGGCGCACCATAGAGGTAGTAAGGGGACTAGCTTTAGACTTTTTTACGCTAATCCGGAGATTTGCAGAATAAGGGCCAGATGTAGCAAAGGGTTTTTCCCATTCTGTGTTAATGGGAAAATGTGTGCGTACATATGGCCCTTAGTGTCAAAAATGTTGATGCTAATCCTGTATAGCTCATTGAGGCCCATTGTAATCAATGGCGTGCCTCCTTTTAGCGTTAAAAGTGCCAAAAAAAATGACACACAGGAATCTGTTAGATTTCTTTGCACACTTTTTTGGCCCCTCTAACTGGGGAACGCCCCCTTTGCATACATCAAGCCTGTTGCAGGCATAATGTAGCGCAAAGGTTTACAAAGTGGCGCAATGCATGCATTGCGCCACTTTGTAAATATGGCATGAGGATTTTGGCCTCGTTGGGCCACACTAGCGTCATAAAAAATTAAGCTAATGTGGTGCAAAGTTTGCTTCGGGCTTATAAATATGCCCCTAAATGCCTCTACTGGGCTACAGCTCTCACTGTTTCATCCACTAACGTAGTACTACAAAACATGTCTCAGGCCAGTCATTGCAGCCTGTTGAGCAGTTTAAAGCTGCCATTTCAGTATGTCAAAATAAACCTTTTGCCATGCCTAAACCTTATTTTTTAATACTTACGTGTCACCCCTAAGGTAGGCTGTAAATGCCCAAAGGGCGGAGTGCATGGTATTTTAAAAAGTAGGACATGTATACTTAAGTTTTAATAGTCCTGTCAGTGAAAAACCTCCAAAGTTGTTTTTTGCAGTTACAAGGCCAGCTGTCTAATAAAAAAGCACTGGGTTACATTATAACTCTCTATAATGTATACTTTCAGTTTGGAACTAGCTAGAAAATGACTCAAGGATTTATTGTAATAGGAATTAAAAATCTAACCTAATGGTCATGACAGGGCATCACATGCCTCGGAAGCAGTACCAACTCCTCAGTTTTGAGTTTGGGATTTCCAGGGATTCTGAGTGGCTATATGAGGGGAAGGGTTTTAGGGAGGATAGATAATGTGAGGAAGGGAGACCTGGACAGAAAGAATTGAAGCCAGAAGTTCCTTAGGTTTTGTAGATAATTCCAAAAACATAATCACATCTTATATTGAAATAGAATGATAGCTTCTCAAAATCTATATAATGAGTCACTGGTCAGAGAAGCCTTTAGCTAGTAGAGCCATTAATTAGCCTATATCATGAGAAGCACTGTTTGTGTACCCTGGAGCGCAGCTGATTGGGATTCACACTAATGCAGAAAATAAATACATGCACACTGATTTACAAGAATCTGACGCATTGGCCTGATTTCTTGCCCTGCCCTGCGATCCCCTAACAATGCCATGGATGCGCTGTATTTACAATACAGAGCTCCATGGAGTACATTTTCACAGATATGTCAGAAATCCTGATGCACCTGTTGATGCTCAACGCACGCACTGCTGAACTAGCGTAAAAAAAAATGACGCTACTCCGGCAATGCAAGGAGGCCTCCATAAAGAAAAGCCCTGTGTTAATTTTACTCCTTCAACCAATAACCCCATTCTTACATTGGCGTTCAGTGTAGGATTCAGTACTTTATTTGCAGTGCCACTAAGTGATTGTGTAATATCAAAAATCCCTTGTTATAATCTGACATCAAGGTATTTTTTATTCTTAAATTCTCTTCATTATTAATTTGGATTTTTTCAATTTTTCAAATCTATGCTTTGTACCTATGATTTTTTGTAAGGATAAAGTTTAGAGCTGCCATTTTGACCTAACAAAATAAAGCTATCGCCAGGCCTACAGGAGGAAAAGGCAGAAGCTGAGTGGGCGCTGGAGGAAAAGAAAATGTTGCTGCCCCATCAGATGAGCCACAAAGTGAGATCAGTGAAGAGGGTGGCAGAGGCACAGAAGCACCTAGAGGAGGTAAAAGGACCCCCATTGCCAAAGCCTGGTGCATAGCTTTGTGATAGGGGATAACATTGAAAAGTGGTTTGGCCCTGGGAATACATAGAGATCCCGAGAAAGACAGGGGGCAAATCTCTGGAAGCATATGTATAGGACATTGGGTTTTCAAGCAACAACCACAATCCTTGTCAGGGTGAACCCCAAAAGTTACTAAATTAACCTGTGCTTAACCACCTGGTAGCTTGGCACACAAACAGCATGTCGTAACTTAGAGGCAAAGTATAAAGTACTTATTTAGCATACATAAAGTAATAATGTGAAAACACAACAGACATTTTCTCACCAAATTAGAAAAATAGATTATGTTTTAATACATAATTTGAGACCAAAAAAACAAAAATTCAATCAGTAGAACTACCGATATTGAATTTTAAGGCTCATATTTATACTTTTTTTAGTATTGTATTTTGTAAGTTTGCGCCGCTTTAGCGTCAAAAAGTGATGCAAATGCGGCACAAAAAAAGTATAAATATGGGCCTAAATGTTTAGATGAAAGTAGCACCAAGAGGTGCAAAGCTCCAGATGAGGGTATCTGGTCACACTGGACCAGGAGAAAGTCACAAGCTCAGGCCAACCGGGAAGGAGTGCAGGTCGGGCACAGGACCAAGCTTGGCAAGCTTGCAACTAGCAAGGTACTTGGTCTCATCATACGTTGAATGCATGTTTGGTAATGGAGTCACTTGTAATAGACTTTTCATACTTTTGGTTTAATTTCTTATTGCATATTACCATACATAATCATGCATGTTGCACGGGCATGTCTGAGTTAGACTCTGTTGATGTTGGAGGTTCTTTTGATTCAACCAGCACATTATGGCCATACAAACTATTGTTGCCCTTCTAATATACACTAGGTTTTTTAGCACTGTATGCATTTCACCAGATATGTGTTGTAATCCTCTGGTAATTGACAAAGAATACCTTTAGGATGAGGTACTATCATATTATCACTTATGGTTGGATCTTTAATTTTGTTATTTTTGGAAAACCAAAAGGAGCCGTGTCATTCTTGTATCTTTGTCATGTCTGGAATTGCCGCCCTCTTGTTCATGGAATGCTTACTCTCTACAGATTAATGCTTAAGTATTGTTTTAACTATTTACTCTAGCTACCACTGACAAAGGGTGTAAGCACCCGAAATGCATTGGGTCTCAACAACAGAACTACTATGTTAATACTAGTCTCCGTTAAGCTGTATATTAATAGCACATCAAATGTGAAACAACAGTTGCATAATACTTCAATAAAAAACGAATTATGAGAATTTATCATGTCATGAATAAATGATGCATGATAGTATGTGGAATTTTCGTTTAATTTACTGAATCTCTAAATATTGTACATGGTTTTCTAGTTTGACTCAAAAATAAACCTATTGCCAGGCCTAAACCTAACTTTCCAACACTTACAAATCATCTCTGTGGTGGGCACTAAACACCCATTGAGCAGGGTGTATTGAATTATAAACAGTAGGGCATGTATACTTAAGCTTTACATGTCCTGGCAGGGCAAAAACCTCCAATGTCGTTTTTCGCTGCAGCAAGACTGGTTCTCCCGTAGAAAAGCACTGACTTACATCATAACTACTTTTAATGCATGACTTCAGTTTGGGACTAGCTAGAAAAATTAATTCACAAACTCATTGTAATATGCAACCTAATGGCCAACTCGGATTTTAGATCATTATTTTGAATAGGTCACTTTTAGAAAGCTGGCATTTTCCTGCATAAGCCAAATGTACCTTTCTGCCAGTGCCCACGTCCATCTAACTGTTAATGGCTCTTCTCTGGTGTGAAGTGTACTCCTCCAAAACAATGGACAAAGGGCCTTGATGTGGGGATGTGAGAGTCTTTTTGACACAATGACTGAAGAGGAGATGTGCCCCTGCCCTGATTATACTTCAAAGGGGCCAGCCCTGGCCCACACAGAAGAACCAGGCTTGCCTTTACCTTTGTTTCACTGGCCAGATGGGAGCCAAACCCAAAGGAAAGGGAGGAACTGACCACAGCCAGTGCTAGAGTTAAGCAAAGAGGGGTCTACCAATCACAGGCTGGCACTGGACATAAACTGACATCCCCAGCATCTGAAACAAGAACACTCCTGGAACTGTGAAGACTCAGATGGAGGACTTCCCTCCTTCCTGAAGCCTAAAGTAAGACTGGACCTGCTTGCCTTGAACCCAGGACAGCAGAAGTGACTCTGAGGGTCAGTTACCTAAACTCCTGTGTGAACTACAGGGCTACAAGTTCCAGGAGCCTTTCCCGCTTGCCAGCTGGCCAAACCCAACTGGGCTTGACCTGGTACCCTCTGCTAACCTCAGTTGGAGAGAGTCCTGAACCCCAAGTATAGTTCTCAAGTTCCTGGACCCTTGGCTGGAATCAGATTGCACTACTCCCTGCCTAACTGAAGGTTTCATTGGATCTGATGCCAAGCCCCAGAGACCTCCACAGAGCTGTGCAGCCCCTCACCAAAGGTGTCACCGGATTGAATGCCAAGTGGCACGGAGCCCCAAAGAGCTGTGCCATGCAGCTCCTCACTGGAAGCCTAACCCAATTCAACACAGAGTGACACCTGGCCCTGTAGAGCTGTACCCAAAAGCTTCAATGGAACCAGGAGCATGCACCACAGAGCCCCGCAGAGCTGTGCCTGGTCCACTTGATCTGACATGGAGCAACGCAGAGCCTCTCAGCACTGTCCTTGCATCAAAGTCAGTAGGTAACACTTCCAGCAGGGCGTACATGGCCCTGTATCCATAACTTGTGACTTGTTTCAGACTAGTGCAACCAGATATCCCAAGTTGGAGCTTCAAGCCTTTTTGGCACTATTTTGAACATTGTCATTTAGAAAATTCATAACTCCCTTTCTGCTGATTGTACTTTTTTTATCAAGCAAATATAGCTGTGATGGTTAAACAAGAAAAAGCATTGAATATAGATTTTACAGTGTTGGGTAGATGAAACAGACATACAGAAAAAAAAGACAACCGTACAATATTGGAAACCGTTTTCTGATGTATTATCCAGACAGCTTATCTTATTGTGAAGCAGAAAATACCTTAGAGTGTTCATTTTAGCATCCTGTAGCACCATATCCGAATGTTGCACTTCAGGAATCGATACCCATTTACCCTTAAACTTATGAACTGCAGCTCTTCGTTGAGCATATAGTTTTTCCTTAAAGCGTACAGCTTTCATTTTCACCTCCCAAGCCACATATGATAGACGAAAAGGCGATCTCCGGGCTTGTAGGATTTAAGATTTGGCAATCAGCGATGCTATAAATAAGATCTGTTTCGTCCGAATAGTTAGCTCATGGTGACAGGAGGTGCCGAACAGGGCTCCCATAGAGTCAGGGATGAGTACGACCCGCACCTCCGAGCTAATCCACTGGAAAATTCTATCCCAGTACTCTACAAGCTTGGGACAGGTGAAACATAAATGGAGCCAGTCACCTTGAGTATTATTGCATCGGGGACAAAAACTGGAAGTGGCCGGGTATGCTTTTTTGATTTGTGCTGGAGTGAAATATAACATCCATTTTGAAAAAAAGCCACTCTAAAATTTGCCCCCCTTATTGCCTTATAAGATATACTATTAAGGTTCCTCCATGTTTGTGGGCCTATTTTGCACCCGGTGGTGTTTTCGATCTTTGTCAGAAAACGAGAGACTATTCGAGATGCCTCCTGGGAGCTCAGAATCCAGTACCAATTACCTGAGATTAAAGGAGGAGATAGGTCAACAATTGGGAAGCGTGAGAGCAGAAAATGCCAATCTGAAGATGAGGAAATCTAAGAGTATCTGGAATAGGTACTCTGCCATGACATTATGCCCGGGTCTTGATTTGGTTAACTATTATAAAATCAGAGAATCTAGTAAACCCCAGCCTTGCCCATTGATTAACATGAGATGTAATCAACTTTAGCCCCATCATCCCTGAATCAACAAGTAAAACTGCTGGGTGGAAAGTGGGGACTTGATATTTCTCTAGAAATTGTGAGAGCCTAGCACAAATTAAAGTAGGAACTTTGTATCTAGTAAGTTTGGGCTGTCCTGGAAACTTAAGAAATGGTGTAAGCTGAAAACTGTACTCTGCTAGCATAGATTTAAAATAAAAATTAAGGTTTGGAGATAAAGCAGCTCTGGTGCCCCAATCCATAAGAACAGCCTCATAAAACATCCTAAAATGCGGCAGAGATAGCCCTCCATCTTTGACAGAAAGAGATAAAATTTCAAGCTGCGCCTGTGGTTTTCTGTTGGCCCATATAAACTGACGAATCATCATATCAAGATCTTTAAAGAATTTTTTAGGGATTTTCATAATCACACTGGAAAAAAAAGAAAAAAAAGTAAGAATCATCATTTTGACCAATACCACATGTCCAATTGACAGTGAAGAAGCTTGCCAATTTTTCAATAATCCTCGTGCTTTTTTAAAGGATCCGAAAAGTTATGAGATACATATATACCTAAATATCTAATGGGACGAGAGAGATGCATATCAAAAGGAAGAATATTATCGGTGGTATTAATAGCGGAACTACCAATTTAGAGAGATTAATCCTATATCCCCCTAGATCTGGAAAAACCTTCATTATTGCGAAAGCCCTATCGATATTTGCAGGCTCCGCTGAGAGATAAAGAAACATATCGTCAGCAAACAGTTTCAATTTGGGGCCCTGCAGAATGGGAGGGAGAATAGAATTATCTTGGCACAGTGTTGCAGCTAGAGGCTCAATAAACAGTGCGAAGAGCACCGGAGGAAGGGGACATCCCTGACACGTGCCTCGATTAACTTGTAAAGCTCCTGCTATACGCGTATTAACC
Organism: Pleurodeles waltl; assembly: GCF_031143425.1. Taxonomy (NCBI): domain Eukaryota; kingdom Metazoa; phylum Chordata; class Amphibia; order Caudata; family Salamandridae; genus Pleurodeles; species Pleurodeles waltl. Next base: position 1,379,757,378 of record NC_090447.1, on the reverse strand, counting down.
AAGATTTTAGCATTGGCCTTAGAATACAAAATTCACAGTACCTGGATGAACTGTCTGGGAAAATTCAACTTTGCCAGGATCCTAAAAAGCACCTCCCATTGAACTAAATCAAATGTTTTCTCAGCATCCAGCATTATAATGGCAGCCGGTTTGTTACTGCTGGAATAATAATCAATAGCCTGAATTAGGAAGTTAGAATGGTCGCCAGCAGCCTTCCCGGCAGAAAGCCACACTGATCTTCATGAATTAAGCCTTGTGCTACTAAGGCTGTTCTTTGTGCCATGGTCTTTGCTAAAAGCTTATAATCGAAATTAAGTAAGCTAATCGGACGATAAGAGTCGGGTTTTTGATATGGTCTATCTTTTTTTAGAAAACTATTACGGTGGCCCTTGTAAAAGATGCTGGAATCTCTGCCCCCTGGAGAATATTGTTGAAAAGAGAAACTAAACACCCAGCTAGCTGACCTACAAAAGCTTTGTAGACTTCAGCCGGGTGGCCATCTTCCCCACAAGCCTTCCCTTTCGATGAAGCCGTAATTGCCTCCTTAACTTTAAGAAATGAGATAGGTGATCCGAGTTTTGCCCGAGATGTCTCACCTAGTACTGGTAAGTTCAACGCATCAAGGTATTGATTGATCTGCTAGACACTGGTTGGAAGAGAGGAAGTATAGATTTTTGAGTAATGGGATAAAAAGACCCTTTCAATATCTTCAGGATGATTGACATGTATACTTTGTCCCTCATCAAAAATAGTTTTAAAAACATCTTTGTTAGATTTCATTTTTTTCACAGACCCGGACAAAAATTTACCCACGTTTGCTCTCTTCATAGAATCTCTGAGAGCTTGTATGTTGATTAACTATCTCACAAGATTTAAAGTAGTCCCTTAATTTAGCCTGTGCCTCACTCAATCTTATGGTTGCCTCTGAATCATGAGAAGTCTGGAGGGCTCTTTGTGCTTGATTAAGCGCTTGTTGAAGCTCTTTTACCTTTTCCTTAGCTAGTTTGGCCATATAAGAGTTGAAAGATATTGTTTGCTCTCTTATGTGGGCCTTAAGTGCTCCCAGAATGGAGAATAAGGAAGCAGAGTCTTTGTTGATCTTTAAAAAATCGGTAACCAGAGCTTTAAGAATCTGTATCCATCTTTCATCTGCCAAGAGAGATTTATCGCGCATCTCACCAGGCAAGTTAACAATAGCCTGGGGAGCTGAGTGATCCGAGAAAGGATTGGCAAGAATAGAAGTTCCGCTTCTCACCAAAAAAAAAACTAAATTAGTATAAAATCAATTCTAGAAGCTGTATTATATTTTTTCGAAAAACAGGTGAATTCATAATTCTGAGGGTGGTCGGCCCTCTATGCATCTACTATTGCTAAATCAGAGATGATCTTACCCAGCCACCAGGAGACTCTAGGTTTATTCTGCATTTTGTGGTTCACCCTGACAGAGATTGTGATTATTATTTTGGGTGGTTTCCCAACCCCTTCCACCAGCAATACAGTTTTTTACAGTAAGTCATTCAAAAGTCCCATTATTTATGTTGACCCCTTCCTCTATTATAAGAATTAGTAATTCCCTCCTCTGTTATCAGAATTAGTAATGGGTCCACTGCCAATGTGTCACTTATGGTATGGCAGGGCCAGAATGCTGCCATAAGAGAACCCACAGCCCTAGGTGCCCACCCACATGTGAAGAATTACCTCCAATATTGCAGGGCCAACATGTTGGTATGGGTGTCCCACTTATGCCAAGAACTATGTTAAGGAGGCCAGTGCCACATTTTTGCCATGGATTCACTCCATACACCATGGGTGCCCCGGTGTGTCACAAATTGCCTTGAGTATTCCAGGGCCAGCATTTTGCCATTGGTATCATCCAAAATATATACAAAACTACTGCTAGAATACCATGACCAGCATATCGCAATTGTATAAGCCACATGTGATGGAAAGAATTTGCGTCAATATGGCACCACCAACATTTTGCCATGGGTTCTTCCGTATGGTAAGAATTAACACCAGAATGCCAGGGCCTGCATTTTCCAATGAATACCCCCATACACAATGGCTGTTCTACCTTATGCCAATAATTACATGGGATATAACAGCACCAACATTTTGGCGTGGGTTTCCCAATATACCAACAACTACCTGCAGTACACCACCAGCACCTGCATTTTGCCATGGCTGATCCTCCCAGATGCTGCCCCCTATATGCTACAGATGATCTTCAGTATGCCAGTACACTTGTGAGCATAACACACTCATCACAAGCAGACTCAAACAATCTCACATATTAACTCACACAGAGCACCACTGGAAGCTTTTTTTTTTACTTACCTTGCTTCTTCTGCTGGTGACTACTTCAGAGTAGGGGGGCTCCACTCCTCCATGGTACAAGCAGAGATGGAAACCAATGCTGGAAATAGTAAAAGGCAGGCCAGGATTCCTTTGCTGCAAATGAGGAGTTGAACAGTGCAGCATGGGCAGGATGAAGGCCTGTGTAAAGCCCTTTCCTAGTTTCTGACAGGGATGGGATCTCCACTCTCATCAAAAGCTGGGAAAGGGCTTGGGACTACACCCCTGCTGCAATGTCTGAATGCTGATTAGACAGAGAATCCTATTGATGAGCTCCTTGACAACCTCATTTTAGCAGGTATGCTGTGCTGCCTTAGCATTCTCCTAAAGTCTATGAAAAGTGCTTGTGTGACAGGACTTAGATTAATTATGCCATCAAAAATGTGCGAGCTACACATCCATTTGTGTGGTGTTCTTAAATGACACTCTTGCTTGGGAGATAGATCATGGTTTAACTCGTACACCCTTCCTCCTTCAGTCATAATGAGCTGCATATTGATGAGCTGTGCAATGGCAGTGTTCTTGAGTACACTACAAAACAAGAAGGCATAGCCAAAACACACCATTAGTAAACAAACAGTAGATTGGAAAGATCGATATTAACATAGCATAACATAACAGTCCCAAATAGTTAACATACAACAGTCAATAGGACAATATTGTTTCACATGCTAAGAAATAGTAACAGCACCTTCTTGGGCCAGATGTATCAAACATTTTTGCGATTGCAAACGAATCGCAAAAAAGCACTTTGGTATGTATCAAGTCCAATTTGCGTTTTGGTAACTTGTTACTGAATTGCAATGTGGATTTGCGACTACATACCGATTCGGTATTAGGAAGGGGCATGTCAAGGGCGTCCCTTCCTAATACCGTATCGCAGAGGTATGTATGATAGTTTTGTTACCGTGAATGCGGTCGCAAAAACATTGCAGTTACCATCAATTTCAAAGTGGGGTAACCCATTCGCAAAGGGGAAGGGGTCCAAGGGGAACCCTTCCCCTTTGCGAATGCATGCAAAAACATTTTTAGGCACAGGTAGTGGTCCCACAAACCACTGCCTACTCTTAAAAAAGGAAAAGAAAACTTTTCATTTTTCTTTTTTAAATGCATCTCGTTTTCCTTTAAGGAAAAAGGGCTGAAAAAAAAAAAAAGATTGCTTTATTTAAAAACAATCACAGACCTGGTGGTCTGCTGAGCCCAGCAAGCCACCATCCCTGTGATTGTAGCAATTAGCAATGGGTCGCAAATTGCGACCTACCTCATGAATATTAATGAGGGAGGTCCATTTGTGAGCCCTTGCGAATAGCTATATGAAACTCCTGGAGTTTCATACATTCCAGTAGCGATTACTTAATTGCGATTCGCAAAAAAATCACAATTTTCTAATCGCTATTGGTAATAATTATAGATCTGGCCCCTTATCTCAACACTTTTTTCCTTAATTCCATCACTCAGTTGCGCTAATGCAAACACCCGTAAATGCATGCCCTTAGGCATGCACTGATTCTTTCTATGTCTACCAACCCTGCTTTAAAATAAACACAACGCAAGATTATCTTTGTAAAATATGGCTTTGTTTTATTAAACCAGACTATAAAGAATAAATAGGTATTAATTATAAAGGTAAAAGAGCAGGTTTTTGGAAAGGCTAAGGCGCTATGAATTCATTTACATGCTTGGCTCGGACATCCACCAAAACTGCAGAAAATACCGACTATATAATAAGTGCTACTGCAAAAACATACACATATGTACAGGTCAATGGAGTATACACAAAACACATACACAGATTTATAAACAGTAAGGCCCCGAGTAGAGCTCAGTGGAGAGTTTATTCCATCACAACTTGACAGATATCCCGTCCACCGCATTACAAGTGCCATTAGATATAATGCACTCGTTATAACGCAAAGGTAATATCTGTCTAGATTATGACGGAGTAACCCATCTGCCAAAGTCTAAATCAAGCTCTAAACTTCCCATTATTGTGTTGAGAAGTACTAAGTAAAAAAAGGAAAAAGGCACATCATCTTGGTGCACAGAAAAAACAGCATTGCTGACAACATCGAGAAAATCACAGCTGGCAAAAAAGCAGCAGTTCTATGCATACAAGCAGAAATCTTCAACTTGGAATGTTCTTGTTTGTTGTCAGTAGCCTTACAAAAATACCACTTTGTTAGAAGGCAAAAATAAACACGTCGTATAGACATTGCTCTTTCAAGCACAGAAGGCACGCACTCTTTCTTTTCAGAAAATATAGTTTTTTCTTAATAGCATACATATTTCACAGAAGTATAAATATAACCTAATGCATATGCTTTGTATTTGTTTTTAGAAAATATTTTACAAAGGTTTACAAAACAATTTATTTACATTAACAACCAAAATCTGAAAACAGTTCATGGTAAATACAATACTTATATACAAAAGAGCTGTCGCGACAGGGGCATTTTCTTCTTGTGCTTAAATCAATGTTCAGTTGGTGGAGTGGTTTACTTACTATTTATACTATTCATGGTCTCGTTACGAGTGTCTCATTAATTCTAATGGGATCACTATTGGGAGTTATTAGCCACAACAGGATTAAAAGATCTGTGGGAATACCATGGTGCAAGATTTTTTCACCCAAACTCTTAGTAAGCAAAAACATTTGGAAGAAGCCCCAACCTATGAAAGAAAAAAACAGGAATTTGTGTGGAAACTCAAATCCCTGCATGTTATTCCCCAAAATCTTATAAGCAAACATAATTGGGCCCCCTTTGGAACTACCAATGATCATGGTGTCAATAGTTCTTGTGGCTTAATTCTGAATGTTATGTAAAGGGCTCCCAACACTTTTGCATTCATTTGTCACTGATTACCCTCTACCCACCAACCCTTATACAGTGCTTACATTTGGAAGTTACGAATCCTAGGACTGTATTATATATTTGACAAAGAAAGATAAATCTTTAGTTTCAAACTTTTGGTTACAAAATATAAAAGGAAAGTATTGTTGAGACCACATGCGTATCTGCCACATGCTTCTCTGCCTGCATTATACCATTAATCTTTGGCAGTATTATGGCTGTGTTACTTCGGCTCAACAATAAGGGCTTTCTTACTTGCCAGATTTAAATAGAAGGGAAGTATTATTAGAGCATGTGGAATGTTTGTATGTTGCTACATGTGACCCTTACTTTCAAATTCAGCCTGTGCTGGTGCATATCATTTCACCCTTACATGCTGTGGTGAGGAAAGATAGATTATAAACTTATAATTGATAAAGGGCAAAAAACCCTAACTCTTCCAAAAGAGAGCAGTTGACCCGAACTGCACCCCAACGCATGTTTTAGCCATGGTTGTTTTCATCAAGCGGTGCAGCATATGTTCCTTGAGAGACCCATGTCTGGGCATGCCCGCCCAACTTAGTGAGGCTTATTGAGACAGCCTAAAAGGGATTTGTTGAAATGTTTGACTCTGATTTAACAATTAGGACATTCTTTGGATAACTGGAGAGCATTTTTTTCCATCATGGTCTGGAAGTTTGAGCTGAATTCTCATGTTTGGGTTTAGACCACTATCAATTAGTTTGCTGTCATGTTACCTTGTCTCTAGTGTGCTCCTGATTGTGATGTAACCAGAAACCAATGCTGTCTTGTCAGGCCAATTGCAAACCAAAGGACGCATTTGTGGTCAGTGGGTGCATCAGTGAAAGGTGTCCTATGTGGGAAGAGTTGAGTGTGGGGTATGATGTCCAGTAATGTGCTCTGATTGTATTGCATCATACTTGACACAAAGACTAGACTTTCATGTGCTGCCGAAATGTGTATTAAAATTTGCAGGTAGGACTGCTGTGAATAAAAAATAATTACACTTAAACATTGACTTAATGTTGATGACTATGAGATTCAATTTGAGAGGGTGGACAGTTGTTTGGTCCCTTTCTCGGTGGAGAGGGGCTAAAACTATTGCGTGTAATGCTACCAGGAGAAATCTCACATGTTTATAATCAATTCAAGCATCTAAATCCTTCAGTAATTTACTTGTGTTACCAATCAAAGTTGCATAATGATTAGACATAGCAATGATTCTGTGTTCATTTGATGATGTTGGTGTAAATAAGCCAGAGTGTATTGTACTGATTTAAGGCCACGACTGCAAGAGTGAGGCAGAGAGCCAGGAAGTGTGTGGTGGTGGATGAAAGACGCATCTGATGGAATCGAGACTATGCATCCTTGGTATTCAGCAACCCCTGCATTCTCCAGCACCAGCAGCGAGCCCTCAAAAATGTTGCACTTATTTTGTTTTACAAATAACATATAGAGTAACAGTTGTAGTCATGCAACAGAATGATCAGTCGCCGTGTCCTTGTCTTTTGTTGTACTGCGGATAAAGACCGGGTGTCTTTAGGACCTTTATAAAAAGGGCAAATTATTAAACGAGGATGCAGGAGGATGTACGAAAACATTTCCACCGCACACCCATACAAACAAATAATAGGACATCTAACAAGAAGCAGAATGTGTAAAACAGGTTATACCAGAACACAAAATGGAAAGGCTGGTACAGATTATTAGATTGATACAATTTCAAATGTAAAAACTTATAGCAAAAATAATAGCACAAACAAAAACTGAATAGGTGTTCAGGTTAAGTAATATTGCGTAAGAAGTTGGAAGGACAGTCACAGATTTTGGAGACCAACAGACAGAGCCCATATGGGGAAGAACATTTTGTCCCAGTGTCATATGTTACATTCAGGCGAAGTTCAGTACACTAGATGTTCCATAGTTCTGGATAATAGAACTATATAAACCAATCGCAAATTTCATCCAGTCATTCCAACCATAAGCCCATGCCCTCTCTTAGCTCTGTAGCCCCAACCTGCGCTACAGTTGTATAGGCATGCCACACCTTGGCTGCCAACGAGCTATTCAGCCAGTTAGGCACTTCAAAGTGGATCCATATGATGGCTCAGGGTGATTTGCACCCTTTCTATGAATAGCCATGAGCAATCTAAGTTCTGAGTGTCTTGACCCAGTGACCTACTGCTTTTAGCACAGGATTCTGCTGCATCATAATATCCACTCTGTCGATACGTGGATTAAACCATGGCACAGTCATTTAAGAGCCTGTGTTTTCTTGTTGATCTAAATATGTTTGTTACAACTGTAGCACAATGATTAAGTAATGGATGCACCGTCTGCCATATTACAAGTGCATGATAGACTATAACAATTGTAGTACTGTGGACTGGATAACAGTCTCTTTTGAAGGATACATTTATTTTTATATTTTTTATTGTATTTATTTTATTAGGGATATTTATAAAGCTTTGCTCTAAACCTAAAAGGCAGCAGAGCAATCAACCTTCGTAGCATGAAATGTGTGCCATACATGCGAGGACAGAAGAAGTAACCACAGGGGAACTTTACCTGCAGTTACAGAAGCAAGAAATAAGAAAGATAAAAGTGAAAGGTAGATGTAGTTTCTTCCTTTCACCCAAAGACAAGGTGATGCCATAAGAATGCTGCCATATATTGCGGTATAGAAAGTCATGCCTTATCCCACCACTGATGTATTTACTATATTTAGCAGGAATAGTAGGATTGTACATTGTGCAAATCTATATATCAAGTCCTAAAGTCTCTATTTTGAGATCCTGTTTGCTCTGACTTGCCTCTGTGGAAGCTGGTCGGCAGGCTGAGCATCTCCTCAGTTTGACTTTGGGCTAGTAAGGACACCTGGAGATGGCGATCTGCCTAGCTAATCTGATGTTAAAATGAAGATCAGGACTACTAACATGATTTTGTTTGGAAATGTAACTTCAGCAGCATCTCTTGGAGTTCAGTCAACCTTGGAGGTTTCTTCCTGACTAATTCATCATGAATGCACAGATAGGTGAGGGTGGTGGGAATTCCTTGATTTTTGCGTGCCGAGGGGACTTTGGGGGTTCTGTCACCCCTAATGTGCCAGTGAAGATTGCTCACCTACTGTCGCTTTAAATTTTCCTCAAACTATCTAAAAAATGGCACCAAATACTCATCCATGCATGGTTGGCGAGTTGGAGGTGTAAAACGTACTAACAAGGTGGGCCATGACTCATTCCCACCATGCCTGTCAGTTGGGTTGGTGCCACTGCCATGGTGGGATGAGGCTAGTGTCTCATCCCCCAATGTCTATGTACTACTGGAAAGCTGCCACTGTTGCTGGTTCTCAGCAGCTTCTATGTGAATTCCAAGACATTTGTGAATTTACTAAAAACTTAGATGCAAACCTACATAGGTAAACTTTGCACTGTCCTTTAAAAAAAATTGGGCTGTAAATGAATGGGCCTTTCCCCACCATAAATGCCTAATCTTTGTCATGCTATTTGACTTTGATTGGATACCTTAGTATACCCATCATACTGGCCTGCAACAGTGTTACTGACATGCACTGATTGAAATGCACATCTCTTCTATAATAGTAATTGTTGGTTTCATATGGCCAGAAGTGGCAAGTTACACTTTAGAGGAGATGCTGATGTGCCAAATATAACAACAAAAAAAACTTTTTGCAAGTTGTCCACCCCTACTCTATTTCATAATCATCAGTATTACTCACAGTTCCCATTTTGGCATAACTCTCAAAAACAGATGATAAATACTTGAGGGAGCTTGGCTGATTAATTTTAACTGATGCTTAGCATGTCATTAAAATGGAGCAGCAATGTCCTGCAATACTCAGCATGTGCAATATGATTTTAATTTGACCAAATTCAGCTGTAGCCGAATTGCTGCTTGTGTGATACACTTCATAAGATTATCAAACATACTACATGCCGAGTAGGCACTTGTAACTGCAGTTTGTTTAGGTTTAAAACCCTCTCTCAACCCACCATATACTCCGAGGCCTCTAAGCCTTCTAGTGTTTAACTTCTATAGAACGTGGTACTACATTAATTTTTTAATGCCATAAACAGGCTTGCAAAGTGTTACCATTCCACATTCGTGCATTATCTATTTTTCATAAGGACGAAGTTGTAGCAAGCCGTGCCAAAAGATTTTTTGACATTGTACAGGAGTTTCAATACACTCACTGTCTACAGCATGATATGTTGTATGTGCTTGATTATATAACCACACACCCTCACGGGTCCTCCACCTGCTTACAGCCAGGCCGCACATGCTTTTAAATCGCTAGGTGTTCTATAATATCAGCCTGTGATTAGTGCAGTGTTGTCCTAATTTCAGTCAGGACACAGTCTATATGAATCCTTCAACTAACTACTCCAAGGAAGAAGCTCTCAACTGAATGTCTTGGATGTTCTACATGAATGTACAGACCTTCTTGTCTATCCGCATACAGTGCACTCAAGATGGAAGGCACATATAACAGGTGAGCTCCCTCTTGGTGTACAATGCAGGAAGACTTAATTACATCAGCTGTTAGGAGGGATTTCCCAGGATTTCATCAAGATTGATATCTTTCATCCAGTCATCATTGCCAGGGCCAGTCTTAAGGAGGGAGTCAATGAAGTCAGCGTGATTGTTGAGTGCAGACCCAAGACTGTCATTTTGTTGATTCAGAAAGTCAAACCCCATGTCATTTCCATTATCATTTCCAGAGAAGCCCCTTTGGGTTTGATTGGTGGTTGTTAAACTGCTTGATGGTTCAGTAGAGGGTGTGTTTACCCCAGGTCCTGGTTGATTCATATTAGAAAGGGCGTGTGTTCGTAACTGAGTAGGTCTTAATAGCTCTGCTCTTAAAGACCCCAATGCTTGACCATTTAATGCTGAGCTCATTTGGTTTACAGGTTTCATTTGGACTCCGGGTGCCATTTGGTTGGGAGGTGCCATTTGGTTGGGAGGTGCCATGGCACGCTGAGGAAAATGCTGATTGCCAATCGTAGGCTGAAGAGGCTGGTTAGCGTATGGTGTGCTGGCACAAAATGGAATGCCAGATGCTTTCAATGTATTATGTTTTGCAGCTGCTTCTTGGGAGGCCCAGGTCTGTTGTGTAGCACTTGAATTAATCATAACATTTACACCCCTTTGTCCAGGCATATTGGTTGCTCCATGATCCATGCCTTGTTTCACTTGCTGGGAGACCCCATATCCACTCCCATATGATGGTAGTCCATTCCCTTGACTGAGTGCTGCTTGGCGGGATGTCATGGAGTTTGTTTGACTTGGGCCAATTTGGGTTTGAGTGGTGTGCTGCTGGATTTGGGTAACGCCTGAATTTACTGTATATAAACTTGGCTGGTTACAGGAAATGTTACTGTACACTCCCATATTGCGTGCTCCGGGAAGAGAAGACATTCTCGATGCATGACTAGTTGATAGTAGGTCAGAAGTCTGTGACATCATGTTGGACGATGAAACAGGACTCGATAAAGGTTGACTGGCGTTCTGGTTCAAACTGAATGACCCATCTAAAATCAGAAGTAAATATTTTTAAATGATCCTTAGTAGAAATATTACATTTTATTCTATTTATAAGCACAAAATACACAGACTGCTTTGTCACACTAACGACCTTGCATGAATAACAATGCATACAACTTGAAGTGGATTAGTGTAATTTTATAATATTCATAACGGTTGATGTTTATTCTTATAGTTCACTCATGTAACATTTCTTTTTTAGGACAATTCTAATAATTCATAATTTTCTGGTAGCTGTAGTTTGTAAGTATGCCCCAGAATGTCTGCTTTACTTGCAGGTTTGACATTGAGTCACCCACCCAGATGTCCAGGGAGGGGACACAACGGGTGCTCTCATCTTTTGAAAAGTGGCTACTGTCCAAGGAGAATGAGCGACACATTATTACTGATTTATATGCCCTCTTGCTGCAACCTCACACAGAGAAAAAAACACTGGATCAGAAACAATGGGAGCTTGAGTTGGAGCAGACCATGACACACAAGGAATGGGAGGAAATCCACTTTTGGGCATGTCATACCACAACACCGCAAGTATAGAAACCACCACTAAAATTGCAACTTACTAGTTTCTAATGCCCATTAGACTACATAGGGGAAAACCCAACTGCAGTGCCGACTGCTGAAGGGGCTGTGAAGCTCCAGGGACCTTACTCCACCTTCTTTGGTCCTGTCGAAACTCACACGGTACTGGGATGCAATACTGATGGACACAGACATGTACTTCGACACGCAGCCTACATTATGCTGGGATTCTCCAATCCTTTCCCCTTAAATCTAGAGAGGGACAGCGCATTGGTTTGGCATTGAGAGCAGCGCTTCAAGCTCCTGACACATGCCACTTGGCTCCACAGAATATGGCGCATTCTGTGTATGGAATTTCTGACTCATGTGAGGCTCATAAGCTAGCAGCCTATCAAAAGTGGTGGCAAGCGTAAATAACACTGCTCTCTGCAGAATTTTACGAATTGACACGGCCTAAGTACCTACTCTTGCTGCAACTGATGCTGCCAAGTGTTGAGGGGCGACTGATGCAGGAAGACGATAGGGCAAAGGTCACACAACACTTAAATGCATTATTCCGGAGTGAGTACAGGGGGCAAGGGGTGGAAAAGGAAGGGAGTTAGTTGGGGCAATATTTTGGTTGTTTATGTTTCTCTTAGTCCTGTGCAGCACCCCCTGAGTTGGGGTCTTGTTACGCTGCACATAATGCTAAAGAAAACAATTTGAGTCAAGAATGCAAAACTAAATTTAAAAATTCTAACATAACAGGAAATTTCAAATCTAGAGTGTTCGCCAAATTCCCAGGCCTACCATATCCGAAAATCGAGATTTAGGGTCAGATGTATCAAAAGGTTTTGCCCATTCTGTGTCTAAGGAAAAATGTGTTTGTACATATGGTCCTTAGTTACTCCAACTGGATATTTCTGAGCTGATCCCAACTCCCAGTTTTAAACTTATGTCTCCATGACAAGTTGGGCAGTTGGGGTGGGGGGCGGGGGTAGGGAGGGTTTGATAACTGCAGAGGGAAGAGCGGAATGTTCTAGATTAAGGAATTTTTCAGAATAGCGTGGGAATGGATGTTTCTACGCTGATTCCTGCATGTTTTTTGCCAATGTTTCACCAGTAGATCTTGGCCGTATTCTGCACCCAGAGTCTCTGCGTGAAATACTCTTATTTTGTAATTAGATAAATTACCGAGTCCCCGAGGATTACCAGGCCACTTTCAACGCGGCCCTAAGTATTTTATTTTCTAAACCGTAACCCAAGTTTATCATAGAGCGGTTTCCAAAATATATTTGTACACCTATTCACACGCAGCTGATGAATAATGATCATGGTGTTGCACTTTGGGTGAGACATGCAGCCATCACACGTCTCAAGTAGCAGACGTAATACCTTGTTGTGCAAGCTATACATTAAGTTAAAAGGATTCCCGGTGGAAAACCGCATTTTGATAAGAGCAATCGCGGAACACCAGGTGCCTTCATTCTAGAGGTGGGGCGATGCGGGGGGCTTCCTTTCACTCGGCCTTTCATTTAATACAAGTGTGTATTACTCAGAATCAACAGTTCCATTTGGGCCCCCATCATCATGAACAGACAATCATGGTTTTCTCATGGTTTGTTTCCGGTCATTATTTTTGCAACTTACCATATTGTTGTGGTGCACACTCTACGTATACCAAAAGCAGCCTCTGGCACTCCGAATCTGCGATAGATGTGACCATATTAAAACGTAGATAATGTCTGCATTCGCCTATACTACTCAATTTGCCACAAACTACCTCGTCTAACTCATTTACCTTATGGAGCAAAACGTAATCGCTTTGTTTTAAAGAACCCAAGAGGGGATCTCTGGGAAGTATGCAGATCCAAAACCTCCCCCCCCCCCGGCCCTCATTTTAAAAGAAATGCAGCTGGTGAATTATAGAGATGACAGGTGGCTGAGGTCCCCCGGACCGGGATTCCCCCCCCCCTCCCCCCCCGCTCACTCACCTCCTGGACTGTGGGGCATTCGGGACTCTGTGTTACACCCCAAGCTTAATCCACAATACGTACTGTCAATCCCTGCATTTCCTTCAGCATTGTTCCAAATCGTGAATGCTCATTGTTATTGAAACACACATGCCTTGCAATATTTTGCACTGTATTCTTCAAATTCAAAGAGAAACGTGTTCACCTGTACACCCCCATGTACACTCGTTACCATGCAGCTTTCTTTAAATTCTCTAATCATTATTTTTATGTGCCGCCTGTTTTCACCATTCATATTGGGTAGCCCCGGCTCTTTAACCATTTACACTTTGTTATGCCATGTAACAGCCATTCAGCATTGTGATTTCTTTAGCCTATCTAAAGAACCCCTGAATATCCCTGTGTCTCAGCCAAAGAGCTTCACCCAAATTATTGGATTCATAGCTGTAAGGATGCATCCTCTTCGGGCTGTCCCGAGGTCATCAGTGCTATACCTTATCTAGGAACCATGTGCTCTGCTGCCTACCCAGTGAGCACCATTCACCTTTACCTTTGTCCATGGGCAGGGAATCAGGCGCAGGTGATGCTGTCCCGCTCATCTAGGGTAGCTTGTGGTCCCCAGGCAGTTCAGTTTGGACTATCCCCAAAAGGTGGGGCCAAGGCCATACAGCTGGCACCTCTCTCTGCAAAGTAGACTAGAAGGCAGCCAGTAGTAATTATTATTGGCTGAGATTAAATAAAACATTACACTCATCGTTGTATGTGCTGCCAGCATAACTCCAGCGTTATGTGAAACGTAAGATTCCACCCAATCTGCGTATAGGCACCATCACAAAGGGCATCGAGGTCATACCACACTAAATAAAACCTGCTCCAGACATCTTTCAGGAAGGAAGGACTCAGTACATGGCAGTGTAGCTCAATGAATGGACTGGATTTCTACAAAAAAAAACTGGCCTGAGGACAACTGAATTTGAAAAGACATGCACAAGAAAGAAGATACGGAACTTTTTGACTCAATGTTAGGTGGCCACTGGCATCAACTGGAACATTGAGAACACATCATCTAGAAAGTGTGCATTCTCTGAGGTGAGCTTGGGGTACAATGGTTTGAGCAGAATTTCTACCAGAGGGATTGGCATTGGCAGTCATGTATGGCATGGCAGAGGCCGTATAGCCTTGATTCCAGGACTCAAATGCACGTTGAGTGATCCCTCCAGGGGAAAGACTGTGTTCTTGTTATCCTCCTGTGGCCTATCTATTTCTACCACACACAGGATTCTGAGGAGGGAAACACTCTATTGCAAGTCTTTTCGTGAGGAAGACTACATCTAGCTGCTGCCCCCTGGTTGTTGGCTGCTGTACCTGCTGCCCTCAAAATCTAGTCTGTTTCTCACGGCAAGTAATTCAGAAACTGCAAGACGCTGTTTCTTTCCCTGAAAGGACCTACAGGGTAGCCCCTTTCATCCTTTCCCACAAAAGAAGCCTGTTTTCTCTGTAACCGGGCTTTCATATTAGCACAAACTGGCCCCATACTTCACCTTTTCCGGGAACATATGGTCAGCATTATTACGTCTAATATCTCGACACCTCTTCCATCACCAAAAACACCGAGGACGTTCCTTGGCCGTGTTGGGTCCAGAATGGTGGTTGCTCTGCGCCCGAAATTCAGAGCTAAACCTAATTAACTCAGGCTATGAAAAAGTCTGAAAACGATACTTCCATTCCTGTCATGTGATCCCATCTCACATGACTGGACTTTGAAGGCCTGATTGTTCTCACTACTGAGTTGTATAGTTGTGTTGTTTAGTTATATTTGTTAGGGCAGTCTGAAGCTATGGGAAAATATCAATTAATGCTTTATAAAACATAACAAAATAAATAAATACATTAGCATTTGGCAAAATCGTTCATTTTCTGAGTGCGCAAATGTCTACATCACCTATAAATAAATCCACCTTGATCTACTCCACTAATCAAAGAATAGATTTTTTAACAAAGATGTTAGTTTCTCCCCCTATTTGAACTCCTGTTAATAAAGTCAGAACATTCTCTTATCAGACCACAACAATGTGTAACCTTCTCCCTAAGGAGCCAATACTCTGCTCAAACCTATTAACTGTATGTATGTTTTAGGTTGAAAATAAAACATCCGCCTGACAAAGTGTATGTAACTCTTTCATCTGATAACTATACCTACCAGAATATTGACTTGTTTGCTGAATGGTAGCTATATTTCTTCTTTGGTCCTTGTAATCAGGTGGTGGTCTTGTCAAATGTCTATTTAGCTGATCTTGTGGAGTGATTTTGTCCTAGAAAAATAGAACAGAAACATTTAGTGGGTTAATTTTAGCCAGATGTTGGAAGAGAAAAACAGTCTCAATGCTTTCAGTTCGACGCTTTTGATCATGCAGTTCCACAGAATTTCATAGAAGTGGGGAACTCATAAACCAGCAGGCAGGCTGCCATGAGGCTGCTGGATTCAGGACCCCTGCTACTTCATCCATTTAACAGCTTCTTTGGTAAACTCACAATGACTCTCTTAGTCTTTATTTTTCCAATGGTATCCACATATTTAATTTAATTTTCCTTAAAACACAGTATATTAGAGCACTAGATAACAAATTACAGAGTTAGCAGACCCATTGTTAATTACAAGGTCCGCAGTAAATCTGCGGGCCTCATAAGTTTCACCTGGGGACTCTAGCTGCTAAGAGCAACCAAAATCTTCACTTGAAATTATAGGGAAGATGCAGCGTTATTCCAGGAGCTAATGATTCACCCGATAGCCATTCATTTCTCAGGCAACTCAGTGTACCCTCTCTAATTGCTGTTAACTCCACCCCCTGATTTATCATACCCCAAGTATTAGTAACTCCAGTTGGCTGTCTTGATGGGGCTGCCACTGTGGACCTCATAATGGGGCCCAAGGTGTGTTCAGGCAATTAACTTAACTGATCGTGTCAATGTTAAATGGCATCTGAAGTATTTGATAATTAGTGATACCTGCTGTAGGAAAATGGCCCTTGTTGGAGTTACCCCCCACACGTTTTGCCTGATATTGATGCTGACTTGACTGAGAGTGTGCTGGGACCCTGCTAACCAGGCCCCAGAACAAGTGTTCTTTCACTAAAAATGTCCATTGTTTCCACAATTGGCACACCCCTGGCACACAGATAAGTTATTTGTAAAAGGTACCAGTGGTACCAAGGGCCCTGTAACCAGGGAAGGTCCTTAACCCCTTAGCTGCTGGGCCTTTTCCCCCCCAGTGCTGAGCCCTTTTTTGGCTATTTGGGGTAGTTCGCGCTTAGGGCTTCATAACTTTTTGTCCACATAAGCTAACCACGCCAAATTTGCGTCCTTTTTTTCCAACATCCTAGGGATTCTAATGGTACCCAGAGTTTGTGGTTTCCCCTGGAGGAGACCAAGAAAATAGCCGAAATACAGTGAAAATTTCGTTTTTTCTCCAAAAATGGGGAAAAAGGGCTGCCGAAGAAGGCTTGTGGTTTTTTCCCTGAAAATGCCATCAACAAAGGGTTTCTGGTGCTGAAATCACTATCTTCCCACCTTTCAGGAACGGGCAGACTTGAATCAGAAAACCACATTTCCAACACAAATCCCATTTTTACTATTTTTGGTGCTTTCAACCTCCTTCCAGTTAGTGACAGGAATGGGTGTGAAACCAATGCTGGATCCCGGAAAGCTAAACATTTCTGAAAACTAGACAAAATTCTGAATTCAGCAAGGGGTCATTTGTGTAGTTCCTACAAGGTTTTCCTACAGGAAATTACCGGTGAAATAAAAAAATATTGAAATTGAGCTGAACAAAACAGCCATTTTTCTTTATGTTTTACTCTGTAACTTTTTCCTGCGATGTCAGATTTCTGAAAGCAATATACCGTTTTGTCTGCTGGACTCTTCTGGTTGCGGGGATATAAAGGGCTTGTAGGTTCATCAAGAACCCTAGGTACCCAGAGCCAATAAATGAGCTGCACCCTGCAGTTGTTTTTCATTCTATACTGGGTATACAGCAATTAATTTGCTGAAATATGAAGAGTGAAAAAGAGGTATCAAGAAAACCTTTGCATTTCCAAAATGGGATCAAGATAAGGTTTTGAGAAGCAGTGGTTATTTGCACATCTCTGAATTCCGAGGTGCCCATACTAGCATGTGAATTGCAGGGCCATTCTCAAATAGACGTCTTTTTTACACACTCTCTTATATTTGGAAGGAAAAAATGTAGAGAAAGATAAGGGGCAATAACACTTGTTTTGCTATTCTATGTTCCCCCAAGTCTCCCGATAAAAATGATACCTTACTTGTGTGGGTAGGCCTAGCGCCCGCGACAGGAAATGCCCCAAAACACAACGTGGACACATCCCATTTTTTGACAAAATACAGAGCTGTTTTTTGCAAAGTGCCTACCTGTAGATTTTGGCCTCTAGCTCAGCTGGCACATAGGTAAACCTACCAGACCTGTGCATTTATGAAAACTAGAGACCTAGGGGAATCCAAGAAGGGGTGACTCGTGGGGCTCTGACCAGGTTCTGTTACCCAGAATCCTTTGCAAACCTCAAAAAGTGGCTAAAAAAACAAGTTTTCCTCACATTTCGGTGACAGAAAGTTCTGGAATCTGAGAGGAGCCACAAATTTCCTTCCACCCAGCGTTCCCCCAAGTCTCCCGATAAAAATGATACCTCACTTGGGTGGGTAGGCCTAGCGCCCGCGACAGGAAATGCCCCAAAACACAACGTGGACACATCCCATTTTTTGACAAAATACAGAGCTGTTTTTTGCAAAGTGCCTACCTGTAGATTTTGGCCTCTAGCTCAGCCGGCACATAGGGAAACCTACCAAACCTGTGCATTTTTGAAAACTAGAGACCTAGGGGAATCCAAGATGGGGTGACTCGTGGGGCTCTGACCAGGTTCTGTTACCCAGAATCCTTTGCAAACCTCAAAAAGTGGCAAAAAAATCAAGTTTTCCTCACATTTCGGTGACAGAAAGTTCTGGAATCTGAGAGGAGCCACAAATCTCCTTCCACCCAGCGTTCCCCCAAGTCTCCCGATAAAAATGATACCTCACTTGGGTGGGTAGGCCTAGCGCCCGCGACAGGAAATGCCCCAAAACACAACGTGGACACATCCCATTTTTTGACAAAATACAGAGCTGTTTTTTGCAAAGTGCCTACCTGTAGATTTTGGCCTCTAGCTCAGCCGGCACATAGGGAAACCTACCAAACCTGTGCATTTATGAAAACTAGAGACCTAGGGGAATCCAAGATGGGGTGACTCGTGGGGCTCTGACCAGGTTCTGTTACCCAGAATCCTTTGCAAACCTCAAAAAGTGGCAAAAAAATCAAGTTTTCCTCACATTTCGGTGACAGAAAGTTCTGGAATCTGAGAGGAGCCACAAATTTCCTTCCACCCAGTGTTCCCCCAAGTCTCCCGATAAAAATGATACCTCACTTGGGTGGGTAGGCCTAGCGCCCGCGACAGGAAATGCCCCAAAACACAACGTGGACATATCCCATTTTTTTACAAAATACAGAGCTGTTTTTTGCAAAGTGCCTACCTGTAGATTTTGGACTCTAGCTCAGCCGGCACATAGGGAAACCTACCAAACCTGTGCATTTTTGAAAACTAGAGACCTAGGGGAATCCAAGATGGGGTGACTCGTGGGGCTCTGACCAGGTTCTGTTACCCAGAATCCTTTGCAAACCTCAAAAAGTGGCAAATAAAACAAGTTTTCCTCACATTTCGGTGACAGAAAGTTCTGGAATCTGAGAGGAGCCACAAATTTCCTTCCACCCAGCGTTCCCCCAAATCTCCCGATAAAAATGATACCTCACTTGGGTGGGTAGGCCTAGCGCCCGCGACAGGAAATGCCCCAAAACACAACGTGGACACATCCCATTTTTTGACAAAATACAAAGCTGTTTTATTGCAAAGTGCCTACCTGTAGATTTTGGCCTCTAGCTCAGCTGGCACATAGGGAAACCTACCAAACCTGTGCATTTTTGAAAACTAGAGACCTAGGGGAATCCATGATGGGGTGACTCGTGGGGCTCTGTCCAGGTTCTGTTACCCAGAATCCTTTGCAAACCTCAAAAAGTGGCAAAAAAAACACGTTTTCCTCACATTTCGGTGACAGAAAGTTCTGGAATCTGAGAGGAGCCACAAATTTCCTTCCACCCAGCGTTCCCCCAAGTCTCCCGATAAAAATGATACCTCACTTGGGTGGGTAGGCCTAGTGCCCGCGACAGGAAATGCCCCAAAACACAACGTGGACACATCCCATTTTTTGACAAAATACAGAGCTGTTTTTTGCAAAGTGCCTACCTGTAGATTTTGGCCTCTAGCTCAGCCGGCACATAGGGAAACCTACCAAACCTGTGCATTTATGAAAACTAGAGACCTAGGGGAATCCAAGATGGGGTGACTCGTGGGGCTCTGACCAGGTTCTGTTACCCAGAATCCTTTGCAAACCTCAAAAAGTGGCAAATAAAACAAGTTTTCCTCACATTTCGGTGACAGAAAGTTCTGGAATCTGAGAGGAGCCACAAATTTCCTTCCACCCAGCGTTCCCCCAAATCTCCTGATAAAAATGATACCTCACTTGGGTGGGTAGGCATAGCGCCCGCGACAGGAAATGCCCCAAAACACAACGTGGACACATCCCATTTTTTGACAAAATACAGAGCTGTTTTTTGCAAAGTGCCTACCTGTAGATTTTGGCCTCTAGCTCAGCCGGCACATAGGGAAACCTACCAAACCTGTGCATTTGTTAAAACTAGAGACCTAGGGGAATCCATGATGGGGTGACTCGTGGGGCTCTGACCAGGTTCTGTTACCCAGAATCCTTTGCAAACCTCAAAAAGTGGCAAAAAAAACAAGTTTTCCTCACATTTCGGTGACAGAAAGTTCTGGAATCTGAGAGGAGCCACAAATTTCCTTCCACCCAGCGTTCCCCCAAGTCTCCCGATAAAAATGATACCTCACTTGGGTGGGTAGGCCTAGCGCCCGCGACAGGAAATGCCCCAAAACACAACGTGGACACATCCCATTTTTTGACAAAATACAGAGCTGTTTTTTGCAAAGTGCCTACCTGTAGATTTTGGCCTCTAGCTCAGCCGGCACATAGGGAAACCTACCAAACCTGTGCATTTTTGAAAACTAGAGACCTAGGGGAATCCAAGATGGGGTGACTCGTGGGGCTCTGACCAGGTTCTGTTACCCAGAATCCTTTGCAAACCTCAAAAAGTGGCAAAAAAAACAAGTTTTCCTCACATTTCGGTGACAGAAAGTTCTGGAATCTGAGAGGAGCCACAAATTTCCTTCCACCCAGCGTTCCCCCAAGTCTCCCGATAAAAATGATACCTCACTTGTGTGGGTAGGCCTAGCGCCCGCCACAGGAAATGCCCCAAAACACAACGTGGACACATCCCATTTTTTGACAAAATACAGAGCTGTTTTTTGCAAAGTGCCTACCTGTAGATTTTGGCCTCTAGCTCAGCCGGCACATAGGGAAACCTACCAAACCTGTGCATTTTTGAAAACTAGAGACCTAGGGGAATCCAAGATGGGGGTGACTCGTGGGGCTCTGACCAGGTTCTGTTACCCAGAATCCTTTGCAAACCTCAAAAAGTGGCTAAAAAAACAAGTTTTCCTCACATTTCGGTGACAGAAAGTTCTGGAATCTGAGAGGAGCCACAAATTTCCTTCCACCCAGCGTTCCCCCAAGTCTCCTGATAAAAATGATACCTCACTTGTGTGGTTAGGCCTGGTGCCCGCGACAGGAATAGATCACACAACGGTCAATGTTGGTCCTTACGTGAGGCAGCTGTTGACCCTGGGGTGATCCATTCCTGACACAGGCACTAGGTGTAGGCACTCAAGTGGGGTAGTGTTTTTATCAGGACAGGTGAGGAGTCACTGGGTGGTAGGAATGTTGTGGATCCCAGCATATTCCTGTAGTTTGTGTGACAGAAATGCAAGAAAAATTGAGTTTTTTTTCCAACATTTCAGCTTTGCAGGGTATTCTGGGTAAGAAAACTTTGGGGAATCCACACAAGTCACACCTCTGTGGACTCCCCCGAATGTCTAGTTTCCAGAAATGTTTGGGTTTAGTGTGTTTCTCTATATGGCCGCCGAATCCAGGACCAAAAACACAGGTGCCTGCCTTACAAAACCAGTTTGTTTTGCCATAGATAATTTTGATGTCTCCACAATATGATTTGGGTGGTGGAATTTGGGGCTGAACTAAATTGGGGAGCTCCCAAGAGAGCACTCTCTCTCTCTCTCTCTCTCTGCTTGCCGCCGCATTCACCTTCTCTCTGGGTTGGCGTAACCCACTATTACCCAGTTGCACGAACAGCTTGCGAAGGGACAGCAGGACTGTCCTCATCACCTCCCTCATAATGTACTGGAAGAGGAGTTATCGAATGGGACTCCTCTGACTGAAAAATCACTCCCAGAGTCTGCGCCATTGTCCTATCCCTCAGATGCTGTCTCAGTATCTGATGTCTCAGTCTCTGATCCTATGTCAGAGCGGTCCTCTATAACCCGAGTGCAGGCAGCAGTCATCCATCAAGATGCCATCTCTGCTATTGGCTAAACTGTTGCTCTAAAACACTAGCCTACGTAGACAGTCACAAAATCGATGGTGTGTGTGAGATACGTGCAACAGTAGAGGCCACCTTACCTGCGCTTCTTCCCTCAATCAGCACGTACTTTCAAGACACTCAAAAAACACCTTGTCACATACCATTCGTCACAGTCTTTAGCACCTCCTGCGCCCAGTCCAACAATCATTATTGGTGCTCCCACTCCCTCCTCCTCGGATTCCCTCATTACCACTCAGCAAAAGTGTCCTTCATCTCTCCATAGCCGCCCTACACCCCGCACATACATTTCATTGGTATTATAGCGCAGGTAATGGCTGACTTTACTAATGTACTCAGCTATTTACATAAAATACAGATTTGCTCTTTGCAGTAGGCATATAAACCTTCTGCGCTTCTTTATGGCACTAAAACTGCCACTAGACAAGTCGGACCCTTTTCCCCCCAGGGAAACCACACACATATTGCCAAAAGTGATATATATATGACAGCCAACCACCTGAAACTCAACTCAAGCAAAACCGAAATAATCCTCTTTGGCCCACACAAAAACACCTGGGACCCCTCATGGTGGCCCACCACGCTAGGCCCTGCACCCACCCCCGCCAACCACGCACGCAACCTCAGCATCATCCTAGACTCCTCCCTCTCGATGACCCAACAAATCAACGCTCTCACCTCCTCATGCTTCAACACACTCCGTATACTGAAAAACATTCAAATGGATCCCCACAGAGACCAGAAAAACTGTCACTCACGCACTCATCAGCAGCAGGCTTGATTACGGAAACGGCCTCTACGCCGGCACCACTCTAAAACTCAAGTGCAAACTACGCGCATCCAGAACTCAGCAGCACGACTCATCCTCGACCTCCCCCGACACGAACACATCTCTCCACACCTCAAATCCCTCCACTGGCTCCCCACTGACAAAAGGATCACCTTCAAGATCCTCATCCTCGCACACAAATCACTCCACAACACAGGCCCTGCCTCCTCAACGAGAGTCACCTTCCACACCCCCACACGAAACGTCCGCTCAGCTGACCTCTCTCTCGCCTCTGTCCCCCGCATCAAACACACCACCACCGGGGGCAGATCCTTCTCCTACCTTGCACCCAAAACCTGGAACGCCCTCACAAC